>NC_143582.1:27880490-28207990 GCF_048544385.1 Mastigoproctus giganteus
CGCACCTCCACATTTTGACAACTTCTGCCTTCAAAGTCGTCTGTTATTCCAGCAACACCAACATCCAGGATGTTTACTGGGGGTGCTTTGGCATCTGCCGACTGGGCCCCCAGCTCACCAAGGGTTAAACGTCGGGATTGTGAACCGAGGGTTTTGTTCTAAAATCAGCTCCTGTGTCGAGGTGGGTGCGTAAGAGGCTTTCCCGACTCGAACTCTTACATCGAAGTTCGCCAAAAAAGGAGGGGAAAAAACACAGTTGTCATAGCAACAAAGCAGTCGCGTTCACCCCTACCGCGCGGAATTCAACTAATGAACTACATTTTAACTGTTTGTTCCGGCCCTCAGACAACTTGGTCGCCGCTAACAATTCGCTCAGCAGTTGACAGCCGTAGCTAAAGGTCTCGTCGAGGTCAACGGACCTTACCCCTGCGCTCAGTATCGTTTCCAGCGTCCATTCTACCTCGTTTCTTTGTGGCCTTTCTTATTCACCCCTTGAGACGACGCTAAGCAGCTATATCGGATCAATTCCCATCATGTCGGAATAAACAGCCTCTTCTTTGCCGGAACCTGTGACCCCGGGTCAAATCAACGGTCAAAGACCACTGCACCGCTTCCATGTGTACGCCCCTCTGGTCTGACCTCATCCCCTTTCGCTTAAGGGGGGAAAACAATCTGAATTTTTCTCCAGCAGTGAAACCGAGTTTGTGTGATCGATTTCCTGGTCCCTTTTTGCGTTTTCTACCCCTCCCCCCATCGGGGGTTCCATATCTAGATCGATTTTCCCTTCAACGTTTTGTCCCTATGTACAAGTTTTTGTACCCTTCTTTCCAACTGAAAGATCTCCACCCCTCAGTCGATAAATATAGAAACTGAAAACTTCCCCGCGGTTTAAGACAAACGAAACCCTCCCTATTTGATGTCAGCTGTCTGATTACTCTATCAAAATATAATCCCCTGCTGTGCGTAAAACGGTTGTTGTTGTTGTATTAGGTTATAAGAGCATCGGCGACTAAGGCCATGTGGCTCCTTGTCTGTTAATTGCGCGTGTTCTGAGGTTGATTTTGTGTTCGCTGGATGAAAAACCCGAGTTTCCTGGAGAGAAAACCACGCTATCCTCGCCTAAGACCAACTAACTCAACCACGTAGTGAAAAAGGCCATTAAAAATTCTTCCCATCAACAACGGGACTCGAACTCGGGTCTTTTCCATCCGGTGTGCGAGGATGGTGATCGTACCTGTGTCTGCTGAGAGTGAAGCAGGTACCAGTAGTCTTCCCGAGTGTGGGCGTGGTTGCAGGCAAGCCTTGCAGCATCCAATGCGTGCTCCATCAGTTTGTTGCTCACAGGACAGTCCAGGTACGTGTGTTCCTGGGTACTTGGAGTGGCGCAGAAGAGGCAGTAATTGGAGGCACATAATCCCAACCTCTGTAACTTGACTGGGGTAGGAAGGATGTTGTGGCACAATCTACACTGGATGTCTGCATCCGATTTCGAACATTTCTTCCTATACAGAAAGTTCCACTGAAAGTTAGATGGTGGCTTGTTTGTGTGTGGAGGAGGGCTCAAGGAGAACTTGGCAAGTGGACGATGGAAAAATCGTGACTGTGTGGAGGGTGTAGGCGACAGAGGTACTTTGGCTTCTTGTGATGTGATAAAGTTTGGTGCAGGTGAGGATCCCGTGACATTTTCAATCTCTTTTGTTGTTGTGATGTCTGAAAACGCCTGTGCGATTGCTGATTTGCATTTATGATTTTAATGGGCAGGTCTTCTGATCTTTCCATTCAAGACATGGTGTCAGGAGGTTGCCTATGGTCCAGTTCCACCTCCTACTTAGGCTAGGCGCATTATAGCCTAAGCTGTTCTTGCGCTAATAGCTCTTAAACAACAACAACAACAACCAGTTCCACGAACTAAAAAGGAGATGGTCATCAATTGCAGGGTCCGTTATCCTTTCATTACAGAAAAGTGGTTCTCAAAGTGTGTCAGGAAGTGATGAAGATTTAGCTTCTTCCAGCGGTGCAGTGCATCTTTATAGGAAGAGGATACTTTGAGTGGTGCTGACGCCATATCCATTCTTAACATTGTTGATAGAATTAACCATCTAGTGGGAGTTGCTGGTAGTTGATCAGCAGTCTTTAGAAGAAAAGTAATCCGAACGCTGTGATTTTAAGTTCGAGAGACCAACCCCTGTTCCCTGTGAGTGAGCGGCTGGCAGAGTTTAGAGACGGACATCCAGTTGGGTTTGTTCCATAGGAAGCTTTGGATTCGATGGTGGATGACAACAGGAAGAGTTGGAACTTTAAGGGTATGCCAGAGAACACTTTCCACCATCTAGTTGACAACTAGCACCCTACACCTCAGTTATGCAGCACACAGTCTTCTCCATTTCCCTGGTACTCAGCAATTCGGTCCAGTTCTTTCGGGCGAAATTCGGTGCGTAGCCACAATGCACTCCTAGATATTTCTGTCCCTAGCTGGACCATGTGCATTGGATGGGGGAATCGGTTCTGGCGTTCCAATTTCCAGCCCATAGATAGATAGATTGTATAAGAACAGAAAACTGAAATTTCACCGAAGGTGATTAGACCAAATATACCTTGAGTGTTTTGTTGGAGGATCAGATTATTGAAAAGATTTAGAGATGTTGACAACACCAGAAAAAGTCCTCACTAAAATCTACAGATCAGTGCAGACGCACTTACTGCTGGTGGGATGAACTATACACTGAGCAGACGAACTAATCGCTGATGGAATGAAATATATGGTGAGCGCAGACGAACTAATCCCTGGTGGAATTCAGAAAGACAAAAGAAAACGCGCCAATAAGTGTAAAATAAACTTTTCAACAGAAAAACCTTGCTATAATCAGCAGATTTACAAGCACTGACTACAAGAGTCCTTAATCTTTTCAACTTAAATTGCTGATGATATACGTCAGCTAAATGTTAACGAGTAAGTGTCCAATGCTACAGCGACTGAACCAAAAAAAACATGGAAATGCTGCTTGAGCAAGACTGAAGAAAATGATTCTCTTCCATGGTATCTTGAAATGAAGATTGTTATGAAGAACATACCTAAACTAGATTTCAGGATTAAAAGAAATATTTGGTAATGGTGTTATGATGCTGATGAATTTGAACGCTATCCTCCACTTTCCATCTTTCTCATAGACAGAATCGAAATTTGTCATCCAATATAACGCTAATCTGCTCTTTCCTTGCTGATGAAGATGATATGGCATGAGAGGCACACGGAACAGGAGCATAAGAAAGCAGCTGAACTTTTAGTCAGATCAGGATGTGATAACAACAGATTAATTATTTCAGGCTGGTCTGCTGCTACTCCTAAATGACTTCTGGATGGAATCCCTTCCCTTATAAAGATTACAAACATCGTGCATCCCAGATCAATGGGTTTCCTTTGGTAAGGAGAGAAAAAACTCTGGAGGTCACTACTTGGATGTGAACCGGTTTCAATCTACGGGGCGTTGTTATTAAATGAACGCTCCTCCCCCCCCCCATCCCCAAGACACTCCTTCAAATAAAATTAACTGTTTTCCCGTTTATCCTAAATTTACCGCCACTTTCCATCTAGGCTTAATTACAAAATAAGCGTTGTCAAGGATGGTGGATCGCTGCCAAAATCCCATCGGACCCCGTGTGACGACTTCGCGTAATTATCACCCTAGGGGTTGCCACTGTATGTCCAGAGAATTACTACGCGGTCCACCCGCGAATTAGTAACGAAATTGCAGAAGTTTACCACTCCGAAGATCATCTGTCGAATATCCTTTTGCAATTGTGCTACAAATTTTGTTGCGTGCAGAAGAAAAATGAGAAAAAATTGTAGAATTCAAGCAACGTGGTAATGTGAGTTTCCTCGGTTGCGCACAAACCTCGTCAGTTAGTTCGTGTTGATCGTGACCTCGGATGTCATACGAACGGGGGCCTGCCATGACCCTGAAAGACCTCGTGGCCTTCACACGAAGCATTATTTCCTCAAACACAGTTGCGGGTAAATGAATTATGCTGTTAATCATAATTTTTTTCTTTTTTCGTTTGGATACGTGCGTACGTGCGCATCACGTGTTTTGATCATGTTGGTTTCGACAGATCAATGTGTGTGTTTCGCGCCATTGCTGGGTGATTGGACTATTATTGCCTTGAAATTGATTTTGATTTGTTTTTGACTGGAATTGATTAAAATGCCTAGATTTTTTTTAAATTGGAATTGATTTAGATTGATCCTTAACTGGAATTGAATTAGATTTTGTTTTAACTGAAATTGATTTATCCTTAACTTAAATTTAGCTTTTGTTTTAACTGGAATTCATTTAGATTGATTCATAACAGAAATTGATTTAGACTTTTTTGAACTTTGTTCTAGATTGATCCTTAACTGAAATTGATTTCGATTGATCCTTAACAGATCTCGATTTAGACTGATCCTTAACTGAAATAAACTTAATTTTGTTTTAACTGAAATTGATTTAGATTTTATTTTTTAACTGGAATTGGTCGAGATTGGACCTTAACAGAAATTGATTTAGACTTTTTTTAAAACTGCTTAGATATTTAATTCGAATTGATTTAGATTGATTCTTAACTGGAATCGAATTTGATTTTGTTTTAACTAAAATTGACTTCGATTTATCTTTAACTTAAATTTAGCTTTTGTTTTAACTGGAACGCATCTAGATTGATTCTTAACAAAAATTGATTTATACTTTTTTTTTTAAAACTGCTTATATTTTTAATTGGAATTGATTTAGATTAATCCTTAACTGAAATTTAAGTTAAGGAAATTTATTTTTAAACTTTAATTGTTCTAGATTTTGTTTTTGCTAAAATTGCTGGCGTACTATGGCCATAGTTGCTGATGTGCCTAATAAATCCCTAAACAAACAACAACTGAAATTGATTTAGATTGATCCTTAACATATCCCGATTTAGACTGATCCTTAACTGAAATAAACTTAGTTTTTTTTTTAACTGCTTAGATTTTGTTTTAACCTGAATTGGTCCAGATTGATCCTTAACAGAAATCGATTGATTTTTTTTAAAAACTGAAATTAATTTATATTTTTTTAAAACTGTTTAGATTTTTAATTCGAATTGATTTAGATTGATCCTTAACTGGAATTGAATTAATTTTATTTTAACTGAAATTTACTTCGATTTATCCTTAATTTAAATTTAGCTTTTGTTTTAACTGGAACTCATCTAGATTGGTCCTTAACAGAAATTGATTTAGACTTTTTTTAAAGCTGCTTAGATTTTTAATTCGAATTGATTTAGATTGATCCTTAACTGGAATTGAATTAGATTTTGTTTCAACTGAAATTGATTTATCCTTAACTTAAATTTAGCTTTTCGTTTTAACCGGAACTCATCTAGATTGATTCTTAACAGAAATTGATTTATACTTTTTTAAAACTGCTTATATTTTTAATTGGAATTGATTTAGCTTAATCCTTAATTGAAATTTAAGTTAAGGAAATATATTTTTAAACCTTAATTGTTCTAGATTTTGTTTTTGCTAAAATTGGTGGCGCACTATGGCCACTTAGATTTTGTTTTTGGTGAAGTTGGTGGCGCACTATGGCCATAGTTGCTGATGTGCCTAATAAATCCCTAAACCAACAACAACTGAAATTGATTTAGATTGATCCATAACATATCCCGATTTAGACTGATCCTTAACATATCCCTATTTAGACTGATCCTTAACTGAAATAAACTTAGTTTTTTTTAACTGCTTAGATTTTGTTTTAACTGGAATCCAGGTTGATCCTTAACAGAAATCGATTGATTTTTTTTTTTTTAAACTGAAATTAATTTAGACTTTTTTAAAACTGTTCAGATTTTTAATTCGAATTGATTTAGATTGATCCTTAACTGGAATTGAATTAATTTTGTTTTAACTGGAATTGAATTAATTTTGTTTTAACTGGAATTGAATTAATTTTGTTTTAACTGAAATTTACTTCGATTTATCCTTAACTTAAATTTAGCTTTTGTTTTAACTGGAACTCATCTAGATTGATCCTTAACAGAAATTGATTTAGACTTTTTTAAAACTGCTTAGATTTTTAATTGGAATTATTCTAGATTGATCCTTAACTGAAGTTGACTTCGATTTTGTATTTGCTGAAATTGGTGGCGCATTATGGCCATAGTTGCTGATGTGCCTAATAAATCCCTAAACCAACAACACCAACAACAACTGAAATTGATTTAGATTGGTTTAAATCTTTAACTGAAGATTTAGACTATTTTTTTAACTGGTATTGATTTAGCTTTTTTAAACTGCTTAGATTTTTTTTAACTGGAATCGATTTAGTTTTTGTTTTAACTGGAATTGGTCCAGATTGATCTTTAACTGAAATTGGTCCAGATTGATCTTTAACTGAAATTGGTCCAGATTGATCTTTAACTGAAATTGATTTAGATTTTGTTTTAGCTGGTATTGATTTAGATTTTTTAAACTGCTTAGTTTTTTTTTTAAAATTGAAATTGCGTTAGATTGATCCTTAACTGGAATTGATTTAGATTTTTTCAAAAGTCCTTTTCTCCTTGGTATAGTTCCGCGTGCACTTAGCACCTAGACAGGAGGAGGGTAGGCGTCCCATAGAATTCTCTTAAACTTGAACTAGTAACCTGTCGATTATAGGAGCCGTTTGTTAATTAATTCGTAGGAACCTTTTGTGTTTGATGACATCCAAGTGAGCCATTGTACATTGCCACTTTTATTGGGTCGTCACATATTTGAAAAGTGGGCCACTTTTAAACACCTTGCGTGTTGCAGCCGACCAGCAAGGGTTCTTAAAAAAAAAAAGTGGTCACATATTACAAGGTCAGGCCACATTAACAAACAATCAAGAACTAGGCGTGGTGGTAAACACGTGACGTACACAGGTACCATAGTTACAGGCATTTTAAGGTATAAAATCTTAACATTCCATCGAAAGAAAGAGGAATTTAACTAATTTTTGTTGCAAGAAACACAAAGTTAACGAGTTTTTTTCTGTTTTCAGACTTTTAACACTTTTTTTTTGAAAAAAACAACTAAAGTTTAAGTAATTTTAATAATGATGTAATCCTGAAAAATATAATCTTTGTCTTTGTTGGCTCCTGATCATTGTTTTGTCAACGGGGTTATACTCTGAGTGACCCGAAAAATCGGTCCATCTTCAACTACCATGGAGATCATCAAGAACAACAAAGGAGGATGTAAAGGTGTGCAGAAGGCTACTTATACACCAAGAAGAGACCAAACGCGAGACTACTTAAACAGCAAGAAGAGTTCAAGAAGAAGAGTATACGAATACGTTGAGAATGTTCTCAGAGGAATGCATATTCTTGCAAAGGTTGTGCTCATACAGATTTGGAGGTGAAACAACTTTTCTGTGACTGAAAACGGCCATGGTTCAGATCCTAACAAGGTTAAGCAGCCGAAGTAAAGAACAGCATAAAGACAGTTGCTTTGGCCAACAGGGTCAGACCTCCACATTGTTGCAGATGCCATATATCAACAACCACTTGAAGTCCGTTGTACCATTGGTCGACTCGACTCTTTGGAACGTAATCGACGTCTACAGAAAGGAGCATTGCCAAAAGATCCAACATCCCTGAGAGAATTGGAGCATATGAATGGAAAACTACAGGGGTTCCAGAATACCAGAATATTCTCGTTTATAACAATAGCCTGCAGTACCACATGGTTTATGGATGGAACTTTTGCAACAGCTTCAAAACTTTTCCAGCAATTATACGTCACCTGAGCTCCACTTGGGCTGTCTGCTGGAATATGTGTATACTCCTTTCTGCTGTAACATGTGAGTACGCAAAGTCTTAATCAACCTATGAAGGAATCCTCCGGGCAATCTTGGATAAATGTGATCATCTGGGATTGAAACCCAGATCCCAACACTGATGACCGGTTTTCAATGTGCAATGATGAATGCTATTTCTACAGTCCTGAGACCACATGTACACTGGTGTGCAAAACTTAAGGGCCAACACTATTTCTAAAGGTTACAACCAAAAAATCAAACGAAACAGCCTGTGGCGATTTGCATAACTGTGGCCGTTCAGTAGAAAGCTGGTGCACATGCAAAAATTTAAATCGTGATGAGAGGGTTCATATAAATAGATAAAAGCAGCAGTTCAGCAGTTATGTGCAAATTACCGAATGGTGAGCACGATTGTTACAGACGTTCGATTGGTTTCATACAGTGCTACAGACAACCAAATGGCCAGTAAACAACATCTGGATGACTTTACCTGGGGTCGAATAATTGGGAAGCTCGAGGAAGATCGAAGTGGGAATACTGTGGCTGCAGAGTTCGGTATCGCCTAGAGCATCGTCTCACGTCCGTGGTTGGCCTTCAGAACGACAGGTACAGCTGTTCGAAGACCAGTGGTGGTCGTCCACGAAAAACAACGCCCAATGATGACCGCTATATACTCCTACAGGCCAAGAGGGACCGACACCAGAGAGCGAGACCCATTGCAACCCAGCTGCACAGGACGCAGGATATCACGGTTTACTGTGGCCAGGCGACTCCACAAAGGTGGACACAGCATACTGCCCGACGGCCAGTATGCTGTATCCCTTTAACATCTGCCCATCGGAGACACCGTCTACAGTGGCGCATCAAACACAAGGACTGGACAGCACCCAAATGGAGTAATGTATTCCTTACTGATGAGAGTAGATTCAGTCTCAGCAGCAATTCTGGACGTCAGCTAATCTGGCGAGAAGTTGGCACACGATATCACCTCGCAAACAACACTGAAAGGGATCGATATGGCGGTCGAGGTGTTCTCGTCTGGGGAGGCGTTATCTTGGATGGACGTACACAACTCCAGATACTGGAAGGCGGTACTGTAACCGGTGCGCGGTACTGTACTGAGGTAATCCTTCCCCATGTGCGTCTCTCCGAGGTGCCATTGGTCCCGACTTCGTGTTTATGGATGATAACGCCACACCCATCGCACTGCAGCTGTTGATATGCTTTTGGAAAGTGAGGACATTGTTCGTATGGATTGGCCTCCCCGTTCGACCGATCTAAATCCCATCAAACGCATATGGGACGCTCTGGGAAGACGGCTAGCGGCACGTCCATACCCAAAAAAAAAAGGTTCACCAGCTGAAGATGGCGCTGACAGAGGAATGGACGATGTTACCGCAAGAACTTATCAACAACATTGTTCTAAGTATGGACAGTCGGTTCAAAGCCTGCATCGACATTAGGGGTGGCCATATCTCCTACTGAGGACCACCTCTTCCCTTTGTTCCATCTTTGGCAGTGATGCATCTCTATCATGGCAGCCAGTGCTATGTTGCCATTTTTGAATAAGGGTAAAGTGCCTGCCTGGTAACCCAAAGGTCGTGGGTTCGAATCCCGTCTCGGGCTTGGATCAGAGTAAATGCAAAAACTTGGGGAGGTGCATTATGGCCACAGAAGCCGATGCGCCAACAAATACCAAAAAAAAAAAAAAAAAAAATTTTGAATAAAGTCCCTCTGTACCGTTTTGTTTCCATTGTTGTTTCCTTCATCATTTCTGTACCTCACGAGGTTCCTTTCTTATGTTTTCCCATATCCAGGCCATTCCTATGAGATGCTACACCTGAAAACCTGACTGGTCCTTAAGTTTTGCACACCAGTGTAACATTTCGTGATTATTTCTACCATCATCATTATCACCCATTTTCAATCCGCTGCAGGATGAAGGCCACTCCAGCAACTTTCCAGTTCCTTCTGTTTAGGGCAATGGCCTTCCATTTACTGCCCGTGAACTAGTGAATTTCATCTGTCCATCTCCTTTGTTGTCTTCCAGGTTTTCTTTTAGCTCCTCTTGGGTACCATTCTGTTATTTTCTTAGTCCATCTGTCATCATGTCTTCGAGCTATGTGTCTTGCCCAAGACCATTTTAGTTCTTTAGTTTTGATAAGAATGTCCTTTACTTGAGTTTGCTGCCTAATCCATGTGTTTCTCTTTTTATCTAACAGTCTGATTCCCAATATAATTCGTTCCGTTCTTCGCTGTGTAGTTCTCAGCTTCTCTTCCATTCTTTTGGTGAGTTGCCCAAGTTTTACTTCCATAAGTCATGGTGCAGAGTATACATTGGTTCATTATTTTACGTTTCAGACAAATTGGGATATTGCTCCTCAGTATGTGACTATATTTCTTGAATGCTATCCATCCGAAATTTATTCTTCTATTGACTTCCAGCCATTTATCATTATTACAGCTAATGACTTGTCCCAGGTATATGAATATACTTATACTTTGTCCCAGGTTTAAGTATATGAATCCACCTTTTTCAATTACTGCTCCTTCAATCATTATTTCCCTTTCCGTGGCATACTTGTTCATCATTACTTTTGTTTTAGCCATATTCATCTTTAGTCCAAAATCCTTGCTAGCTGTGCATAACTGATTAAGATTTTCCTCTAATTCTTTGGGATCGTGGCTTATGACCACAATGTCATCTGCAAATCGTAAATGGTTTAGGTACTCTCCATTCACATTGACTCCTTTCTGCGACCAGTCTAATCTTCTGAAAGCTTCCTCAAGGGCAGCAGTAAACAGCTTCGGAGATATTGTGTCTCCTTGTCGAACTCCTTTCTCGATTTTAAATTTGCTACTGTCTTTGTCTAGTCTAATAAAGGAGGTAGCACTCTCATATATTTTCTTCAAAATCATAATATATGGGGGATCTATGCCTTGTCTTTGCAGTGCCCGAAACATTGCCTTATGCTGTATGGAGTCAAATGCCTTTTCATAATCCACAAATGCCAGGCATAATGGTGTTTTATATTCATTTGCTTTCTCCATTAGCTGTGATATTACGTGAAGGTGATCCATAGTTGAGAATCCTGTCCTAAAGCCAGCTTGCTCTTTCGGTTGATTCTCATCAAGTATTCTTTCTAATCTGTTAGTAATGACCGTTGTGAACAACTTGTAGATGTGGGATAGCAAGCTAATTGGTCTATAATTTATAATTTCTGATTTATCTCCTTTCTTATGCAGCAAAACTATGATTGCATTATTCCACTGCTTAGGCATCACACCTTTTCTAATGCACTTTGTGAAGAGCCTTGCCAGTTTTTGTGTTATGTCTCTTCCTCACAGTTTTAACAACTCTACAGTAACTTCATCTTCCCCCGGGGCTTTCCGATTCTTCATTTTCTTCAATGCATGTTCTACCTCATCAGGAAGAATATCAGGTATGTCGTATGATCTTCCCCACTGCTGGTATCATTCCCTCGCTCCTTGTATAATTCTCTATAGTAGTCTTCTGCTATTTGGATTATGCCTTCTCTGCTGTTTATAAGTACACCATCGCTATTCTTCAGTTTCAGTATCATTTGTCTTTCTGTATTACTGCTCATGGCTGCTGATTTAAATCCTTTGTTTTCCCTGAATGCTTGTTCTACTTTTCTTGTGTTAAATCTTCTTATGTCCTCTCTGAGTCTCTTTCTAATGGCTTTGCATAACTCAGTATATTCAATTTTTTCCTTCTTAGTGTTTATCTTGCTCTTCATTTTTTGCCTTTGGTTCATCATGACAAGTGTTTCTTGACTAATTTTTTCTTCTTTGGATTTCTGTTTCCCTATAGGTTTCTTGGGCTTTATCAGTTTCAGAAAGGCGTAGTAGAAAGGTGATATCTTGGTCCTGAACAGTCTGCAGAAGCTCAAACTTGTTCTTAAGTTCCTGTAAATACTACTTTTCTCATCTTCTGTTCTCTCAAAGACATTCGCATTATTTACTCGAGTCAATTTTTTCCTTTCTTTTCGTACATCGATATCCAGTGTGCATCTTACCATTCTGTGTTCACTTCCGACATTTACCTTGTTCAAGACGGTAACATCCTTCACAATATATCTTCTGTTATTGAGGTTTAAGTCGATTTGATTAGTTGTTAATCCATTTGGGCTTTTCATTGTCCACTTTCTGTTCACCCTTTTCTTGGAAAAAAGTGTTCATTACTGACAATCCTCAAGATTCTGCAAATTCCACAAGTCTTTCACCAATTCCAAAATTTTCCATATTTCCACTTTCTGCGCTGTTTTGTCCTTGTCCAACCTTAGCATTGTAATTATTAATTAGTTAGTAATATTTCTACTATCTGACCCAAAACACACGGAGAAAGGTTCAAAGTTTTGGAGTGATGATCAAGCGAAACATTTTTGTGGGATGTCGAATGGACTGACTTTTCTGCCTATAGACGAAGTGGCCAATGGGATGGATTATCTGATGGAGAATATACATGATGTTGAAGGACTGGAAGTCCTAGTGGACTATTTCAATAGCATCTATGTATTATACAGCGCTTCCTGATGAAATACTTCCTCCAGAATACTTCGCGCCAAACCTATGCTGAAGTTGAAATTTTGCTTTCCATGAGCTTGTGGGGTATGACCATACAACCATTTGTTTTCAAGTGCTTCAACAGCATTTGAAGACCAAGTGTGGACTATATGAATGAGAGGTTTGTTCTCCTTTAAAACAATGCTATAAATAAATGGAACTCCGTTATATCCGAGGTGAGTTGGTGATCGTCGATTAAAGGTGGAACTAAGGAAATTCAGGCCATAAGGTCTATTCTGAGCACTAAAGAAGGGCTACTTGCCATTAGATAAATGTACCTAATAATGTGGCCACTCAGTGCGTTACACATCTCAGTTGCCACATGTATTTAATAAACTGGGTGGAGCATTGTACCAAAATTGAACTCTTTGTTATCGTGTGACCAAAGATGGGGATTTTTAAAATCAATAAACATAAATAAAACAATAAATAAAATTTGGGCTTATAAACAAAGTTTTTGTTAAGCACTGTTGAAAAGCTTATTAGTTTTTGCCTATTTTTAGAGGTCCTGTCCTTTTTTTTCTCTCCAGGAAAACTTCTGCCACTTATAATGTGACTTAACACTTCTATTGTGTCCCATAAAATGCAAAGTAGTTAATAATTCAAGTTCTTTACCCTAAGGGATCTGATGGTGCGAACCGTGTTCCATTTGTCTAAGTGTCTTAGGAAATTGGTCGTCTAGACGCTTTTTTTTAAACTAACGAGAATTTTTAAGTTGCACTTCCAAGAATATGTTCCCTTTGTTGGACAAGTTCACTGGAATCCTCAGCCAGGAACTGAACTAATTTCATAGTTGATTAATTGATTGATGAGAGACAGGTGGACATCTTTCCTTAAGAAACCAGGAGTTAATAATCATAAATACAAAGAAACAAGTGTACAATATCGACAGGTGGGTCCAGTATATATTGCCCTTGTAAATGGCATTGTCTCTGATCGGGATGGTGCCCTGTTTTCAGGGAAGACAATCTTGAATTGAAGAATTAGATTCAAATGGGCTTTCGCCTTACTATCTTCTTCCGAAACCGACTAACTCGGCCACGTTTTCAAAAAGCCCATAAAAATTCCTCTCGTCATCGAGGGGACTCGAACTTGGGCCCTTTTCACCAGGAGTGGGAGGGATGGCGATTATACCAACTGTTCTACCCACAAGGGCTCTTATACAAAGGAGACAATCGAAACTGAATACAATGCCATTGAAAATCAGTCTAGAATTTATCGTGGGTTGAGAAGCTTGTGAGGAAAGCTTCTACCAAGGTAGCTCTGCAAATTTTGAGTTTAATCCAATAAAGGAGATAAGAATTAAAATCGCTTGCGGTCTTTCAAGAAGAATCCAAGACAGTACGCCTTTAAGAATTGGGGTTTCCACAAAAAAACAAACCGGTGTCTTTCGAGATGAAATCTTTGGCTAGGCGAATGTACTCTTCATCACGATAATTCTCCAAGTCCCAAAGTACTTTCTGAAAGCAGTTTTCTGGGTTAAAATAAGAAAAGATATCCCAAATTTACTGTCACTAGTAAAAACACAATGAGAGCTGATTGAAACCTAAAACTGATGATGGCATAGGAGTATTTCTCTGGAGGTGGGAGGTTAAGTTTTATTCGTATGGAAGGCGTGTTTTGTATATCCGTGAAGAAGGCATTGGAAAGACAATAATTCCAAGCTCCTAGAATCTATGTATTGAAATCTTTACCACTGAACTTATACATAGCCACGCCTGGAACAAAAAAAAATTCTTCGCCACACGCGGAAGAAGATGACCTCACGCTAATACATTCAAACACACGACCTAGGTAAACAGCAGAAAAGAAAAAGAAAAATGATTCATCGCTGTACACCAGGATATTAGTTGCATCCCTTGCAAACCTGCCTGTTGTTAGCATGTAGCAGAGACACCTCGTGCATACTCAGATACTGGTTTAAGGTTACACGCGCGCACACACACACACACACACTGTGGAATTAGCCATCATACTCGGCCACACCACGCTGAGTAGGGTGTTGAATATTGCGTTGTGTAGGTCAAAAGAGAGAAAAATAAAACTTGTACTTTAGGATAAAAAGTAGCAGATTCGCCTGAAGGCCCAACTGGTAGGCGTTGATAGTAAAACAATTCTGCACGCTTGTTGAATCATGGATTTTTAGAGAATAACCAATGATTTTAATGTATCCTCCCAAAACAAAGTTTATATGGGTCATATTAAGACTTCTACAGGAACTGGGAGATTGGCCCACCTCTTCGAATTCCAAGATTTGGAAATTTGTTATTTAAGGCTTTTTGGACATGTTCAATAAATTCAGTGGGCACTGTCTGGTTGAGAGAAAACTGGCATTTCAAGTTCATCAATTTGAGGGAGGACGTATTTTTTTAACGTGATTGTCTAATAAATTACAGCACATGCATATACGGGTATTCTTTTATAATGATCCTGTGTAATATTACGTTTAAAAGACCTGCATGATATCTGTCGATGAATAATGGCTTCCTTTTGAGGAGCTCTCGTGGGTAGCATAGTTGGTAGAATCGTCTTCCTCCCCACACCGGGTGGAAAAGACGTGTTCGAGTTCGTTGATGACGTGAGGAATTTTTATGGGTCTTTTTCACAACGTGGCTGAATTAGTCGGTCTCAGGCGAGGGTAGCATGGTTTTTCTCCTGGAAACTTTGGTTTTTCATCCAGCAAACAGAAAATCAACCACAGAACACACTAAATTTACATACAATATACAGGGAGCAATAAGAACTTAGTCGCCAATCTCCTAAATTCCTACTGCAACAACAACCCGTTATAGAAGGTACTAATAATTAGAGTTTAAACCCAAGAAGGAATTAATGAGTTGAAATAACATCCAACTAAACACACTTCTAGGATTCAGTTGGTATACATCCAAAGTTTCGGCTGCCTAAGTTTTATAGTCTTGAAGATATGACGCTGACCTAAACAACCACAAAGATTCTGTTACTCGTACATCAATGAACTTAATTTCTTTCTTCTAAACCCATATTGGACGCGTTCAGTCATTATACACCTCCTTCTAGGGACTTGTCATTCTGGATGAATCAGACTACATAATTGTCTTGCAGAGAGAATGGAACAGTGTAAACAATGCGCTCTCCTTAACCCGTTTCTTGTAAGGCAATCCTTGGTTTCATCGAAATCTATTAAATTTCTCGGAGTGATATTTGACTCCAATCCATCATAGTTGCATAAACTTCTTGAACGTGTAGATGGTCTTCATAAAATCTAAAAATGATGCCTTGTAAGAAACGTGTTAATCTTCAAAAAATTGACCAAAACAACTCCAAAATACTTCCACGTGCAACACTGTATACACATATAGTAGACTCTTGATTATCCTGGATGGTTGGGATGTACATCTTCTCAGATAATACACATAATGAAAGGAAACTCTTAAATGTGACAAATGTAAATAAATAAAAAGAAATCGCTAATCTTTTCTGAGTGAGGTCACCTTCAAAGTTCTTTCCTTCTGACTTCCAACATACATTCCAGATTCGCTACGATGCCTGGAAATATTGTCAAAAATCAAATAATGGATGCACAATATTATCACTGCATTTCTTTTAATGTGGTCAATTAAATCAAAATGGGATTCTTCTAAGGATTTTTGGGATCGTAAAGTCTCATTGGATGATGAAGAAGTCTCAGGGGACCATGAAGAAGTGTCATGGGACCATGAAAAAATCAATAGAAGAGGGTGGGTATTTTTCTCCTCTATAAAAATTTCTCTTGTCCATCCTGGGATCGAATTTAAGCCTTTTCCAAATAGCCCGGAAGAAATACAGCCATCCAGTAAGTCTGCTTAAATAAATAGATTACATTTTCTATGGTTGGTAGACGTTTCTTAATTTTCAAACCAAACAAAAGACATTTTTGAAAAGGTTATGGAACACTGCAATTGTCAAGATTCTTATTCAGGTAATATATTTTTCCTTTTGATTTTGCTTCAGATGGCTAAAAGTCTATTCCAAGATTTTTCAGTTAAAACCAAATTATTTATGCACACAATGAAGGAAACCTAAGGCAGATCCTCGAGGTGCTCCGTTTTTGAGATTATTTTGAATAACTTCAAGCCTCTGATAGTGTCAGAGGGTTGAAGAGATGTAAGATATTTATAAATTCTCGATAAAATAAATCAATGTCTTAATAATCTCTAATAGAAGTAGTTGTAGTGTATGTAGGGTCGTACTTAGCTGATTGACCACCCAGGCAAACAATTCATAGCGTGCCCCTATATCTTAAAATTTGTATAATAGATTTAGAATTTAAAGGAAATATTGGAAGTAACCAGACATAACTGAGTGATCAACCTGCATTCTATCGGGTGATGTTTTATGTAATAATTGCCTCTCTACATCACTCGCCTAACTCCTTGACCCCCCCATCCCCCCTCGATTCTTTCAAGTTCAGGGTGAGCCTAGCAGCCACGGGGTTGGCATACTGCTCTGTTTCTCCGAGGCTGGTACGTCCACACACATTAAAACACGTGCAAGTTTGTAACCCGTTCTCCACTGGCCGTAGCGAACAGAGAGTGCGCCACTGGTTTGTGGAAGGGGGGAAAGCAAAAACCCCGACGAAAGCATCAACAGCAGGTACAGAGAAAGGCCGACTTACCTACGGCCAATCGCCGAAGGTCAAGAGCGGTCGTTGTGCCGGTTACCTACTGTGTACCGTTTGCAGCGCCACACTGCGGCGGTTCAGTTATCCAGACAGCTGTTAAAGCGCTTCTAGCAGGTTGCTTGGCCCGTGTTCCGGTACAAAGTTTTCCGGGAAAAGCCGCCACTAGGACTCTTCCGCATCTTCCCTCCCCCCCGTGCAACCCGCTGTTAGCTAGCCTTTTTTGAGGGGAAGGTGAAGGGGGTTGTTGTTTTGTTTTTGTTACGCTGCTGAAGTGCAATCGTAATTTTCTTCTATACTTTTTACCCCTTTTCACTCCCTGTTTAGGACAAGATGGGTCATTTAAAAAAGGAGGTAAACTGAGCCGGATGTAGCGTGCGTGTTTGAAAATAAGGGGGTTTAGAAAACGCGTAGCTGTTGCAGGCGTTTGTAATTGCATTATTGTCCCGAAAACAAGCCCACTGAGATCATGACACCAAGGAAAAACCGATATGAGTCTAATATTTGTAGATATTAAGTTCTCTTTACGTGTTTACAGGTGATTATAAAGTTGAATTCCATATATTTGTAAGACAATGTATCATAAAAGGATGATAGTAAAAATGAAACAAATATTTGTTTCATTTTACTATCATTAGGCAACTTTCATAATTTTATTATCATTAGACAACTTTAATAATTTTATTATCATTAGACAACTTGTAGAAATTTTTTTATCATTAGACAACTTTTCAATATTTTACTATCATTAGACAACTTTTCAATATTTTACTATCATTAGACAACTTTTCAATATTTTACTATCACTAGACAACTTTTCAATATTTTACTATCATTAGACAACTTATTAACATTTTTCTATTAATAGACAACTTTTATTTTATTATCATTAAACAACTTTCATATTTTTTATCATTAGACAACTGGTCGAAATTTTACTATCCTTAAACAACTTTTCAGTATTTTACTATCATTAGACAACTTTTATTATTTTATTATCATTAGACAACTTTTCAACATTTTACTATCATTAGACAACTTTTATTATTTTATTATCATTAGACAACTTTTCAACGTTTTATTATCATTAGACAACTTTAAAAATTTTTATCATTAGACAACTTGTCGAAATTTTACTATCCTTAAACAACTTTTCAATATTTTACTATCATTAGACAACTTTTATTATTTTATTATCATTAGACAACTTTTCATTATTTTATTATCATTAGACAACTTGTCGAAATTTTACTATCATTAGACAACTTTTCAATATTTTACTATCCTTAAACAACTTTTCAGTATTTTACTATCATTAGACAACTTTTATTATTTTATTATCATTAGACAACTTTTCAACATTTTACTATCATTAGACAACATTTTAATTATACTGTCAAAAATCTTAAATATTTTGGTAGTATAATTTACAATCAAAATATTTAAGATTTTTATTAATTTTTGCTATTAAATATTTTACTATCATAAATTAAAGTAAGTTATAGCAGAAATACAATAAAAGTACAATTGATCGAAGAGGAATGAAAGTTGACTTATGATTGTTAAATGCAACAAAAATACTATTGGTTGGACTGGGTGAAAGTTAATTGTTGATAGTTAACAAGTATAGCATGTTGACAGGTGATTGTTTACCATCTACAACATGTTTATACAAAATTGGTGAGGGTATCGAATTACTATGTTTATAGGCAACAGGTATAGGGTGTTGATACAACATAGTAACACTTATCAAAATACATGTTGATAGTTAACAAATACACCGTGTTGATGCAGTATTGTTCACAGTTAACAAATACATGTTGATAGTTAACAGGTGCATCTTGTTAATACATGTTGATAGGTGCATCTTGTTGATACATGTTGATAGATGCATCTTGGTCATACATGTTGATAGATGCATCTTGGTCATACATGTTGATAGATGCATCTTGGTCATACATGTTGATAGGTGCATCTTGTTGATACATGTTGATAGGTGCATCTTGTTGATACATGTTGATAGGTGCATCTTGTTGATACATGTTGATAGGTGCATCTTGGTCATACATGTTGATAGGTGCATCTTGGTCATACATGTTGATAGGTGCATCTTGTTCATACCGCATGTTGATAGGTGCATCTTGTTCAGACAACATGTTTGATAGGTGCATCTTGTTCATACCGCATGTTGATAGGTGCATCTTGTTCATACCGCATGTTGATAGGTGCATCTTGTTCAGACAACATGTTTGATAGGTGCATCTTGTTCATACCGCATGTTGATAGGTGCATCTTGTTCAGACAACATGTTTGATAGTTAACAGGCACTGTGTTCATGCATGTTGATGGTTAATAAGTGCACTGTATTCATACATCATGTTAATAGTTAACAGGCAATGTTTTTATGCATGTTGATGGTTAATAGGTGCATTGTATTCATGCATCATGTTGATAGTTAACAAGCAATGTGTTTACGCATGTTGAAAGTTAATAGGTGCACCGTATTCATACATGTTGATAGTTAACAGGCAGTGTTCCTGCATGTTGATAGCTAAGAGAAACTGTTCGTACATGTTGATAGTCAACAAATACTAAGAAGTCAAAAAAACTGACTGGGAGAAAGAGAGACTGTAGAAATTCTGGGAGATTTGTTAATAGGAATATTCTGCGAGATTTATTAAAAGAAATTAATATTTATTTATTTTTATTTCATTTTATTATTTGTACATCTTGTTTTGTACAATTTAATTTCCTGGACATCAACTAGAACGGATAAGACAGAAGGGCTGTCTATAATAAACATGTAATTTTCATGCGTTTTCGCCTCTTTCGCATTTCAGGGCCCCCACCCCTAAAAAGAACATTACAGGTGTCCTATCTCCTACTTTAATTACTTATATAATAATAATCTTACTAATAATATTAATACTCAGACAAAACGATGCTTGTATGTAGGTTTGAATTTATCTTTAAAAAGTGCCCTTTCGCAAATATTTTAATAGTTAAAAAGAGTCTTATAGTGGTGAAGGAGCCATATTTGGACACAGATTTGCATTGTATCATACCCCATCTTTTTTAATTAAACATTTGTTTTCCTTTCACGCAAAATATATTGTAACCCACAGCACGTGAACTGCAGCGCATTTCAAGCTGTGATTTAATAAATTAAACAATCGTAGCATACTGCCAACATTTTCGTAATGCCTTTGCTTATTTTTTTCTGGATTTTAATAACAATTGAAATACAAAAAAAAATATATTTCGGCCACCCGAATAATTAAATTCATCTGCCGTACTGTGTGTTCTATGGTCGATTTGTCTGTTTTGTTGGAAGAAAAACCCCAGTTTCTGGGGACAATTGAACAACAACATGCACTTAACGTTTCTTCTGTGATTAATAAAATAAAAAAAATAGTAAAAATTTACGATTTCGCAAGGGTTTACTAAGAACTCGCCGGGGTCATCTGCCTATACGAAATCACCTACTTTCTCTCTATCGCATTAATGTAGTTCCGTGAGCATTTCTAGGTGGGGTATTGCACATCTCTTACGAGGTCACTGAACCAAAAAGGATCCGGAAGAGAAAGAGATTGCCAAACATCTTTTCCCTGTCTATTCCGGATGTCGTCTCAGTGTATCCATCGAGAAGAATCATCCCCAACCCCTGACCTTCTCGTATAATTGTAAATCACTGAAGATGAGACTATGAATTCAAAGATAGAAAAATATATCCTTTTTTTTGAAAATGCGAGTTAGTTGCCAAGCAACATAAAAGGGGAAAAGTGAAAAGAGAGAAACATTTAAAAATATACTTAAGTGCAAATGGCTGATTTTTAACCGGGTATTTCTGCATTAATTTAAGTTTCAGAAAAACCACAAAATATTGGTGCTCCTCTTCCGGGGTCTTTTACGAATCCTGGCGAAGCAACTTATGTAAATCCCCCCCCCCACCCATCCGCACCGAAAGCGAGGGGAAAAGAAGCAGGGAGTTAGAATTACCTCCCCTGAAGTTAGGGATGAGTAGGGCGGTTGGTTTTCGGCACAATAAACTCGAATAACCTTGAGTCTCGCAATTCCTGCGCGCTTATCCGGAAAATGACGTCATCGCAGAGAAATCGTATTCGGCGTCGGTGGAAACGAAAAAAACGCGGCAAACCTCGCGTCGATAAGACAAAATTGAGGAGTAAACTTGGTAATAAAGAGGAGAGATTAAAGAATGGTCCAAATAGCTGACTCGAATCGGTAAATGATGTAGGCTTGGTAGCGGAAAAGGTTAAAAGTTTGTGTACAGATGCGATACTTCCGGGCTGGATTTTCTTGTTAAATCGAAGCCTGCGTTTCATCCTTCTCCTATGGAAGGACACGTAGGAGCAAGAATGAAGTTAAGACTGTTTTATAAATTCCCTAAATCTGGTCTCGTGATAGTGTCCTCATCAAATAAGACAATCCAACAAGACAAGAATTCTTCTACTAAGAAATTCCTCTCTCTAAATGACCCAGAACGCTGTTTTTCTCATTAAGGTAATATGATGTTCGTGATTGGGGTTTTAACACCACCGAAAGCAGTTATTTGTTCTTAGGGGATCAATGACATCTATTCGGATTTCTCTTATTTAGTCACATGGTCTCCATAATTAGATGGCCACAATGTGTTTGCTCTTCTCCCCATCGCGAAGCACCCCTTATAAATATGCTATTATTCTATTTTAAAACTTGCGATATTTAAGATACTGTAATTAACTCTTGCCTTTCAATTATTTTTCAGCCTTTAATTAATATTTACGTAGTTGTTAATTATATGGGTTAAATGCGAGTTAATTTTAATTTTGGATGTTGGTTTTTAGTAAGTTTTTGTTCTATAAATAGTTATTGGTAATTGTTTTAGCAATGAGATTATCCCTGTTATTATTAAATTATTTAAAAATTAATTATTGAATGGTTATTAATAATTATCTTTAAGTCTACTTATTATCCTTAAATTATCTCAGAGATACAAATTTTTCCTATATGTTGTTTATGAAACGGTTATTAATAAATGAATATCAATAACTAATAATAATCCTCTAGCTTACTTATTAACCTTTAATTAAAGATAAACTATCCCTATCTCTTTTTATTAAATGGTTTCATTAATGAATTACTGAATTATTATTAATAGTTATTCATAATTATCCTTTACCATACTTATTATCCTTTAATTATATTAATTAAACGGTTATTAATAAATGATTATCAATAACTATTAATAGGAATCCTCCAGCTTACTTATTATTCTTTAATTAAAGATAAACTATCCATATCTCTTATTATTAAATGGTTTAATTAATAAATTACTACATTATTATTAATAGTTATTCATAATTATCTTTTAATTATATCAATTAAACGGTATTATGATCAGGCGCGCGGGTGCATAAGTACACGTGCCTTGAGTGACCGGGGTTCAAGACCATGACTACTGAATATGGTGCTGTTTCTTGTAATCTGTCTATCTTGTGAACTCCTCTGACCATTTGGTTGTCCCGGAGTATAAACAGAAAAAAAAAAAACTGTTAATAATAATCCTCTAGCCTACTTATTAACCTTTAATTAAACATACAAACTCTTCTTATCTCTTATTATTAAATGGTTTCTTAATGAATTACTGAATTATTATTAATAGTTATTCATAATTATCCTTTACCATACTTATTATCCTTTAATTATATTAATTAAACGGTTATTAATAAATGATTATCAATAACTATTAATAGGAATCCTCCAGCCTACTTACTGATTCTTTAATTAAAGATAAACTATCCCTATCTCTTATTATTAAATGATTTCATTAATAAATTACTAAATTATTATTAATAGTTATTCATAATTATCCTTTAATTATATCAATTAAACGGTATTAATAAATGCATATCAATAACTGCTAATAATAATCCTCTAGCCTACTTATTAACCTTTAATCAAACATACAAACTCTTCCTATCTCTTATTATTAAATGGTTTAATTAATATATTACTAAATTAATAGTTATTCATAATTATCCTTTAATTATATCATTCAAGCGGTTATTACAAAATATCAATATTTGTTAATAAGAATCCTCTAGCCTAATTATTATTCTTTAATTAAAGACACAAACTATCCATATCTTTTATTAAATGGTTTAATTAATAAATTACTAAATTATTATTAATAGTTATTCATAATTATCCTTTAATTATATCAATTAAACAGTTATTAATGAACGATCATCAATAAGTATTAATAATAATACTCTAGCCTACTTATTATCCTTTAATTAAAGAAAGATTATTCCTATCTTATTATAAAATGGTTTCATTAATAAATTATTAAATTACTACTAATAGTTATTCATAAGTATCCTATACCCTACCTGTTTTCCTTTATCTCAATCGATTATTAATAAATGATTATCAGTAATTATTAATAAGAATCCTCTAGCCTAGATGGATAATATTAAAAATAGATTATCCATATCTCCTATTATTAAATGGTTACATTAATAAATTAAATTATTAATAGTTATTCATAATTATCCTGTACCCTGCTTATTATTAACCTTCAATCAAGGATATTGATTGTATTTGTTGTTATTAAACAGTTTAATAATAAATGATTATTAAATAAAAATTATTAATACCTATTAATGAATATCCTTTAACCTACTCATTATCCTATATTTAAGGATTCAGATTGTCCCTCTGTTATTGTTTAATGGCTTATTTAATAAATTATTAATAGTTAACAATTATACTTTAATTATTTTAAGGATACAGACTGTTGGTATCTGTTACTAATTAATAAATAATTCTTAAATAAAAATGATTTTGAAATACTAAATAATTACGTTTAGCCTATTTATTATCCTTTACTTTAAGGATAATAAATAGGCCCTATTTATTATCCTTATCCTTATATCCAGATTAACCCTATCTGTTATTATAAAACGGTTTAAAATAATTAATTCTATTAAAATTAGATTAATGGAATATTACTGCGTCTTATAGATCCTGGGACCTATAAGACGCAGTAGATGCAAGGATTAATGATTGTGTATCCTTTCCAGAACTAAGTCCCCTTTCAATGGGTTACCCATTTCCTCTTCCATAAGAGCCGGCCCTAGATTTGACGATACAAATGTACCCTTATTTCTTATAATTTTAGGTAATAGTGGAGGCGCTTTTTAATAGAATTAATTTTAATATCATTTAGGAGAATTGAGCATTGATTCTCCTAAAATTCTGTTGAGCGGGTCTCCTCTGCAATTGGGAACTAGGAAAGGGTACTGGAGAAAGCTCCTATATGCCATGACAATGACCTGAAGTTGAATTTGAAGGTCATCCACACTAACGTGTGAAATAATAGAGTCAAAGAGTTCAAGAGTTGCAGTTGGTGTTGACTTCATTTAAAGAAAATGGGTTGCAAATCTCCCAACCTGTTTTACATTTGTGCAGGGGCTGAGTCGACGTAAATCAAGGGGCAAATTCCCCACAAAGTTTTCAACATGCGCAGTATCATTTCTTTGGAGCGACTGAACACACCGAGAGAAATTATTTATAGACGGAGAAAAGGAGAGATCTTGTAAACTTACCACTCAATCTTTTCCCTCTCCTTTCTTCTTGCTTTCATTGTGTATTCCCCGTCTGAACCCGGACTACAAATAGCATTGTCCGCCTTACAAAACTCATTTTTGTCAAGCGCCAATTTTCGCTGAAGGACACCCGAAAGGTGTCAGTCCGTGTTTATTTATAGACATGTAAGGAGGTTGTTACCATAGTAAAGGCTTTCATCAGACAGGTGAAAGTCTGTTTTTCCATCAGTGGCATGGCTAATGGGAAAGTGGAAACACCTTATACGTGTCCCCAATAAGCGCGTTTACACATCGAGTCGTTGACCTGGGTAAACCGCCAGCAGTTGTTTTTATTCACCTACATCCCATAAATCCCGGGCTACTCACAGACACTCCACACCTCTGGCTATTGGAGGTTAATGCTAATTTGCTGCATCTTAACCTTGTGTATTCGCAGTTATTAGCTACACACTCCCACCGGCTCTGAGTTGGGATGACACCCTTTCCAGGTGAATGTCTTCCACTGGAATGCTCGTCGACCAGAAATGATTGTAGCAAAAGGAAGGGCCAGGATTAGTCATACTAGATTAAGAATTGCAACCGTCTACAGGTTGTCATTAAATTCAAGACACTGAGATTTTGATTATGCAATGAATTAGCTGTTGAGTAAACTTGTGGACTTAATATTTCCACGAGGAACAAACATAAACCAGCGTCAAGACTATCATTAAAATGCGGGGAACCACCATACGATTTCATTATTGTGCAAAACAAAAACAAGCCATAGCACCATATTGTTCAACAACCTGAAAGCCAGAGAAAAGGGTCCCGCACCAACAATCCAGTAAATAAGAAAGGAAATGTGGGGGGTTTCATCCCGAAATACAATTAGTTTGCTTTTGTTATGTTTTTAACAATAATTCATTGGACTTTATATATCTGTGGGGTCAAGAGACCAATTTACAACGGAATTTAGGTTTTTCATCCTGAAAAATAATAGGTTTTATGATTTTTTGGACTATGTATATTTGTAACATCAAGAGATCTTCAGTGGTCACCGTACCACTAAGAAATTAAGACGAAACTTCACTGTAGGATTATAAACCAAGGCTTTCCAGCAGCATACTTTGGTGGAAACATTGTTTTTGGAGTGAAAGCTGTTGTAACTTTTGCAAAGGCAGCTATGGAGCTGAGGCGTCAGAACCTTTTGAAGCCTTCAGCTTGGGACTGTGCTCATCTTCATGTGTGAAGTACATAGACACGAGGATGAGTACAGTCCCAAGAGGGAATAAAAATACGTACAGTACGTGTCACAATATTTATTTGATGTTTATTAATAAAGGATTCGGACTGTGATTTATTATTTTTTATGATGGGTGTAGAAAAACTAATTGGTGACTAATTGGATCAATTAGAGCTTGGCAGCAAGATGAAATATGAGTCAGCACGAAAAAGCTGGTCGAAATTGTGATTATTAAGGGACACTTTTGGTTTGAAAAGTCGTTGTAAATCAAGAAATCTTAATAATAATAAAAGTGAAGGTTTAGACGAATAGGAAAAGGCAGCTACTCAAAATTTGTAGTTCTCATTGGGCAGTTTCTAATTGGTAAGGAGAAGTTACGTTATTCGAAAGAGAAATATGCTAATTTTGAAACTGGAGTTAGCAGTTTAATTTTAAAGCATGTTTGACTTACCTGCGAGACGCTCATCCGATACGTTTACAAAAAATAGCAGACGATATGATGATCAGAATTTTTAGGACGCGAATTTTAGGTATCAACAGAAACCTTAGCAAAAATATTCATTCATCTTTTACTAAAATCTATCAGACGCAGACAGAATTTTTTGCTAGTGCCTTTTTCTTACTCTACCCTCTTTAAAATGATTTTTCGAATTCTGTTTTCTATTTTTATCTGTTTATTAAAATTATTCAATCTATCTTTCCGTATGTCTTCTAACTGTTTGTCTTCTGATAGATAGAAACTGTCGATTCTTTAAAGTAATTATGGATAAAGAAATGTGCTTGCTGTCAGAATTTTAATAGTTAACGAAGACAAGCAGTGCTGTGCTTAGCTTAGGTTGGTCAGTATATATTAGAAAAATATAGTGAATTTTCGGTTAATTTTTCTAACAGGTGTGCAGTGGCCGAAGATCTTTTTTTCAAGTACACGAATATGAAAAGAAAAACAGAGAGTAAAAGAAAGAATGGGAGGGGAGGTAGTAAAACTGAACATTCGCGCTTGACCTCTCCCAATATGAGGGTGTTTACTCGCACCGAAAGTGGGAGGGTAGCGAGTTCTAAAAATAGAAGCTCCCTTTTGTAGTGAAAAAAAATCTCTTCCTTGTTGGAAAGTAAATAACCACAATTTAACGGGACTTCAGAGGCAAGCTGACAACCCTCGACCTGCGACCACCTGTTAACGACCCCAACTACCGCTAGGGCCGGACAACCGGCTGCTCAGCGCGAGTGACCTTAGGCCACACATTTAATATGTTTATTCCGATAGAAGCTTTCAACTTGGCCTTTTGAAAATCGCCTTAGTAAAAACTTGAGATACTTTTCCTCTGTTGATCCAGCAATTTCGGTCTAGGGGTGGGTCTGCTGTCTCTACCGTCCCTTTTCTAATGGAGATCTCCCCCCTTAAAGTAACTTCCGGGTTGGAGCGACCCTCCTGTGACTTCTTCCTTTTCGTTTTTCATCCTCACCCGAACGTTTTCACCTGGAGGCAGGTGGGGGATATTCTGCCGGGTCATCTTTTATTTAGGGGGTCGTTTTGGGGACTAGTACTGTAATGCCTGTTGGCTAAACCTAACGGTGTGGAATTTCTCGCTTCTGTCCTTCAGTGGAAGAATAAACGTTCTTTCGAAACAGTATTTAGAAATGAGAGATTGGAGATTCGTCCAATTTTTCTCTTGTTTCTTCTCTAATTTTTCTCTTTTGTTATATTGCGAAGTTGGCTGTTAAATGGGGGTTGGGCATTGTTCCCTCGCCGGCCTTAGATGCACACTCTCTCTTGAAAATAAATTTAGGGAAAATAAGAAATATTATTCTTCTAATTTAAGTTGATTTATTTTGGCTCTGGTGGGATGATGATGAAGTTGATAACAATGTTGTGAATGCAGACACGTGCATTTTCTGCTGGTTATGCCACTCTTTGAGAGACAGAGGGAAGAAAAGAGTGCGAAAAAACTAAAGTAATGAAACAGATAGAGAGAGAGAGAGAGAGAGAGAGAAAAGAAAAATAAAGGGACTGAGAGAGAAAACGAAATTTTAAGAGGAAGGGAAAATGTGAGACTGTTCAGGAAGGAAAGAAGAACGAAATAGAAAGTAAGAGGGAGAGAAGGGAAATAAAAAAAGAAAGAAGTGACTTCAAGAATGGAGAAGGAAGAGAGAGAATGATGAAAGAGAGAGAGAGAAAAACGAAATACTGGTTTTGTTTAGAAAGGTAGAGAGGATTAAAAAAAAGCATAACCCGGAGATGAAGAATTGCAAAGAGAAAATCACAGAGAGAGAGAGAGAGAGAGAAGAGGAAGGATGAGAGTGAGAGAAAGAAAAAAGTGCAAGAAAACTGGAAACAGTGAAACGAAAATGAAATACAGACAGAGAGAAGAAAGGCAGAAATGTAAGATCACAAGAGAAATGTGAGTACTGTTTAGGAGGAAGAAAGAATGAAGCAGAAAGTGAAGGAGAGAAAATGAAATAAGAAAGAAGCGTCAAAGAATGGAAAGAGAGAGAGAGAGAGAGAGAGAGAGAGAGAGAGAGAGAGAGAGAGAGAGAGAGAGAGAGAGAGAGAGAGAGAGAACGAAAGAAGGATGATGAAAAACAGAGGGAGGGAGAGAAAATTAAATGGAGAAAGAGAGGAGACATCAAAAATTGAAAGGATTAAATCAGAGAAAGAGAGAAAGAAAGAGTGGTGAAAAACAGAGTAGAGAGAGAACTTAAAAGAATAGAGAAGGAGAGAAAATGTAAGTTTTGTTCAGCAAGAGAGAGGGAGAAAAGGAAAAAGAAAGTAAAAGTGAAAGATTGAAAGATCAATTAAAAATCGAAAATCAAAGGGCGAAGAAAGGAACACAGAGAGAGAGAGAGAGAGAGAGAGAGAGAGAGAGAGAGAGAGAGAGAGAGAGAGAGAGAGAGAGAGAGAGCGCAATGAAACACGAAGAAAACAGACAGAGAATGAAAAGTAAGATAGAGAAAATGAAGAAAGACAGAAAGAGGTAGGAAGGAGGGAGAAAAATAAAAGTAACGACTGTGGAAGAGAAGAGGATGGAGATGCAGAGATAGAATTGGGGATGAATAGAGAGAGAGAGAGAGAGAGAGAGAGAGAGCTTTAACACTTCCGTTCTGGCATGTAATTCAGTTGGTGTTACACTTTCAGCGAATGGCCTACTACTTCCTTGTTCCAGAAAAGGGGTCGGAACTGGGCCACGTGTTTTTACTTGCCACGTTGATTGTGGTTAATTGGACACTCTTTGGGTCTCTTGTTTTTTATCTAACCTAGTGAATTTTGGATTTTAATTAAACATTGTGGATTGAGAGAGAGAGAGGGGGGGGAGGGGGACGTTTGTAAAGAGGGCATAAGAAGCAGGAAAATTCCCACAGAAATGCGCGAAATGAAAGAAACTAGTACAGAAATCTGTCAGAAACAAACTGCAGGTGTCAGCACCATCGCTGTTCATCTGCACATTTAAATGCGTCTTCCACCAACCACATGCGCAAAACATTGCCGTGGTCGCGGTCCTAATATTTCGGATCGTCAGTATACATTAACGGGACATTGCGTACCCACAATGCATTGCGAAACGGTGAGCATTGGCGACGAACATTCCCTCGAACGAAAGAAGCCCGTCAATTCCGTTAACCAGCTCGGTGTGGGTCGCTTTCTGCGTTCGCTCATTGCGACTGCGCCCAGCAGGGGGCGAAACTTTTGAGCCGTCCCCTTTAGAAGCGAAGTTCGCGATGCGTATCCCCCTTTCTCGGTATCCACGTGTCTAACAGCAACCCTTTGCTCACTCTCCGGCTCCACGAGCGTCTGTGTGCCAACGGAGCGCGGATGAACGAAAGTGGGTCACCGCTGTTGACAGAACGCTTCGAAGAGGCCTAATGATGCCACCCTTTCTTAAAATAGACGCTGCACTTGAACTTACTCGGTGGAAGTGGAGCAAGTGGGAGGAAGGAGGAAGGGGGATGCGCACTTTATCCGTCAGCGCAAGAAACGATGACTTTCTAGAACATACCTGTTGGGCTCAACCGAATTGGGTGGGATGGGATGGCGAGGGGAGGGTGGGGTGGGGTGGAATGCAGGAAACAGCGAGCAAACCGAGAGAAATCGCATTTTTCCGCAGAATTTCCTTTCTAGTTTCGTAATTAATTAGCTTAAGAACACACTGACCCACAAACAGGGTCTGGATCCGACACTTCGCTTAAACGGTGCTTAAGAGGTAATCGAAATGGAAGGAAAGAAATCGCAATTGTGGCGCAGCCTTTTCATTGGTTGCTCGCGGACAATAAACATTTCTCTGGCGCGTGCCAACTGAACTTCAAATAAATGTTTTCATCGTTCAAATTCGCGTCAAATTTTGAAAAGACAATCAAATAAACACAACGTGGTTGCAATTGGAAAGACAGAAAGCGAAATAGACATTTTTTTTCATCAACTGCAACAATGAAATGAACAATTTTCAAGAAATAGACATTTTTCATGAATTGAAAAAACAAAATGAGCATTTTCATGAAATAGACATTTTTTTTCAACTGGAACAATGAAATGAACATTTCATGAAATAAACATTTTTCATGAATTGAAAGAGGGAAATGAACATTTTTGAAATTGACATTTTTTTTCATTAACTGGAACAGCGAAATGAACATTTTCATGAAATAGACCTTTTTCATGAATCGAAAAAAGGAAATGAACATTTTCATGAAATTGACATTTTTTTTTCATCAACTGGAACAGTGAAATGAACATTTTCAGGAAATAAACATTTTTCATGAATTGAAAAAAGGAAATGAACATTTTTGAAATTGACATTTTTTTTATCAATTGGAATAATGAAATGAACATTTTCATGAATCGAAAAAAGAAAATGAACATTTTCATGAAAAAAAATATTTTTTTCATCAATTTAAAAAAAAATGAAATAAACATTTTAGTGAAATAAGCACTCTTTTGGTCAACTGGATCAATGAAATGAACATTTTTCATGAATTGAAAAAAAAGTGAAATGAACAATTTCAAGAAATAAACATTTTTCATGAATCATAAAAGATGAAATGAACATTTTCACGAAAAAACGTTTTTTTCATGAATTCAAAAAATGAAATGAACATTTTCACGGAAAAAAAAAACTGAAAAAAATGAAATGAATATTTTCATGAAATAAACATTTTTCTGATGAAAAGAAAAGTGAAACAAAGATCTTCGTAAAATAAATATGCATCTGTTGAACTGAAAAAAACGAAATCGACATTTTTATGAAACAAACATATTTTTCATGAACTGAAAAAATGAAATGAACATTTTTACGAAATAATTTTAAAAACATGAAATGAACATTTGCACGAAATAACATTGAAATAAATCTTTTAATCATTTAAATTTTCGTCAGTTTTAAAAGACAATAAAAAAAAACGCATGGTTGGAATTAGAAAGATAGAAAACGAAATGAACATTTTCACGAATCGAAAAAAAATTGAATGAATATTTTCTTGAAATAAACATTTTTCTCCTGAACTGAAAAGTGAAACAAAATAAACGTGCATTCTTCACGAAATAAACGTGCATTTTTTTTTTTTTTTTTTTTGATGAGCTGAAAAAAAAATGAAACCAACAGTTTTATGAAATAAAATTTTGATGAACTTAAAAAAAATATGAAACATTTTTTAATAAAATGAAACGAATCTTTTCGTGAGTTAGACATATTTTTCATGAACTGAAAAACAAAATGAAATGCGTTTTTTCATGAACTGAAAAAATGAACATTTTCATGAAATTGACACATTTTCATGGTTAAACACGTTCCGTTCGAGGATTTCAAGCATTAGTTTCTACCTGCAGACGATAAAGTGATATCGGCTGCTAAAAATTATTACAATTCCTAAAAATAGCTGAATAACAGATAGCACCGGCGGCCCCTGGTGTTCTTTTTTTGTGTTCCTTAAAATTATCTATTAAAGAAGAATGCAGAATGAGGACTTTTATTTTCTGCTGCTTTTGTTTCCTCGCAATTTCGAACGCGAGCGTCTGCTGACATATTTGTTCAACGTAGCTTGTTTATTTACATCGCTACCTCTCCAAGAGGAAAACCGCTTTGAACGCAGTTTCATTTTTGCCAAATGACAGTACCGCTCGCTCAGTCCAAGGACGAAGTAGGTCACCGGGTTATCTGTAGGAGGCGGAGGAGGATGAGAAGGAGATTAAGGGGAGGGGGGGAAAGAAAAAATGCTTCTCTTTCCATTATCGTAGGATTAGTGCGACTTTAACTGTTGCGGTTCACCCACAAAGAACGCGCTGCTGCTGCTGCCAGCTAAACTGAACCTGTAGCGAACGCTGCCTTCGTCCCGTACACCCCGGTCCAGCTTGACGAGATAACGTAACAATCCCTCACACGTTCCCTCTGGGTAAGTCGGAACCCGGAAGAGGATAAATCGAATGTCAGATACTGGTCATTAGGTACAGCAATCTTCGAAAGTTTCATTTTTGGGGATGAAAAACTTTCTTAAAAACAGGAGACCCTCGTACCACAAATCACCGTAGCCATGGTAACGTCTGAGGTGAAGTTTTGCTGACATAGCGAAATGTAAACAACGTCGTTTATTGCTGTTGCCATAGACACACAAAGATTTCTCTAAGATCAACGAGATACAGGAACTCGGATCCTTAGTCCCATTGATGGATCCTGTTCCGGTTAGCACCCACGCAGTGTTTGTAAACGTAACTGAAGAAATATAGTTTATATACATGGTTAAGAGAATTTTCCCGATAGGTGGAGCGGGTTTTTATCCGTTGGGTAGAATTGTTAATGCGAAAGTAATCATTTGAATATTGGCTTTGTACAGGTTGTTAACAGTTTGAAGTTAATTTAGGGGTTAATACCCACTTTGGACCGGCTGAAAGATGGACAATGATGATGGATTACAAAATATTCATCCGGAAGATTTTGAAGGATTGGGCTGCCTACTTTGAACCTCTAGATGGTGTCACGAAGACCTGTAATTACCCACACACAGTTCCGGCATCGATCTTGAATTCTATTAGCAACGGCTTTCGTGTGACGTTTGGCCTCCAAAGCACAGTCATTAAAAAAATAAAAAGCAACCTCGGATTTGACCGGCTAAATAAAGCAAGTAGCCACGCAAGGTCTCTATGTCCCAAGTAGTTGAACATCCCAGTGAGTGCCATCCCGACTTTTTGGAATGATTGTTTTTTTTTTTTTTTAGGAACCTCTGTTATAAGAACACTTATTTTGAGAGACTTCAAATTGCTAAACGTAAGCGAATTAAAAAAAAAAGAGAATGTTAAGGATACTGATATTAAGGACAATCAAGAATAGTTTATATTAAGATGATCGAAATTACGATCAACTAAGCGATTAAGGACAATTGAGGATATTTTAGATTGAGAGCAATTAAGGATAGCTTAGACTTAGGCCAATTGAGGATAATTGAGATTAATGATAATTAAGGATATCGATATTAAGGACAAGTAAGGATAGTATGGATTTAGGAAAATTGAAGATAAGTTAAGGACAAATTAGGGAAATCGAAATTTAGTATAATTAAGATAGTTTACATTAAGGCTAAGAATAGTTTAGGTTGAGCCCAATTAAGGATAGTTTAAATTGAGAGCAATTAACGATAGCTTAGACTTAGGCAAATTGAGGATAATTGAGATTAATGATAATTAAGGATATCGATATTAAGGACAAGTAAGGATAGTATGGATTTAGGAAAATTGAAGATAAGTTAATATTTAGTATAATTAAGTATAGTTTAGATTAAGGCTAAGGATAGTTAAGGTTGAGCCCAATTAAGGATAGTTTAAATTGAGAGCAATTGACGATAGCTTAGACTTAGGCCAATTGAGGATAATTGAGATTAATGATAATTAAGGATATCGATATTAAGGACAAGTAAGGATAGTATGGATTAAAAACAATTAAGGATATATTAAGGACAAATTAGAGTAATCGAGATTTAGGATAATTGAAGATAGCTTAATTGAGACAAATTAAGGATATTTTAAATTGAGAGTAATTAATGATAGCTTAAACTAAGGACAATTGAGGATAATGGAGGTTAATGATAATTAAGAATATCGATATTAAGGACAAGTAAGGATAATATGGATAAAGACAATTAAGGATACATTAAGGACAGATTAGAGTAATCGACATATAGAGCGATTAAGGATGGTTAAATTGAATGTAATTAAGGATTGAGAGAGAGAGAGAGAGATTAAGGATAGTTTCGATCTATATATCTTCATTGCAATCAGTGAAATGATGCAATGCCCATAACAGTAACAATGCTAGGGATTTAACATAGAAAGGAGATTAAGGATAATCGAGGTTACGTTAATTAAGGATAGTTTAGATTGAGAGCAATTAAGAATAATTGTGATTAGGACAATAAGGACAGCTTGTTTGAGGACATGAAATTAAGAGACAATGAAGAGCAATTTTACTTTTACTCGATAGCAGTTTTTGAACATTTTCGATTCGAAATTATTATTACTGCGTGACTAATGCTTGTGGGGGAGCTGACTGACGTCATCCTTCTGCTCATCCATTTGTTCTTCGAAGAGTTTGTCGGTAGGTTCCCGTCAGAGGGCAGCACAACCAAAAGCCAGTTTCGCATTTCATTGAGCCTAGTGGAAGGGAGCGATGAGGCGCATGCTACTCTTTCGCGGAACCGTGAATTCACGCTTTGAAGCCCCTCCCTGCAGTGTATAGCACAGGAGGACATTGACCGAGAGTAACCTGCCCCGACCTTAGTTCACTTTTTGTCACATACTTACGGCGAGGCTACAGTGCCAAGCTGTGCGGAGCTTTGTAACCTTGGTACGGCCGGCAGACGCTGTTGATGGACTTGTCACGCAGGGTTTATTTGTATGCACGAAATTTCTGGCAGCAAAAATTTAGAGGCTTGGGCCAAATGGGTTAGGTTACTAGTAGGCCTGGGGGAGAGAGAACGAGCAACCCCTTCCGTGTCTATGCTGTCGGAGCCATTCATGTCTGTTCTGTCACGAAAGCCCTAAGACACAAACGCAACAAGTTGACCCTTTTTCTGCGGCGAATGGTGATTCACACTTAAATGGCCGAAGCCAGAAGATTCAGAATTCATTAAGGCTTTTATTATTTTTCTCCTAAGAAATCCCAATTTGTAGATCAGTGTGACGATCCTTCCATAATATCTCCAATCCTGTCTTTCCCAACATTAAGGACACTCAGGATTCTTTCTTTTTGGGTATTAATACGTGTCCTTTAGAGGTTACGTATGATCTTGGTCAACAAAGGTCACACACAATTAATTTTTTTTCCATAAAACCCTAAGCAATCTTGGACACCAGGAGAGGATAATCTTAATTCTAACCAATTTATTCTCCCATTTTCTTATGGGATTGGAATTTGATGATTATTAAACAGTTCTGGAGTGTTAAATAATTGAAATTAATTATAATAATATCATTTACAGGATTATTCAGTTTATAACTTTTTGAGCTGGATGGTATTGGTGATTTTGAGCAAAAAAAAAGTTTATCCGATTTTGAACAGAGTTATGGCTGTTTGAAATTTTAAAACCTATACAGTTCTGAATAGTAAAAATATAAGAATAAATACACATACCTTAAGGAAAAATAAGGTATGGGCATTTATATAAACTTTTATTTTTCTCAAAATGACTGCTGTTATCAGCTCAAAAACTTATGACTCCCCTTTCAAATTACTCTGTATAATTTCTTAGTTTAAATTTTACCCTTCCTCTCGTCCGAACATGAGTTTTAAGGATACATTAAAGAAAATCAGTTTTTAAGGAATTATTAGGGAAAAATCAGTTTTAGAGTAACATTGGGGAGGGTTTAGGGAGTTTCAGGGGAAAAATCAATTTTAGAACAATATTGGTGAGAGTTGGGGAGGTTTAGGGAAAATCAGTTTTAGAGCAATATTGGGGAGGGTTTAGGGAAAAATCCATTTTAGAGTAATATTGGGGAGGATTTGGGAGTTTTAGGGAAAAATCAATTTTAGAGCAATATTGTTGGGGAGTTTAGGGAAAAATCCATTTTAGAGTAATATTGGGGAGGGTTTGGGAGTTTTAGGGAAAAATCAATTTTAGAGCAATATTGTTGGGGAGTTTAGGGAAAAATCATATTACACCGATATTGGTGAGTATAGGTAGAGCTTTGGGAAGCCTCCCTAAACCAGAAACATGAACTGTATGTATCCCTATAGAACCGCTCTGCCATTTTGAACCTGGTTATAAAACCTAATTGAAGATCTTGGAAACCGAAGAAAAAGAGACCTCCTCGTTAAAAAGAACTTTGATGAATCATCTCTTCCTTTGAATCAGAAAAGTTTGTACTTAAAAAATGTCTTCTTAAAACAAATGAATAAAATGAGTAGGAACCAACCCGGAAGAATGGAATCATTTAACTATGCCATCCACTCGGGTCATTTCAAACTCCTCTTAAAACGGGCCCTCGTGTAGGGGAAGAAGCCGTAGAGAGGGGAGCGTATAGAGACTGCCCTAAACCTTCACGGAAGCGATTAAGGCCTCTCGATGCCAAAAAAAAAAAAAAAAAGAACTTCGAGACAGGTTGGGATGGCAGCGAGTGTAATTCTTGAGGGGACTTTTGTAAGGTATGTACAAAGAAAGTCCATCTGGAAACTGTACACGAAAGCACAACTGAAAGTAAAAATGTAAGAGAAAAAACGCGATTCTGTAGAGGGGCACATTGTCCAAAATTTTTAGATTAACGTGCACCTTTAAGTGCGTTTTAAAAAAAAATTAAGAGGTTGATGCTGCTGATAAATACTTAATGGAATTCATCTAAGAGGGCAATATTTTCTAAAAAAATAAAATAGATTATCATCAATGTCCTAAAAGAACTTGGACAAAAATTCCTTAAAGTTAATTATTGTTCTCTGTAAAAGTACTTAGATCCTTTAGGGTCATAATAATTTGGATAAATTCTTCAGGATCAGAGCGATCCTGAAGAATGATTTAATTTCCTTTAGGATCATATTGTGGATCGATAGTTCAGGATCATGAGGAATGATTTAATTTCCTTTAGGCTCATATTGTGGATCGATAGTTCAGGATCATGAGGAATGATTTAATTTCCTTTAGGATCATATTGTAGATCGATAGTTCAGGATCATGAGGAATGATTTAATTTCCTTTAGGATCATATTGTGGATCGATAGTTCAGGATCATGAGGAATGATTTAATTTCCTTTAGGCTCATATTGTGGATCGATAGTTCAGGATCATGAGGAATGATTTAATTTCCTTTAGGCTCATATTGTGGATCGATAGTTCAGGATCATGAGGAATGATTTAATTTCCTTTAGGATCATATTGTAGATCGATAGTTCAGGATCATGAGGAATGATTTAATTTCCTTTAGGATCATATTGTGGATCGATAGTTCAGGATCATGAGGAATGATTGAATTTCCTTGAGGAACGGATTATTTCGTTTTAGTCTTAAGGATCAGTTGTTAAAATTTAAAATTAAGGATCAGGGGTGCCATGTATCAAAATTTAATAAAATGCGATTCACTCATAAAAGAATGTATTTAAAGGAGTGAGACTATCCATAAGGATCAGAATTATCTTTAGAAATAGTTTTGATGTACACCTGAAGGACCAGAATTATTCTCAGGAATCATTGGTTCATGTCAGTTTAGAATATTAATCGAAATTTGAAATTGTGATCATGCAAATCCAACTCTTTTTATCGATATAATTGTTTGGTCTCATCAAAAAATAAATAAAATAAATAAATACAAAGAAATAGAAAATCATGATTGTTTCTCAACAAAATTAAACTAAAAATTTTCACTTATTTCTTTACTTCCTAGTTCACTTTGAAGAGGGAGAAATAGCGGAAGTAGAAGACAACGGACTTGAGGAGGATTGGGGGGAGGGAGGAGGGGTGAAGAAAAAAAAAAAAAGAAAATATTAAGCGCGGAAAGTCAGTAAGTGAACGGTGCCTGGAACCACCAGGCATTGTGAACCTGCCAACATTGGACACTCTAGCTCAGTCGGTTTCTGCGCTTGCGCATTGAACATCCTGCTTGCTAAACGTGACAAAGCCCCACTTTTACTACACACGCTCCCTCTGGATCAACAAGTAGTGGTTGAAGTGCGCAGGCTCTGCCGAGTTTTACTGAAGTAGAGCAATGACCGAAAGAAACCCTTGGCCGTGACCTTGGGGGAATAGAGTTAGAAGATATGGCACAATGTGAGTACAGATCTAGCAGTCCGGGACTCAGCCATAATTTGTAACTAAAATATGTAAGGCTGTAGGTTCAGGAACATTAAACACCTCTCCTAACTGAAAAAAAAATCACATTCGCTGGAACTATAACAGGAGCTTTTAAAACTATACTTGCATGATAACAGATGGCGCCACTATGGAATGTTGCTACCCTTAACAGTGTCCTGGAAATTATAAATCTAAACATACATATTTATTCGAGATTTAAAACACTTTAATGTCTGAGCAACGCGTGTGAAACGTTTCGCTATTATTAGCGCCCATCAGTGAGATTAAAATCCAGTTTTGACTTTCGAATGAAGTGCTGATCTTTACGATCATCTGCTCGAAGGACCCTTCTCATGTATGGTTTAAAAGATGCACATAATAAAGGATCTGCTATACATATGGTAGTCTAAGTTGTGGCTGTCAACCAGTAGTACAAGATTACCTGGGGATCCTTTTTTCCTTATGGATAGTTTCTATATGATCCTCAAGGATCAGAATTATCTTTAGGAATAGTTTTGATGTGCAAGGATCAGAATTATTCTCAGGAATCATTACAGATAAATAATCTCACATAAAAATGAATATGTAGTGTTGTTTAATTTGATTTAAAACAACAGGATTGAGGTGCCTTCGTGGGGAGCACAGTGCAATCACCATTCTCCCCAAACCGGATGGAAATGGCCCGAGTTCGAATTCCATCAATGAGGGAGTAATTTTTGTGGGTCTTTTTCACAAAGTGACTGAGTTAGTCGCTCTCGGGCGAAGGTAGCATGGTGTTTTCTCCTGGAAACTCTGGTTTTTCATCCAGTAAACAGCAAATCGACCACAGAATGCACGCAATTTACAGACTTATTATATTAGGCGCAATATGGTCTAAGTTGCTGATGTGTCTAAAACCCTAGAATAAAGCAACAGTTGGGGTATGGAGATCTCTGAAAATGTTTTAAGAGAAAGGGCCTTATTCAAATTTGTTGATGGCTATCTGTGCAACCACAACTATCAGAAAAACAAGATATACGTTTAAACTTCTATTTTTGAATAGATTATAAAAAGTAAGCGTTCGTAGTAACTTTGTAAATCTTCTTCCTTTCAACTTGCAGCACCGACTTCAATAGTTGCCAGGAGAAGCACGCAGATATAAGGTTATCTATCCACTTGGCTCCGTGTATCGATCACAAGGGAAAATTGCCACAGTTTGAAGAGAAAGATTGTAAATAATAGCGGTTTTGTTGAACGACAACATGTACGAGGTGTTTATTCTACAAACCTAGTATCTGATGACCTTGTAGTTTTTCCATCAGCGGCTTTTAAAACTCTCAACTCGACGCGTATCAGTAGCGACATTGAAGACTACAAGATAAGGACCTATTCCGAAAGAGATCAGCGACCGCTAATCTTTCTGTAGTGGAAGGACAAACTATTTCATGGTCAAAGCCTACATGTAACCTTCGATGAAAGTAACACCTCACATGATTCTCGTCTGGATGAGCTAACAGCAATTCTGTGCTAGCTAATCACTCCACTTCACCTCCCCTGCTAGCATGATGTTGACCATCCTTGATTAAGACCAAGGCTGATATATGAGGATGATTATGTTACCGAAAACCTATCAGTACACCATACACTTAGGAGCCTGACTCATTAACATAGGAGTTATGGAAATTTTCTTAATTAGATGCCTTGCAAAGAAGTAAGCCACTTGCAGTCCTTTGGACATGCTCAAAATCAAGGAGCACATTATCACAATTTTAGGAAGCTGCAGGAAGAATTACAGTTGTAGGAGATATTAGGGACAAGTCACGATTTGGGGAGACAATACAGATATCACAACTTTTGGGAGACATAGGATAAATTATAATTTTAGGGATATTAGTGATGATAGCATTTTTAGGGAAACATCAGGATAAGTTATAATTCTTAGGTGTATTAGTGTTGATTGCAGTTTTTGAAGACATTAAGATAAGTTATAATTTTAAGATATTGGTGATGTCGCGGTTTTAGGGAGACAAGGATAAGTTATAATTTTAGGAAGATATTTGTGATCGCAGTTTTAGGGAGACATTAAGGATAAGTTATAATTTTAGGGAGATATTAGTGATGTTTCCAATTTTTGGGAGATCTTAATTAAATAGATCTAAATATTTCCCTAATAATTTTAAGGAAATATTTGTGATGTTCACAATTTTTGGGAGTATTAGATCTTAATTTTAGGGAACTATTCGTGATGTTCACAATTTTCCGGAGATATTATTGATGTTCACAATTTTCGGGAGATTTAGATAGATTAGATAGATCCTAATTTTCAGGATATTTAGATAGATTAAATAGATCCTAATTTTCGGGTGATATTAGTGATGTTCACAATTTTTGAGAGTAAATCTTAATTTTAGGGAGACATGGCGAATCACAGGTGTACAGAAACGTTAGGGAACGAGTCACTATTTAAGGATCAAAATTTGAAGGAGATATTAGTCAAAATCACATTTGAAAGAACGATATTGGTGAGAATATTGATAGATCTTAATTAAATAGATCTAATATTTCCCTAATAATTATAAGGAAATATTTGTGATGTTCACAATTTTTGGGAGTATTAGATCTTAATTTTAGGGAACTATTCGTGATGTTCACAATTTTCGGGAGATTTAGATAGATTAGATAGATCCTAATTTTCAGGATATTTAGATAGATTAAATAGATCCTAATTTTCGGGTGATATTAGTGATCACAATTTTTCAGAGTAAATCTTAATTTTAGGGAGACATGGCGAATCACAGCTTTACAGAACCGTTAGGGAAAGAGTCACTATTTAAGGGTCACAACGATATTGGTGAGAATATAAATGATATTTGGAAGAGCTTTAAGGAGATATTAGGGATAATCACAGTTCTAGGAACATATTTGAAAAATTCAGTTTTAAGGAAATATTAGGGACATGTCACGATTTGTGGAGACATCATAGATAATTAAAATTTTGGAAGACATTTGAGGACGTTTAATAAATTTAGGGAAATATCAGTAATATTTTACGACTTCAGTAAAGCACAGAGTGCAATTGTAGGGGATATTAGGGATGATTCACAAGTTTAAAGATGTGTTAGGAGACGTTTCACTATTTTAGGGTGATGTTCACTATTTTAGGGAGACACAACGAGTCACAGTTTTCATTTACGCGTATTAGAGATTATTTTAGTGCAGCTGTAGAGAAATAATTAGACAAGACAATTTTAAGAGGCATAATAGGAGTGGTTCACAATTTAAGGAAATAATAGGAGCATGCTTTACACATTCTACCATCATTCACTAATCATGTCAAGCAATTTCCATAGCGGTAAGTATTTGTGCGTGATGTGTGTGTGTGAAAATAATTATTACAGCGGAAAAATATGGTTACAGTTAGTCAGATAATAGCAGTCAAAAGAGATAACTGGGTCAAAGTGATAAAATTCCACTACCCTCCCTCCTAAACTCAATTATTCACCTCTTCGGCATTTTTATTATGCTTTAACAGCAACCCGAGCGTTCCAGACGAGAAGATTCGTGCAAAATGCGCCGTTCCTACTGATCTATTAAGGCTCATAGGTGCCCTTGGCCTTCTCGGGTTGTTCACTTCCTGATCCACCCTTTCCTTTCCTACTCCTGACCCTCTAGTAAGAGGTAGGGTTTGGGGAGGGGGAGACGAAACATCGGTATACAAAAAGTTCGTTACAAAAGCCTTTCCTGTTTCCGTTTGGGAAAAAATACACGACCTGGACTTTCCACTAACAAGCTGACAGTCAGTTCGTTGTGGATCTATGATGAGCTCTTCAGATAACGCGCAGTGGTGAATTTGGAGAAGGGACAGCGTTACCTCGATGCCTCCATAACTGGGAAATGTAGAAACAGCAGCTCAATGCAGGATGCGTCAGGAACAATCATCCATTTTTAATGATAATTTCGAGATAAATATTTATGATTTTAAGGGTGAATTAGGATCAAATTTCCGCCATTTTAAACAAGGTCATTAAAATATTAATCACATGTGCACCATTAAAATTTCTGCAGTTCTTCCCAATTAAAATCTCTGCAGTGCTTCCAATTAAAACCTTTTAATTGACTATTTGTTATTAACTAATTATTAACTATTTCTAAGGTTTAGGGTTACAGATCAATCTTGATAAACCTCTCAAGTGGCCAAAAAGAAAAATCCATTCAAGATATTTGAATTGTCTTTAATATTCGATGGTAATATCCATAAAGAAATAAACTATTCTAACATATTATGCATGGTTTCCTTAAATTTCTCTCCTTACTGCTTAAAGCAGCCTAGTTGAATTCCTTGATGTAAAAGGCGTTTTTTATTTTTCCTTTTTGTTAAAGGTCTTTTTTCCACGCACCTCAGCGCGTGCTCTGCCAGTTTGTAACCTTTGGTATTCCCCTTAGCCAAGTGTCTGTTCATCTATGCGAGTTTCAAATCTTCTTCCTGTCTCGCCTATATATATATTCACACACACCTTCCATGTTTATACTTATATTTTCAAAGAATCTCCCCATACCGGTGGAAAAGACCAAGTAAAGGATTTTTAATTTTTAATGCTCATTAATTAAAACATTTATCTTGGTATATAAATGTTGGATAGTCCATTCTAGGTTCTTCCACTGATTGAGAGAACAACCAGTTCATTGATGTGCATAAGGATACAGGGATCTTGCCACTTCTTGAAATATTTAACTTCTTACCCCTTTTTCTCCATACTGTATGATGCTGAAGTCTGATGAGTAGTTGAACCACACTCCCCATACTGTGTGGAAAAGCCTGTGATCGAATCCAGTCGATGACGTGCCTGGGTTAATTAGTCTCAGGCGAGGGTCGAATGGTTCTTCTCCATCCAGGTCAAAATGTATTGTAATCTATCCACAACTTCAAGAAAATGAGTATATTATGAGCAGGTACTGGCAGTCTTCATCGTTTTCTTGCTCTTCAAAAATATGTGGTTGAAAAATTTCCTGGAAAGTAAAAGGGGCGATTGTGCACTTTTCAGTCTTCATCAGGGTTACCAAATTTAACTCCGCAGATGTTCTGTGGAGTTTTCTAAAAACTCCACAGAATATGCGGAGTTTCAGACATGGTCTGAAAACTGTGCCTGCTCTAAGGCAGGTTTATCTGATGGAGGTCTGACACCTTCCCAGTGAAAGGATATCTCTTTCTGAGCATTAATCAAAGATACAAATGTTGGTTCAACAAATTCTGTCTTAGGCTGGGCTCTCTTGTTTTAGTTAGAGCCAAGAAGACTCCAAACAAAAGCTGTCACTATACCATGGTGGGTGTATGTGTTAAGCACCAAAGTAACTAAGTCCATGAGGATTCGATATATATAGGCGCCTCCGTAGCCAGGTGGGGAGAAGCAGCAGTGCGTAGCACACGCTTCTTGATTAGACCGGGGTTCGAGCCCGTCACCACCAAATACGCAAAGGTCAGGGAATGACCACCGCATATCCCGGAGCAATATGGCCTTAGTTGCTAATGCTCCAAAAAATCAAATAACAACAACAACAACATTCGATATATATGACTGTAAATTGCGTTTATGCCTTTTTGTTGGACGAAAAACTGGAGCTTCCCGAGATAAAACAGTTCAGCACTCTCCTAAGTTCCAATAACTCAACCACTAATCTGCTTGATGTTTTTAATCAACCACTTGAGCTTGATTAGAAACTCCTCAATTAGAAAGTAATTAAGTACCTGGATTCCTCTTGAATTACGTTTTTTGTAGAATATATCCGGGACATTCCGAATTGGATTGAACTGAAGAATTAGGTGGCCAGAGTAGATGGATGCTGGAAATTTTGGGAATGCTACAAGCGAGAGCGGCGTACCATGTTTGATAAACTGTCTGTTCTAAGGCAGGTTTATCTGATTTAAGTATGCTGTCTTGTTTCATTTAAAAGAGCCCAAATTACAGATCACACAGCGTCCATTTATGGAAATCTGCGAACGGTGGATAGATGTGTTAATGTCTTGAAAGAATTCATCGCAATCTGGGTAACAAAGAAGCATTGCAGGGATCAATGAATACCCGGAATGATTCGAAATTTCTTGCCTATAAATAGAAATACCAATAGGACTGGCTAGAATAAATTGGTTTTGATATTAAAAAGACAGTAGTTAAGTCCTAAAATAAATGGTGTCGACTTCCTAAGGAATGAGATATGCTAACAGCGGTACTTAAGAAGCGGTACTTGGTAGGAGCAACTTTGGTAAGACAATAAACCTACTTTTAGAACTTTATTGAACAAGAATTCCCTGAACTCTGTCACGAAAATCCCACTGCAAACTTCTAACGTGTAATTAATGGTAGATTAATACCAATGACTTTTGTACAACTTTAGTTGATGAAGTGTTTGAGAAACTTTGAATACCTAACAGAGGGCGCAACTTAGCTGTTTCGAGTAGGCCCTCTTTTGTTAAACTTGTGCAAACAAACCGATTGTCAAAGTTTAAACTCAATACGATTGCTGAGTATAAACGTAAACATTAAGTTTTAAAAATAGGAGTACACTGTGTACCCAAATAAATAGGAACCTTCTAACAGATGCTGGTTGAATAAATAACGACACACGCCCCTCTTTTGAGATGGTTAAAGATAAAAGAAACAGAAACCAGTGTAATACAAGACGTGAACGACTGTAAGCTTTTACAAATACACGCGGTCCATCTCATGTTGGTACTTGAAACAAACAGACAAAAAAAAGAAGTTGGTTTCCTCCTCAGCTTCTTGACCTTGAACCTCCGGTCTTTTGAAAATAGAATGACCGGTCAGCGACCTTGTCCAAGCAATCCTTCCAGGAGGTCACCGATTCATAGGGGGAAAAGGCGTTCCGTTTTCATTTCTCTTTGGATTCTTTCAGAAGTTGCAGCTGGCTGAAAATTTCTATTGTTGTTCCAGACAGAAATAAAAAAAATAGCAAAAAGAGTGGTCATGTCAATCAGTTTTCCCTCACTCGCTGGAAACTGGATCTCTTTTATGAGTATGAGCTTATCTTCGAGATGTTTATCACTTTAACGTTTGATTTTGTAACGTAAATGTGGCCAATTTGCACAACGTCCTGTATTGGATTTAATCAAAGAAAAGTTGGTACACCCTTGTTGAATGCCAGAGCGGACATTAGAGCTAAAATGTATACATATTTTCTTTTTATGCTCCAGTTAAATCAATTCAAAGAAAAAACAGTGCCATGTTAGGACAGCCAATCAGTGATCAGATAAGGAGTCCTGGTTCGAATTAAATAGATCCAGTTATGGAACATATTCTAGTTTCCCGTAGTAGAGTGAATATAACTCTTGCTGTATTTACCGTTTTTTAATGAAAATTGATATTAGATGTCCTCCTGTGTAGAGCATCCCTGGCATGCGTTAGACAGGAGTACATCTAATGAGCTGTTTTGTCCAATTTGTCCTGTTTTGGGCATAAATATTCCCTCATGAAGCCAACTGGCATCTGCCTTGGATACAAGCCTTCTCTGTTGTTAATGATGAATCAATAATAATAATCGTAGGTGGTGTCTTTCAGACCCCTTGAAATCGAACCTGTCAGGAATCGAACTCAGGGGTCTTTCAGACCCCTGAGTTCGATTCCTGACAAGTGACGAAACCACTTGCTGTCAAGGACGAGGTTAACTGAAATGAAAGTGGCTTCATTTCGTCTGTATACAAGTTCTAAAGGCTGCTTTGGAGAATGGCATTTCTCCTTCTAGTTGAAGCATTTGCACGAACTTCATAACCCAACGGAGGTATGTTCCCTTCAACAATCTCGTTGCCCTTCTGTGCATCCGTTCCAGCAGATCTACATCCTCCCTAAAATAAGGCTTCCAGACCTGTACGCACTACTCAAGGGTCACTACTGTGACCTTCGTGGATAGTACAATTGGTAGAATCGTTGTCCTCCCCACATCAGGTGGAAAAGACCTGAGATCGAGTCTCGTCGATGACGGGAGTAATTTTTATTGGCCTTTCTCACAATGTGGCCAAGTTAATCGGTCTCAGGCGAGGGTAGCATGGTTTTTCTCTCAGAAACAAAGAAAAAAAACTGTCATATCTCCCACAAGAGAGTACAGAGGGTGGAGCTGTACTGCAAGGTTAGCTCTTTTCTGCTACTGCTTCCAGGTTTACACTTCGTGCTGCCGAGGATGACCAAGATCTAAGACTCCTGAAGTAGAGGGGTGGACCAACTGGTTTAAACCCACTAGATTTCTTCTTGTGGGGCCATTTAAAGTCATTGGTGTATTCGACTCCGGTAGCTGATGTGGAAACTCTCCGCAATCGAATTGTGGCAGGTTGTGAGACAATACGAAACATGCCAGGAATTTGCCATCGTCTTCGCGAGTCCATGAGACGTCGATGTGAGGCCTGTATTCGGGCAGAGGGACATTTTGAACAATTACTATAAGGTGATGTGAACAGTTGTGTCATAGACAGACCTTCAAAACTGGGAAACCAAGGTGCGCATGTTCGAATCTGCATGAGTCAATAAAAAGCAATCCAGTTTAATGATGACCCCCATTACAATGATGTAAGTGTGTAGGATGTCATCATTCAAATTTTTACAAAGCTCAACCATTCCTATTTATACACTGTGTAGACTGCCTTCCTTTGGAAACTCTGTTTACAAAATTCCCTGAAATACTGTTTGTGCAATATTGGTTTACTAACGTTGTCCTCTGTAATACCCTCCACCATCATATTCACGTTAAACCTCAGATGGCAATAATTCGGGAATTCAAACGTAACATGCGAACCCAACCTGTCTCTAGTATAAGTCACTTTCCACCAAATTCAATTTTTCCTCGAGTCCATGACCAATTATTAAAATCATCATATTGGCCTCCAGTACACGCAACATCCCCTTGGGATCAACACCATGCCTGAGACCGATTAACTCAGCCAAGTTGTGAAAAAAGGCCCATAGATATCCCTCCAGTCACCGATAGGACTCGAACACAAGTCATTTCCAACCGGTGGGGGGAGGACAGCGATCCTACCAACGTGCTACCCACGAGGGCAACTGAGCTAGAGAAGGATTATTAGACATCAAAATCACAAAGAAATCATCCCTTATTATGAGTAAACGAATGTATCACCAAAAAAGAAAGGTAGACTAAGAGATTTTCACCCTTTTAGGGATTCTGGTAAGAAAAAACCTCGATATCCTCACCTAAGGCCGACTAACTCAGCACAGAGTGAACAATGCTCATAAGTACCTTTTCCAGCCGTTTGGGGAGTGTGGTCTGCAAAAGAAAAAATATCTTAAGCTTTTCCCCCCCTGACGAAAAGTAATTAAAAAATAGTAGACATATTTATGGCAAAAAAACCCTTGAAATTCATCTACGTACTTAAGTTTGATTTAGTTTTCAAAAGTGCCACCTCTAGCGCTAGTGTAGCGTCAACAAAGATGGCTGATATTATTTTTGCTGAAAAGGAATGTGTGTTATCATCAGAAGAAACTAAGTCCGTGTCACAAGTTCAGAGCAATTTTCGAACTTTTTTTTTTTGTGTGGTAAAAATAAACCCCACTAAACCAACATGGTGCAAGTGGCAGAGCAATTTCTTGAACATTGGATAGTGCGTGACTCATCAGAAGAAAAGAAACCGGTTCGGCCGGTGTAAGGAGTGAAAGAAAGGAGGGGGACGTTTACTTCAATTCCCACAAAAATCAACGTGCTCTGTTAGTGAGGCATTTCTCAAGAAATACTGTAAAGAATGCTAAGAAAACATTTGGATTTTCTTAAAAAAAACAGAAGAAATTAAATAATTTCATGATTTATGAAAAATCTGTAAGAGGATAGTCGCATAGGACCTATTGTGATTAACCGTTTGTAATTGTTAAATTGGATTGCGTATTTATTGTCTCGTGCACTCTCGAACATGCGCACCTGGAATCCTGTACTTTTTACTAAGCCAAACAAAATTGAAATTTTAGTTAATTAATTAATATCGTATATTCATTTATTTAACGTAATTCTAACTATTCGTTTTTAAAATTAATTAAATTTATTTGTTTTGAAAATTTATGATTAAGAATGAGTTTTTAATTCTAATTTCAAAATATTCAGTATAAAATACGTATTTTTGTTAGAACTGTATTAATCAAAATTGCTTTTCAAGTTATCACAACTGGCGCCATCTTCTGGCATTTGTAGAACTGTATTTATCAAAATTGCTTGTCAAGTTATCACAAGTGGCGCCATCTTCTGGCATTTATAGATTTTCCAGTCTGCAATTATAAAGCGAAAAAGATATTCTTGGTTTGGAATTTAAAAAATATGAGATTTTTATAGCGGATTTGTATATTAAAATCATATAATGATTATTAATATTTTAATTGTTAATTATTATTACTAGTATTTGATAAACTATATATGGCATTATTAAAACAAAACAAATTATATTTAATTATCTGGTTTATGTTTGAAAATGCAGTGTTTTCTTCTTACACTATAGCAGTAACTCTGCACAGAATAAATTATTTTAACTGTCATATTTTATGATACTTAAAACAATTAAAACAAAAAAATATTTAGTTAAATAAAAAAAAACAGCCAGTTAATTTGATTCTTGTTTATATCACTAGATGGCGCCACCAGACAAATGTTTGGATTCGATTCTCACGAGTAGGGTGAGTTTTTATTTACTTTTTTTTTTTTTTTTTGGTGTTTTGAGTCTCTAGATTTTTCTTTTGAAGTTCAAGTTAATGGAGATTAATTAAAAATATTTTCTTATTTAAAATATGACTGTGTAAAATTATAATTTAATTAATCAAAGAGTGTTTTAACCCGATGAGAACTCCATTTTCCACTTTTGGGGGATCACGACCTCTATATCAAGTGTAATTTCCCCCAAACTACAGACAGAAAAATACACTTTCAGAGATTGTACAATGGACCCAACTTTGGCTTGAAGTATTGTGTATATTGAAGTTTTACATCTACATTATGATACATTATCACAGTTCAGAATACATTTGCTAATAGAAACCATCGGGCTAGCTGGTGAGAAGCCAGTAAGCTTCAAAACAGTTGTTGTGGCAGTGGTGTCATATTTTAAAAGTTATCGGAGATTCCCCTGTTTAGGTGATAATGTACAATTAAAAAAAGTATTCTCTTAAAGTCCCGGAACATATCAAAAACTCTTATATTAGGGCCATTTAGAATTACCTCATCTACTCGTGTGTATTATGTTTGTGAATTGCGTCAGTTCTCTGGTCGGTTTGCCTGTTGTGCTGAAAAAAAAACTGAGTTTCTGATACGAGAAAACTGTTTTTTTTTTTTTTTTTTTTTTTTTTTTTTGCTGTCTTTGCTGAGACCGAATAACTCGGCCACGGAATGATCAAAGGTTTCATTGGTAGGATAAAAACCGGCCATTTTTCACCTGGTTGGGGAAGGTGGTGATTATAACATTCTCGGTTTGGTTTAAAAACGTCATCGATTTATTCGTGAAAGATATAAACCGATTATATTTGTAAAAAAGAAAATAAAAAGGACACTTTTATGAAATGTTCATTCTTCACTTCGCGCATTCAGACAAATCAAATAGCTAGCTGTATGATGGCAGTTTTTGGTGTACCACTTCACGCTACAACCGTTGAATTTTTTTCTTTTTTCAAATAAAATCTGTTCATCTTCATTCAGAAGTACACCGATGATATTTTTATATTGACCAGGGATCGGGAACAAACTTACTCTGATAGTTGCAAATGACGCAAGAAAGCAAGCTTATAAAGCATCAGCCAAAGAAAACCTTCCCACATACCTTGTTCAGTTCTTCCTTGATTTTTATTCAAACTATCCACTTCCAGAACAACAAATTGAAGTTTGTTCCAACAATCAATCACTCGCTGGGCAAAGGCAAACTTCCTCACATCTATCCTGCGACCATCCTTCCTAAATTTGAATTTGTGTTCTCACAAGTGCTAATCTGAGCAAAAGTACTTGCTCAGATTACGCACTTGAGGTCCTTGAGGTTGTCACAGACCTTCTCTCAGATATGCCTGACAAGCTGTGCTTGCTATCTGAGAGTCTAAAACGCTGATGGAACTGATATTCGGGTGACGCTCAAGTCAAGTGGACCCAATTTCGTGGAAGTCAGGACGGTCTGTGACAGCCAAATCCTCTGCTTGCACCTCCACGATGATGGGATTGTTAGTAATTCTGGGTGTAACCTCCCATGCGCCAGAACACTGTGGGTCACCAGGTTTGAACCAACGTAAGCAGGGGTCGATGTTTGGCGCCCACACCATACGGAGAAATGCCGTCCGTGTTACCAGGCAATACTACGTGGTAAATGACTCTCATCAACCGGTGCAATACCACCACTTTGCTTATTGGAGGCTTGAAGTGGTGGAACCCATGTTTAGTCTCCAGAGCTAAGTTCCGGTCAACCCTTCCCCATCATGGAGTATGATGGATGGCTTTCGAGGTTATGATGAACACCATGGCGAGATCCAAACTTCCTTACACTTTGAGCTTACAGCTCTAAAACTGCGTTCGCAGACGGGCCGCTAGTTAGTACACCGGACCGAACCTATTGGTAACTCTCTAGGAGGCTTCTGGATTAGCTAGTGTGTAATCTTGCTACGTCTACTCTGCCAGACAGTGACTGGAGGGAGTCCGCGTAGTGGGTATGCGGGGGGGGGCCTTGTCATGGCGACATTATGTCAAGGATCTGGATATATATTCTTACCATCTTACCCCATGCAGTTACAGGCTCCGAAAATGTGATAAGTGTTTGCCATTTTGTTTACGTAATTGTTATTTTATAATGTACTTTATACATAGTTAGAGTTACGCTCGTTATTTTTAATTTAGATAAGAGTTTTTGTAGATTACTACTTAATATATGTAAAACCGTTGTTTCGTTCGAATCTTGCAGCCATTGTTTTCGTATAGAGAGTGGTAGGGAATTCAAATTTTAAATTGTGGTAACTAGGCAGCTCTAACGTATAATTATATAGCGTAATACGCATCACTGCATTTAGGATTCTATTAAATAGTGTAGTATTGACAATTAATTAATTAAATTTATTGATCTTATTAATTTAAAATATCATGCCCCTGACTAGAGCAGCAAAGCAACGGGCACAGAGTGCCAGGAGTGCTCTGACTCGGAGAAAAACTGAGGAGGGCGATTCTCCAACGCATCACAGCCTAAAAAAAAAGTGCAACGTGAAATATTTGCCGAACTCTCTGGAACGGAACATGATCTAGCCAAGGAGGATGTCTTTGTGTGTGTGCCAGGTTCACAGAGTGTCTAGAAATTAGGCCTCAACTCAGCGTTCCACTGGGCGTCTATGAGAGCTTGAGGTGTAGAGTAGTTGCCCTCAAAGAAATTAATATGAGGGGCTCATCAAGCTCTCAGCTGCCCAATTCAACGCCAGAGCTCACTCCTGGGAATCAGGCAACACAGCGGCAATCTCCAAGGCAGAATGCGCTGGTCCCAAAGGAACTAGTTATTGTTGGAGACTATTGTCAGGGAGACGGGAAATATATTGTATAAAAAGGATAGATGGAACAGGACCAGGGTATGTCTGCCAGGGGCAGAAGTTGATGACGTTGTAAAGCATATATCATCTTTTAAGGGCACAAAGCGTGATATAGTTGTACAGGTTGGAACCAATGACACTAAGAGTAGGAGATCTGCAAATTCACTTAACAAGTACAGGTCGATGTTGCAAACAAGTCGTGAGTCAGGGTTAAATTTGAAAGTGTCTGCAATTCTGCCCAGACACGATAGGAGGGAGTACATGATGAAAGCCTTGTCAATCAATTCAACCCAAGAGGGAATGTGCAAGGCTCAAGGGGTAGAATTTTTTTCAGCCTGGTCTGTGCTTGTTAACAGGAGAGACTGCTTCTACAGGGATGGGATACACTTAAATAGAAAGGGTGCAAGAATATTTGCTGATGCTACCGAGGCAGTGTTAGGTGGGTCGGAAAACTGCTAGCTTGGGGGGATTCACAGACTAAAAGGTTAAAAGTAGCCGCAGGCAGAGGTGAAGGTGATTCTTGCACAACTTCTATTAAAATAAGTAGCAGCCTGGAGCGAGGGGTGTTGGGGATTTCAGGGACTGATGGCAGTAATCGTGAAACAAGTGGGTATATGGGATGTGTTAGGGTAACTAATAATAAGAATTACGAACATGTATACCAATGCTCGAAGTATAGTAAATAAATTTGATGAATTTGAAGTGTTGGTCAAGACATCAAAGGCGGATATTATTGGGATATCAGAGACGTGGTGTCACACAGATATAAGGGATGCAGAACTGCAATTTGGGGAGTACAATGTGTACAGAAAGGATAGAATGGGGGGGGGGGGGGGGTGGCTCTGCTGTTAATTAAGAAAAACATAAAATCAAAAGAAGTGCATCCAGTTGTTATAGATGAACAGTGCACTATTGAGTCAGTTTGGTGTGACATAAGCACTGCGAAAGCAAAAATAAGAGTAGGAGTGTGTTATAGGCCTAATGACTCGAATGAATACAATGGACAATTGTACAGAGAAATAGAGTGGGGTAGTAAATCGGAATGTCTTATAATGGGGGATTTTAACTTCCCAGATATTGACTGGAACTTGTGGGTTGGTCACTCGCACACTAGTAAGACTTTTGTGGATTTATTGGATGATTGTTTTCTGCAGCAGCATGTTCGAGAGGCAACCAGAGAGTGTAATACTCTTGATCTGGTTATCAGCAGTGATCATTCGTGTATTAGGAATTTGCAGATAAAGGAACCATTAGAAGGCAGTGATCACAGTGTACTGACGTGGGATTTACTTAAAGATTTAATTACCATCTTTAAGTATCTTGTACGGTGGGACCAACTGATGATGTTACCAACAGCAAATTCTAATTGGGAAGCATTCAAGGAGGCATTTTTGGAAGCTACTAGGCTTTACATATCAACTAAGAAATATTGTTTAACATTTAGGCCTAAATGGATGTCAGATGAATTAATGAGACATAAGGTAGAGAAGAAAAATGTATAGGATGCGTATAAAGTATCAGGCGACGCAGAAGCCTATGGCAGGTATAAAATAGTCTGTAACCAAGTCACAAAGGAGGTTAGGCAGGCAAAGGCAGATTACGAGAAATATTTAGCAAAGGATGCTAAGAAAAACATCAAAGAGTTATCACTGAAGATAGATGGGTTGACTATTGATGATCATGCTCAGGTAGCTGATAAACTGAATGAGTATTTTGCATCTACATTCACCCATAAGTAGTTATTCTAGGAGGGGAGTGCCAGAAGTTTATCAAACTCTAACAGGGAGCTAAGTGATTTCGTAATAACTGAGAGCAAAGTGGAGGAGAAATTGTTGAAGTTAAACACAAGAAAGGCACCTGGGGTGGATGGGATCTATCCAGTTATATTAAAGGAGGCGGCAAAGCAACTAAGCAAACCCTTAGCCATAATTATGAGAGCTTTTTTTGGACTCAGGGGTGGTACCCATGGACTGGAGATGTGCAAATGTGTCCCCAATTCACAAAGGGGGATCGAAGGGTGACACCAGTAATTACAGACCAGTTAGTTTAACTTCTGTTCCGGGTAAAATAATGGAGTCACTGGTTAAAGATGCATTGCAGGATCATCTAGACAAGACTGCAGCAATAATTCAGACACAGCATGGGTTTGTTAAGGGCAGGTCTTGTCTGGCAAATTTGATTGGTTATTATAATGTGGTTACAAAAGAATTGGATGCAAAGAATAATTTTGATATCATCTATTTTGATTTCTATTTGATTTCTATTTTGATTTCTATATGGAAGACTATTGTACAAATTGAAGCAGAATGGTATTAAGGGTAAGTTGCTACAATGGATAAAAGGATGGTTAAGTGGGAGAAGACAGAGGGTGGTAATCAATGGGTGCTGCTCTTCTTGGACTAATGTTATTAGTGGAGTCCCACAGGATTCGGTGTTAGGTCCACTGTTGTTTTGTGTATTTATCAATGATATTGATGAAGGTATATCAGGCTTAATGTCGAAGTTTGCAGATGATACAAAGGTTGGCAGGGTTGTTAATGACAGTAATGGCAGTGTGCTACTGCAACAGGATCTAGATAATTTGGGCAGATGGCCTAAGAAGTGGCAACTGAAGTTTAACCTTGACAAATGCAAAGTACTGCATATGGGTAGAAGTAACCCCAGAGAAACGTACCAACTGTATGGTACTACACTTAAGGTGGTAGAAAATGAACAAGACCTGGGAGTAATTGTGCAGGCAGATATGAAGTTTTCTGAGCAATGCAAGCCTGTCTGGCTTCCAGGGCAGGTCATGGGGTTTTGTCACTGATATATAGGAATTTTGCTAGCAGGGAAAAGGAGGTGATTATCCCTCTGTATAAGGCAATGGTCAGGCCACGCCTTGAGCACTCCGCACAGGTCTGGAGGCCTCATTTTAGGAAGGATGTAGATTTGCTTGAGCGTGTACAGAGAAGGGCAACAAGATTGGTGAGGGGAATGAAGGGATCCTCCTACCAAGTTGCCTAGTCACCAGCCACTGCAATTTGCACTGGCTGGAGACTAGGTGATTTGATTGAAGTGTATAAAGCCTTGAATGGATTAAGCACGCTGAATTCTGATGGGATTCTTCCATTTCTTCAGATTACGAATCTAAGGGGGCATAAATTGAAATTGAGGAAAGACAGATGTAGAAGAGATGTGCGGAAATTTGCCTTTAGCGAGCGGGTGGTTAATTGCTGGAACAAATACTACTACTACTGTTTCTGACAGAATCTCAGTTATCGGTTGATTTAACCACTGCTCAACTCAGATGCCCAAATTAATTATTCGCTGTATGATTCCTTCACTTCAAAAGTGATACTTGTGCATATGTCCGTCCCGATATTCCCTGTCAGAGAATTGGTAATTTAGAATGTCCTATCTTTGATCTTCTCTGTCTTAAAATCTCTCTACCTAATTCTGTAAAATTCGTCTCTTATCTCTACCGTTCTCCCAACTCCACTAATCACTTGGAACTCTTTGACTTCCTCTCGTTGCAACTTGACTTTCTCCAGTCCAACTCTCCTAACAGTGAGGTAATTTTCCTTGGTGATTTTAATGTTCACAGCTCCAGCTGGCTTCCGTTTTCTAGTCACATCGACCCAGCTGGCCGAGATGCTGAGCCTACTGCAATTTCTAATGGATCTGGCTTATGTTGCCCATATATGGACAAATTCAATGGAAAAGTACAATGAAACACAAGCAGTTGCACTTGACATCTCAAAGGCTTTCGATCATGTTTGGCATAAAGGTCTTCTAAACAAGCTTCAATCTTATGGTTTATTCCTCTTGTATATTAATTACCTTCTTCCATTGACCGGAAATCTTATCCATAGTTTTGCTCATGATAGCGCATTGCATTCCACCTTCCAGTTTAAGAAACCTTGCCTTGCTCAATCAGCTTCAACTTCTCGAATATCCGATACCAATTCCTTAAATGCCAATCTCCAGGTAATTCTCCAGTGGGGCAAAGACAACTTAGTTGATTTCAACCCTTCTAAAACTCAGTCTTGTCTTATATCTCGCAAAAAGGATTCTTCTGCTCCTATGCTTATCTTTAGTGACACTCCAATTTCTAGGCAAAAGGATATATCTCTTTTGGGGATTACCCTGACTTCTAATCTCTCTTGGCACAAGCACATTACAAATATTGCTTCCTCTGCATCTAAAAAACTTGGTTTTCTCTTTCGCTCTCGGCGTTACTTTTCTTCCAAACAGCTGCTCACTCTGTATAAATCGCAAATCCGCCCTGCCATGGAATATTGTTCCCACATCTGGGGTGGTGCCCCCAAAACCTCTCTCAGGCTTCTTGATTCCATTCAGAAGAGGGCAGTTAGGTTAATTAATGACTCCTCTCTAACAGAGTCTCTCCACTCGCTGTCAAAGACGTACTGTTTCTGCTGCATGCCTCTTCTACAGATACTTCCATGGGCACTGTTCTTCTGAATTGGCTTCTGTAATTCCTGTTCTCTCTTTCAAAACAGTCCGAACACGTGCCGCCACCAGCCAACATCCATTTACTGTCCAACTTCAAACTTACAGAACCAACTTTTCATCTTCCTCATTTATTCATTCAACTGCCGTTTTCTGGAACAACCTTCCTTCATACGTATTTCCTGAATATTTCAGTCTACAGAAGTTCAAGTCTAATGTAAACAAATATCTTCTTTCGTCTTTTCAACCTCCAACCCAAGCACGGTACTAAGTACTATAGGTTCTAATACCTCTCGTGTTTGGGGTTTTCTTAAAAAAAAAAAAAAAAAAGGAAGAATCCCATCAACAGTGAGCTGCCTCAAACAGAATACCTCCAAGCGCTGCAATTTGCAGAATTTGTCTTTCTTGGTAAGAGCACCCTCTTGTTCTCCTTAATAATCTCATTGCCCTTTTCTCTACTCGTTCCAGCAGCTGTGCATCCTTCCTAAAATGAAGCCTCAAGGCCTGTACGCAACACTCAAGGAGTGGCTTAACCATGGCCTTATACAAAGGGAAAATCGCCTCCTTATCCCTGCTAGAAAAATTCCTGTATAACATTCACAAAAACTGTCCTGACAGCCTGTGTGCACTACTCAGCGAACTTCATATCTGATGGGACAATTACCTCTAGGCCTTTTTCATTCTCCAAGGTTGAGGTCGCCCGAGGGATATATATCAACCCTTTTATTAGCCTTTTTCACAATAACAACTATCAAAACAGCTGACCACATTTCTAAAACTTGATTTTCTCATAACAGGAGTTCAATACTGGACCATTTCTAAGTAAATGTCTCCGTATTGCAATCTTGATCTTTGCCTAGCTACATCATTTTGCCCTACCACTCAAGTCAAATCGACCGGTCTGTAGTTAACGACTTTGCTCTTCCTTTCAGTACCATAAATATTACTACACAAAACATGTTACTGTTTATGGAGAAAACTCCTTTGATGGGGAAAAAAATTCATACCAACTGACACAACGCCATCATTTACACTTCCCTCCAAAACGTATCCGGACACACGCGGTTTCTCATTTTTTAAAACAAAAGATTCAACTGCCGGCGCACAGCTTCAAGTATGGGACGTCTGGTGCTCATAAGAAGTCCCAGTTTATTCCAACTCTTGTACATATATCTCCTCCATGGACCATTCTCAAACAGGACCGGCACTACAGCATGGGTCATTGTCCCTCCGAAACAAACAGTCTGTACCAAAGACTGCCGCAATGTTAGGGAGCGTGGAATTGCCCAGGACATTAAGGTAGGCGTCTGTTTCCATAGTTCCCCGTACAACCAACGAAAATGCAGGCCTTACCATGAAAAAGAGCTGCACCTCCTTGTTCTTCGGGCATGGACCACACCCATGTAGAGCAAGATTCACCACTCCATAAAACCGATTTCCTTAGACCAATTATGGCACTCATTGCACCATGCAGTGGGACCCCACTGATTATGGTTGGTATCGTTTCGTTTATGCGCAGTGGAACTTTGTATATAATCTGGTCCTACAGAACTCAACCAGGGTTGAGGCCTTGAACTGTGGTTTATCTTTTGCAGTTATTTGCGAGCTTTCCTCATCTCCCGGCAACGCTACACTTCCACTTCATGACAACACCACCGATGGTCAACTTTAGATGGTGTAGGATACCAGCAGTTGCACGAATCGATAAGACAGCACATGTAACATCCCACGTCTACCCACCTTGATATTAGCCAGTTCCTCTACGTTCCATTATGAGGACCAACTTGTGTGGATCATCCGCCTTTGTTATACAGCGGCTTTAGTCTTTTTTTCCCCCAAAGTGTGTCCAATGTTCTATGAAAACAGGAGGATCCGGATACGTTTTTGAGGGTGGTGTATAACGTTTACACATTATACAGAAACTAACGTTCGAAATATTGCAACGAAGTTGCCTCTTATCGCTGACCTCTCAGTGACTCATGTTTGGGCTAATGTGATTCTTTACGTTTAAATACGCTATCCTACCAAAAGTTATAGGACACTTGTAGTTATGAACAAAATGTGAATTTCAAATACATTAATAGTGTGTTCCTTTGGTCCCAATGACTGCTTGAGTGTCGTGGAAGATTCAAATAATTTTCTACTACAAAGCTGGTTTTATCATGCTCTACCCTCTGGTTAAGCATCCATGAGCTTCAATAACGAAGACGGTTCTCTTGGATTTGCCCTAATTCTTTGTTCAAGTGCACTTCAAAGATGTTCAGTTGGGTTGAGGTCGGATATCTCTCCTGGCCATTACAATGTTCAGATATTGTTCTCTTCAAACCACGCGTTTACTGGATTCTGCAGCAATGCCTAAACTTGGATACAAACCATCTCTTGGTCGCTAAAGTCAATTTTTTTTAACAAGTTACTCTAACACATGATCCAGTTCACCATGGACCACTTAGGTGACAGTACAGAAGACGAATTACTGATGGTCAGTTCCTGAATAACTGATGCACACGACATTATCTCTTGTAATTAAGAAACAGATACTCAGTAATGTCAGCTCAACTGTAGGCCTCGGTCTGTTTTTAACTCAAGGTTGTGCATAGTCAGTACTTTACACCACTGCTCTTTGCAGAACAGAGTATTGATGCTCTCTGGAGTACGCTGAAGGGCCGAAGTTAAAATATATGCCGGGTTCCTCTTAACCTCCAAATGATATATCTTATCTGCACGGAGAGAGAGAGAGAGAGAAAAAACCCATGAGCATAAGAGAAAGGGACTGCTTTGAGGAGGTGAGGTTGCAAAGATAAACAGAAATTTTTCTGGCAGAGATATTGAGTTGACTGTCCCTTGTTTAATGGTTAGTCCACACCTTGAGTACGCCGGAACGGGTACAGAGGGGGCAATGAGACGAGTGAGGGAAACAAAGAGGTGCTCTTACCAAGAAAGACAGAGTTTTAATCAGTGTGGTGACTTAAATGAAGTGTTTCCTATGGAATCTTTACTCTCTCAAACGAATAAACGCTAGCAAGACTTTTGGGCATTTATTGGATGATTGTTTTCTACAGCAGCATGTTCCAGATGCAGTAATACTCTCGATCTGATTATCAGCAGTGATTCTTCATGCATTAAGAATCTGCAGATAAAGGAACCACTAGGGGGCAATGATCACAGTGTGCTGAAGTGGAATTTACTTAAGATGTCACTACCATCAGGGGTTAAGGGAAGGGTTTTTGATTTCGTAAAGGCGACTACGGGGGTCTGAGGCAGTATTTAAATTCTATACAGTGGGACCAATTGATGATGTTACCAACAGCAAGTTCTAAATGGGAAGCATTCAAAGAATTTATCTTGGAAGGCTTTTCATACCAAGAACTACTGTTCAAAGATTAGGCCTAAATGGATGTCAGATGAACTAACGAGACTCGTGGCAGAGAAGAAAAATGCATGGGATCCATAGAAATTATTAGGCAACAATACAACAACAGAAGCCTAGGGCAGATATAAGCTAGTCTGTAATCAAGTCAAAAAGGAGGTTAGGCAGGCAAATGAAGATTACGAGAAATCTTTGGCAAGAGCAAGGACTTCTTTACTTATATAAACTCTTAAAGGAAGGGGATGAATCAGATTGGTCCACTTGATATTGATGGTTGGGCTGTTGATGATCCTTCTCAGGTAGCTAACAAACTAAATCAGTATTTTGCATCTACATTCACACATGAGGAATTCTGTAGGAACGTGGACGCCAAAAGCTTATCAAACTGCATCAGGGAGCTAAGTGATTTTGTAATAACTGAGAGCTGTAAGATTTGAAAATCTTCCAAAAATAAAATATTTTTTTTAGACTTTGGAAGTTAGTTTTCCTTTTGGATTCTTGCTGTTAGTAGGATAATATGGTAATAGCGTCAGTTTAAGTAACAAGAATTATTCAGTAAGAATTATAAAATTAGTGTGTAGTAAAAATGAAAACAGAGCCATTAGCATTAACTTCCGTTAAAGCAGGGAATAGACAGAGAATACTACGGCAAACACAGCAGGGGGTCTGGTGCGACAAACAAGTTAAGGTTTGTGCAAGGTCAAAATAGTACAGCAATTTAGCGCAGACCGGAAGCCGGTTCTTAAACGGCACACACAAGTTTCCAAAAATAGATGCTGTGGTCACTAATGTCACTTTTTGTGGTTTTAGAACGCTATGGAGACAAGGCGTTATATGAGAGGGATAAAGTTGTTTTTTTGGCACACCGGATGGCCCATCCAGCAGGTTGTAAAATAGGGGTGTATTGATCACGTGCTACTGGGCCGGCGGAATAAGGGTTTTCCAACAAATGGAATGAGATAGAATCCGAAAGTAAATGTAAGATTGGTAGAAGTCACTGGGAAATGGGCGTGGCGAAATCGGCAGTAAGAGGAAGGAAAAAGGCAGTGAAAGTGTGGCAAACGAGACAAAGTTGAGATTTTGGCCGTGTAAGTTAAAATGGTTTAGGAGGACACAAAGTTGTGATTTTTTGTCTATGTGAGGGAAATGGTTTAGGAACAGATAGTTGAGGTTTTTTTAGTCGGGGCTAGTAAGAATGGTTTAGTCAGACACATTTTGGTCGGTGCTAGTAAGAATGGGTTAGTCGTTGAGAAAGTCAGAGTTTTTTTTTTTTGAGTGTAACATAGTCAATGTTGGCTCTTTGAGACGTCTAGGAGTTGGGAAGAAATATGTGAAAGATAAACGAGTCTCTCACAAGAAGAAGGTAGAATCAAATCAGCCGTTAAAGACAAAGATTCCTGAAATCTTGGAAAGCAAAGTGCTGGAATCGGATGGAATAGGAGCCCCGACCGACATGATAGTAGCCATTCCGAAACAGGAGAGGCGCATCAAGCGGGCCGAATAAAATGAAGCCGAAACCTACCTGGCAGCACCACTACCAGTGCCTAATTCTTCAAGAATAGTAAGACGCCGCCCCAGATAGTGAAGATAAGCTGTACCTGATAGGAAGGATGAAAGATGACGCCCCGCCGAGTTCTACAAGTAAGTCGCTAGATTGTAGTAGTACCTTCACACACACACCAAGAACTGTAGAAACCCAGTAAATTGGTCAGCAGGACTTTAGAAATACCCAATTGTAAAGATAGTTTAGGGAAGAATCAGGAAGGAAGAACATTAAAAAGAGGGAAATTTATTAGATATAAGATATTTAGAATGTTGGATATATGTAGAAAGGAATGGATGGAATTGATACTTCTTATTAATGGTATTTAAATGAAGCAGTACTAAATATATGTAGGATGGAATAGAATGGAATTAATATTTCTTGTTAATGGTATCTAAGTGGTGCAGTACTAAATATATGTAGAAAGGGATAGAATGGAATTGATATTTCTTGTTTAATTGATGCAGTATTAAGTATATGTAGGGAGGAATGGAATGGAATTGATATTTCTTGTTAATGGTATTTAACTGATGCAGTATTAAACATATGTAGAAGGGGATAGAATGGAAATGATATTGTTTTACTAATGGTATTTAGAGGATGCAGGATAAAATATATTAACAAAGGAAGGGATTGATATTAGCTTGTTGATGATTTTTTTTCTGAAGTATGAATATGATGTATATATACACATGTAGGTGAGACCAAATCATGTTGTCATATGTATGAATTCAATTATTATTTGGTTTTAATTATGCTCGTAAATATGTCTAATAAACTGATTTTTTTTTATAAACAACATTTGTGTGTTTTTGTTGTTCTGAGTACAAGCCTATCCAAAGGTAATTAAACATATTAAGGAGATTTTCCCCTTGAACTTAGAATTTTCTGTGAAGCAATAGTCAGATGCGCAAGTGGGGAGATATTTTAAAGGGGATTTATATTTAAATAGGGGAATAAATTAAAATAATATAAAATATATATAATCATCAAATTTAATCCCCCCCCACAGAGCGAAGTGGAGGAGAAATTGTTGAAGATAAACACAAGAAAGGCACCCGGGGTGGATGGGATCTATCCAGTTATATTAAAGGAGGCAGCAAAGCAATTAAGCAAACCCTTAGCCATAATTATGAGAGCTTGTTTGGACTCAGGGGATGTCCCCCACGGATTGGAGATGTGCAAATGTGACCCCAATTCACAAAGGAGGATCAAAGGGCAACACAAGTAATTATAGACCTGTGAGCTTAACTTCTGTTCCAGGAAAATTAATGGAGGCACTGGTTAAAGAAGCACTGCAGGATCATTTAGACAAGACTTCAGTTATAGCTCAGACACAGCATGGTTTTGTTAAGGGAAAGTCTTGCCTGACCAGTTTGATTCGATACTATGATGCAGGGAATAACTTTGATATCATATATTTGGATCTTAGAAAGGCTTTTGATACTATTGCACATGGAAGACTGCTGCACAAATTGGAGCAGTGTGGCATTGGAGGCAAATTGCTGCTATGAATAAAGGAATGGTTGAGTGGGAGAAGACAGAGGGTGGTAATTAATGGGTGCTGCTCTTCGTGGACTAATGTTATTAGTGGAGTCCCACAGGGTTCGGTGTTAGGTCCACTGTTGTTTTGTATATTTATCAATGATATTGATGAAGGTATATTAGGCTTAATGTCGAAGTTTGCAGATGATACAAAGGTTGGCAGGGTTGTTAATGACAGTAATGGCAGTGTGCTACTGCAACAGGATCTAGATAATTTGGGCAGATGGGCTAAGAAGTGGCAACTGGAGTTTAACATTGACAAATGCAAAGTACTACATATGGGTAGAAGTAACCCCAGAGAAACGTACCAACTGTGTGGTACTACACTTAAGGTGGTAGAAAATGAAAAAGACCTGGGAGTAATTGTGCAGGCAGATATGAAGTTTTCTGAGCAATGCAGACAGGCTGCCAGGGCAGGTCATGGGGTTTTGTCAATGATATATAGGAATTTTGCTATCAGAGAAAAGGAGGTGTTGTCCCTCTGTATAAGGCCACGCCTTGAGTACTGCGTACAGGTCTGGAGGCCTCATTTTCGGAAGGATATAGATTTGCTTGAGCGTGTACAGAGAAGGGAAGGAGATTAGTAAGTGGAAAGGGTTGCTGTTACCATGAAAGGCCTAATTTCTGCAAATTGACGCTTCAGGAGGCTAGGCTCCTGCGAGGCGATCTGATTGAGGACTATAAGACTTTGAATGGTTTGAGCAAGCATCAATGCTAATAGGATTCTTTCTCTTGCTCAGATTAAGAACCTGAAGGTGCATAAATTCGAGTTCAGAAAGGATAGTTTCAGGAGAGATGTGCGGAAATTTACCTTTTGCCGGTGGGGTGGTTGATAGTTGGAACAAACATCCATCTGTTGTATTGGAGGTCAGCAACTTAAATAAGTTCAAGGTAGAAGTAGACAAACATTTGGAGTGAATGGATGGGTGAAAAGGGAATTTGCCCTCAGCCAGAAAGTAATCTGTTAGTACAAACTTTTACTTCCCGGCATGATTTTTACACACCGAATGTACTATAGCATGGAGAAAATTAATCGGCTGCTAGGCATATTACATGTTCATAATGTGAGTATGAGACACCTATTGCTTTTCTCCTTATTATAGATGACCACCAAGCATTGAAGACAAACGGCTTAATCCTCAGTTTAGAATTTCACTAGCTGTCGCCAGTCGAAAGTGCTCAAACAGGAAGATAAATTTTTATTTTATATAAATGATCTATCACGAGTTTCAAGGACACACAGGTAATAATGTACGCAGCGGGTTACACTTCACACACATTCGAAGTTTTTTTATTTTTTTTAATAATTGAACATTTTTTATTTTCTGAGATTAACAGAAGTGAAAAGTAAATAATTATGTAACTCGCCACCAATTAATTGTTTTAACTTCACTGCGCATAGCTCAGCTCGCAGAATGCAGTCAACATTTTTGTAATGTACTTTACCTATATCATCTTAGATTTTTATGGTTCAGCCACTAGTTGAATCTACGAAGTGAAGCGCTTCTAACCAGGTGCTGAATTTATGACTTCAAGAATAATCCGTGATTTCTGCATCACCAACCTGTCTCTCCCAGTAATATCTTGTCAGATTCGTGCGTTTTCGGGCTCTTCATGTGATCCTCCAAGTAGAGTTCCCCAATTACCATTCTATCCAAGTTTCCAGGTATCTGCTTCATGACTCGGTCAAGCTATTTAAAGGTTTGGGTTAAATTAAAAGCTTAACAGCATTATGACCTACGTAAGTGACTTTTGTTTGTTTTCTAGAGGAGTTGCTTCCTATTGTGTTTAATACTTTTGCCCCGACAGCCGTTTCAATGTCATTGCTGTCAATAAAGAAAACCTTGCATTTTTATAAGCTTTTATTTGGTTTTTAGTCAAATAAAGCAATAATAATACGATTACAAACTGGCCACCAGGATTTGTACCCCCCACTCCGATGTCCCATTTGCATTCCTATTATTTTTTTATGTGTATATATACTTCCCTAACCACGAATATCTGGACACCTAAATATCTACAAATAACCTTTATTTAAAGGAAAATTAATAACGTCTGCTCAGACCTTTAGCCTTTATGACAGCCTGCAGTCTTCGTAGAACGTTCTCCACCAGGTTTTTATAAAAGTCCTCCAATTAGGATTGAGGTCAGAGCTCGGGCTAGCCAGTCCAACTTTTCGATACTCATGTCATCAAACGCGTCACAACCCGAGCAATATGACATGGAGCATTGTCCTACTGACAAACTGACTTTCCCCAACATGTTTCTGCAACGTAGGACATCTAGATAGACCTCTACGTTCATGGTTTTGCTTAAAACAAACAATGGTCCAAGGCCACACCGTAAAAAAAAAATCCAGACCATCACGCTACCTCTAGCAATTTTCATTGTCAGAACGATACAGTTCGGCAGGTAGCTTTTTCTGGCCATCTGTCACATCTAGTCACGGCCATCATGCTGGTTGACCATGTTCCGTGACTCGTCACAAAGGAGTGAAGAGTCACGGTACATGGTCTACCTGTCTGTCTTCGGTCTAAGAACAGTAGGCCTTTTACCAAACTAGATGGAGCCTGACATTAGTCGAGGCGATTAGTAGGCGGCTACATGACCCTGATAATCCATATCATGCAGCATTATTCACGCTGTACTGGTGCTGACATATATATCCATGGTTTCACTGAAGGCTTGTGTATACGATGCGACAACGTTGACCAATGTTCCGAGCGGATAATTTTTTTGCGTTGCTCTCCTGTCACGTTCCGTTGGCTTCATAGGTTTTTCGGGTCGTTTGATGATAATTTGAGCACCAGTTCGCTTCTATTTGAAGATCACATTACCAATCATAGACCTGGGATCTTTAGTGCCATTGAATTATCACGTGCTGATCGTTTGCTTGTGTGGCACCCTATTTTCATTCCGCGCTCGAAGTCTTACTCCATGGATCGCAGAATCTTGCAGTCACTAACTTAAAAAATGAAGAGAAAACAGAAATAAATTGACGAGTAGAATGAAGAATTTACATGTAACAAAATTTTATTTTTTAGTACCTTATTAGAATTCGCCTACCTGTTGTGAATACATTTATGTTTTGTTTGAATATGGCCAGGCAACCAGAAATTTTATTAAAATTACATGTAACAATCTAACAGTCACATGAAAAATAAACAAAAAAGGAAATCACAAATTTATAGTCTCGTTCGCAAAAACACCAGTAGATGGCGTGAAATACTAACTTCATCATTGTAAACATTATCGCTATACAAACAACAGAACTCCATGAAGTTCACAATTAATATACAAGTAATGGCTCTGACAAACAGTAAACAGAGTCAGTCAAGAATTACCATGGAAACAACTGCTCTTAACAGACATTCTCAGTTCATCTCTGAGAGTTTTTTATTATCCACCACTTCTGGTGGTATCGTACGGATAAAAAGAACCCCCATTTTCTTGAGGAGCGCCACCTGGTAGATAAATTTCGAAGACTCTACGAACACTTGTAACGAAGAGATACATTACTTGTTTACGCTATGTCTTTCAACAGAGTATACACACAACGGCAAAGGTTTGGAAGAGAAAAAACGGTAGGTGGCGCTAGTAGTCGTCAGTTAGTCCTAAGGGGAGAACTGATTAACAAACCCAATTTTCTGGCCCACGTTTCAGCGAAATTAGTGATGAGGTCGAGAGTTCTTGTGACGTCACTTCCTTCGAGCGTCTGCTTCTCTTCTGCGTTAACAGATGTCGCTTTTAGTAGAATTTTAAGGCTGGTTAGAGCTGGTTATCACACACTGTCTACAGATATGAATGGCATTGCTGGAGCTTCTTGTGAACTTTTTCTTCGGTGGTCGGATTGCGACAGTGAAGTTCGCCGGCGTTTACACTTCCGATGAAACACTGCGCACATTGTAATTACGGTGAGTATAGCTCCACCTAGGGAGAGGCCAACAACCAAGTATACATCCACTGCAGGTAGCGGCAAACCTGTTAAAAACAATATAAAAAATAGATTTTTAGGCAATGACGGGGGTGTATTAAAAGTCAGTGATTAATTTCAAGTGCTGCCATCTTCTGACACAATATTGTACTACTTTCTATCATAATTTTAGTGCAGTGCCATCTATCGTCGAAATTTCGAATTAATTAGAACCGATGGTGAATTAAAGTCAATGATTAATTTCACGTGCTGCCATCTCTCTACACAATATTGTACTACTTCTGTATTCTTTACCAAAATTTTACACTGCAGTGGCATCTATCGTCGAAATTTCGAATTAATTAGAACAGATGGTGAATTAGTTTAATTAGTGATTAATTTCACATGCTGCCATCTGTCTACATAATATTGTACTACTTTTGTATCATTAATTCTTTATCAAAATTTTGCACTGCAGTGCCATCTATCGTCGAAATTTCAAATTAATTAGAACCGATGGTGAATTAGTCGGCGATTAATTTGACGTGCCGCCATCTGTCTACACAACTTTCTACTACTTCTGTATTGTTTATTCTTTATCAAAATTATAGTGTAGTGCCATCTATCGTCGAAATTTCGAATTAATTAACTCTGCTCTCTGGCGTTATCATGAAAAGAAAAGTAGAATGCAAATTAATATATTTCTTTTCTATGTATGGATTTCTATAAAATTTTACGCACAAACAGGTCAACAAAGATTTTAATGCATTTAAATATTTGACTTATTTGTAATATTAGTTTATTAAATATTCAATAATTATTTAAACATTTAAGTTATTAAAATTTAACTGTTTAAATATTTTTAGTTAAGAGTAACCATTATAACAATTTAATATCAGATAATTATTTTAAGAGCTAAATATTTTGATAGTCATTAACCATTTAAATATTTTAAATAATATAAGAGTAATCCATTTGAGTTATGGTTATTAATAACAATTTAACTATGTTAAGACTTCTTTAAATATTTTGGCGCCTCCGTAGCCAGGTGGGAAGGAGCAGCAGTGCGTAGCACACGCTTCTTGATTAGACCGGGGTTCGAGCCCGTCACCACCAAATACGGAGGATGCGGAAAGGTCATTCAGGGAATGACCTTTCCGCATCCGAAATGCAGGGAATGACCACCGCATATCCCGGAGCAATATGGCCTTAGTTGCTAATGCTCCTAAAAACCAAATAACAACATAACTTTAAATATTTTGAGAGCTTTTAATAATTTTAAATATTTTAAGCTATTTAAAAGTAATTCATTGCAACCATTGAATTATTTAAAGTTATTTAACAGTAATCCATTTAATACTGTTTATTAATATCAATATAACTATCTTAAGAGTTATTTAATTATTCTGATAGTTAAAAAATAACCATTTAACTAATTTAAGCTTTATTGAATATTTTGATAGTTATTAATAACCATTTAAAATGTTTGTTATTAAAACTATTTCATTATAAACATTTAATATTGGTTATTAATAAAATTTACCTATTATAAGAGATTTAAATATTTAGATGGGTATTAAGAACGATTTAAATATTAAATTATATAAAAATTCATAACAATTTAATAATATTGGTTATTAATAGCCATTTATTTCATAACCAATATTATTTAATTGTTATAATGAATTATCTTGTATATTTAGAGAACTTAAAAAATTAAATAGTTGCAATGAATTACTTTTTATTATAATTTTTTTTATTCAATAAAATTTAATTAACCATTTATGTAATTAATGGTTATTAAAATTAAAGTCGTCTTTAATAAACAATACAATATTTTAATAGTTAATAAAATATACAAAATCATGTTCAGAACTATTTAAATATTTAGTTGTATAGGAATAATTCATTATAGCATTTAAATGGGTCATTAATAAACATTTACCTGTTATAAGAAGTTTAAATATTTTGATGGTTATTAAGAACTATTTAACATTTAAGTTATTAAAATTTAACTGTTTCAATTGCTTATAAAAATTATTTAAAAAATTCATTGTAACAAATAACATTGGTTATTAATAACCAATATTATTTAATTGTTATAATGAATTATATTTAATATTTAAAGAACATAAAAATTAAATGGTTGTAATGAATTACTTTTTGTTATAATTTTATTAATCGATAAATTTTAATTAATAACCATTTATGTAATTAATGGTTATTAAAATTAAGTCTTTAATAGTTAATAAAATGTACAAAATCATCTTCAGGACTATTTAAATATTAAGCTATATAAGAATAATTCATTGTAACGTTTAATATTGGTTATAAATAGCTATTAATAATGAAAAAATATTGTAATACTTATTAAAATTAAACTTAATAGTTATTAATAACGATAAAATATTTTAATAGCTATTAAAATGTATAAAATCAAGAGTCAACTTTATTTAATATTGGTTACTAATAACCATTCATTTAACAACCATTAAAATATACAAAATCAAAAGTCGCCTTTGGCATTTTCAGCTTTAGTGACCTCATCATAACTGAACACTTGCCGACCGGGCTAGCAGGGTGGGTAAAGTGCCTGCCTAGCAATCCAAAGGTCGCGGGTTCGAATCCCACCTCGGGCTTGGATCAAAGTACTGCAAAAACCTTGGGAGGTGCACTATGGCCACAGAAGCTGATGTGCCAATAACTACCAAAAAAAATAAAATAACTGAACAAAGTCAAAAATAAGTGCGACGAATTAAATAGTTCCAAATGGTACTTACAATCGATTTCGTCGGAATTGTCCACTGAGCCACAGTTTGGTAGATCATTACACTTGGTTTTATAAGAGATGCAGAAACCACTAAGAGCACACTGGAACTGGTCGCAATCTTCTCCTATTTGAGAGAGAAACAAAGTGGTGAAATATGTGGCGCAAATGTTTCTGCTGTAAGAGCGAAGGCAACTCATGCATTTCTAATATAAAACACACTTTCACCATTTACATTAATGGGGTTCGCAGCTGTGAACAAATGGCTTTTTAGGGGTATTTCTGACAGTGATAAACTGGTAAATTGGTGAGTAAAACATCTGCTAAACCACTTGCATTTCTTAGCAGTTTTCGATTTTGTTATCATCAACCGTTGTTTCATATTTATCAGCATTACCTGACTAGAAAATTGCTTAGGTACCTTAAGTGCTGCCATCTATCGGAGAAATTTCCAATTAATTAGTTCTACTCTTTGGGGTTTTCATAAAAATGCAAAATAATATGTTTCTCTTCTATGTATGGATTTATTATCAATAAGAGTTTATTATATTAGTCATATTTATTTTAAGTAACGTCCAAGATTTAAAAAAAATGATAAATCGGCACTTCTATCAATTTTAAAAATAAACTACTAGAGTGAGCCAAATAAAACAGTTATTTTGATTGTGAAAATTTAAGGATTCAGATAATGCTTCTATTGAACGATACGGCACGTTGCTGAATGTGCCATTAACTGGCACGTATCTGCAGCTGCAGATACAATATGGCTTTCACAGTGACGAGCACGTTCATTCCCAAAATTACGTACGAATCCTCAAAGTTGATAATGCCATTTCGTTAAACGACAATGCTGGACCACACATCACCCAATTCACTGTGGCAATCGCTGGAAACTGTAGTGATTGAGAATATTCTGTGTACGAGGGTGCTCAATCACTTATCGCCTTGCGATTTTCATGTTTTTTTTTATAGAAATTAATTTCCTGAATTGAAGAACAAATTACGCTAGTAGATAAAATAAACTTACCATATTTGACTTCTGTCCACGTGACCCTGAAACCTTTTGCTCCCACCGCTTTGTCAGCTGTGACAAACCTAAATGTAAAGACAATCGATTAGCAATTTTACCTGAGTATGGTGCTGCCATCTACCGACATAAATGGATAAAGGTTAATGCGTTTATTTAATTATTAAAATCTCTATTACAAATATTGATAAAAAATAATATTTGGACATTATTTTAATAATTGTCATCGCATTTAACAGGTTTGACATTTTACTATTAGTTTCCAGCATTTGCAATTTTAATTGGTATTTTAATAAATAAATAATTCACTTTGATCCATATTATGCCGATAGATGGCAGCACGTTTAATTAAAACGCAAAATTCTAAATTAAAATTGAATTAAATTACATTGGAAAGATGAAGATGCGATTTAAATTGCTTGCACATTACGTACGACAATTTTAGGATGTTGGAGCTGGAAAGGATCTCTTTAGTTTCGTTGTTAAGAGCTTCTCCACATAGTTCCATCGGGGGATGACTGAGTTCTGGCCATACTCTCAAAACTGCCCCTGGACAACCACGCCCTGAAAAACGAAAACATTATATATTAACCAATTGTATTATAAAAATAATACTCGTGATATACGATGAAACCATTTAAACTGAAAAAAAAACAAAACAACTCAAAGTTTTTCCACTTAAAAAAGAGAAGAACATCCTTCTGATCAGCGGATTTATTTGTAGATTCAAACAGGAGAGGTGTTCTTCAAGGTCCATGAGGATTGTATTCATAACTTGCAGGGGATTGTCATCAGGAGCGATCTGTGGAAGAATCTGGTGTGTTATGTTTGGCATTAAGGCCTTTTCCAAAGTCCTCAAGAGTCTTGATGCACAGCAAATAGGCAAAAATTGGTTGACTTTAAATGAAAGTTGTTTTTAGGGACAGGGTGGACCCGATCTGTGCCATAGTGGGAAAGAAGTACTGTTAAAGGCACCTATTAAAGATCTATGATATATGTGCTGAGACATTTCGCCATCGCCAGCTGTGGCAGGTAGGGCATTAATAGCTGGAGTGACTTGTTGCTTAGTTATCCTTATCTTTGCAAGTACATCAGAGGGATTTCCTCTTACTGTGAAGGAACTGTTTGGTTTTGAACGTTGTCGGCTCAGCTGTCCACCATAGTCAGAAACAGCTACATATTCAAGAACGGATTTGGTCCAGAGAGTTGTTAACAGAAATATTGAGATCGTAGTCGGTGAGCACGTCTCAAGGAATTAAGGTGGCAGCCTCCAGCCAGCGCTGTGGGTTGAGGTATTTCGGAGCTGTTAGATTTCTTACGCTCCTGTTGATGGGGATGTAAAAGTCGAGAATCTGTGGAAACTTAGAGGGGTTAGTCGAGAATCTGTGGAAACTTAGAGTGGTTTAGATTGGAGGAAATCACTTCATGATGGAAGCAAGGCACTGAGGAGAAGGAAAGATCGAGGAAATTTTGTCGTCCTCTTGGAGGCCTGTGATTAACTCGAGCCATCCTCATAGACTAGAAGAGGCGAGCGATTCTCAGTGGTGATTTAGGACTGGAAAAGATTGAAGTCTCCACATACCAACAGTTGAGCTGTTGGATGTAGATGATTGATTCGTGAACTCGTCAATAGTTTGACTGGATGGTTCAGGTGATATGTAGACAGATATGAATTCAATAAGATTAGAGTGTTTGACACCACTTGAAGCCAAGTGGGCAAAGGAGGAGCATTGATATCGAAAAGAATTGCCGCACCAACTACAGTTCTAATATGCTGATCGATTCCAGGATTAAAATTCTTTGATGATCCTTTATAGCATCTGCAAACTTCTCCAAGACAACGTATTTAACAATATATCAGCCTATTAGCCTCAATTAAATACTGTATTCTTGTTGGTCCTATTGTTGTTGGTCTGGCCCTATTTTTGATAAATTTATCTACTGATTGTGGGTATTGTGGTCTCGGCAGAAACCGATTCCAGTTGATCTGGTTACTTATAGCGAGAATTTGCAAATGGGTTCTTCAAAGTCTATTCTTGGTCGATTTATATTTTCCACCTACCAAAGAGTTATTCATATGTTGTGGACCTCTTTCATAATGTATTAACTGTACAAAGATTGGTAACATTATTTCCTCGAGGAACATGATGGAAAAATTGATGCAAACATTTAAAAGGTTCTTTTATAGCTGTCGTTTATCTGCTCAGCCCCTCACAACACGTGTAATTACGTGACTGAGTTAGTCGGTCTCAGGAGAGAGTAGCATGGTTTTTTTCTTCCCGGGAACTCGGGTTTTTCGTCCAGAAAACCGAAAATTGACATCAGAACACACGCAATTTACAGAAAATGTACACTGAGCAATATGGCCTTAGTTGCTGATGCTCCTAAAACCCCATTACAACAACAACAGGAGCAACATATCCATCGCAATATTGCGAATCGTTATTCATGGTTTAATACTGAAGTCTCAATGAACCTTGCTATCAATGGAGCTATCTTGAAACACAATAAGAAAGCTGAAATATGGAATTCGCATCTCTCTGTCTCAGTTACTGCTGATATATCTCACTGACCACGATAATACATTTGTGTAATAACGCTGTATGTTGTTACAATGAAACCCTTTCTATCAACTAAATGGCCGTTCCATGTTTGGAACCCACTCCACTTAGATATCGAACGATTTCACTCCGATTAACTGACAGTAAAAAGGACACTACTAACCGAAACACACTCTGTCCATTTGGTATAGAGAACCCTCGACAGATTTATTAAATGCGCCACAAACAAGTTGTTCTCTATCCCGGTTTATGTGAAGCATTGATCAGGGCACTTCTAACTTCTATTATCTCGAAGGTTATTTAAAAATACACTTCGGTTGTAGAAATATGAATTTTTAAATTATATTAGTAAAATATTGACAATTTTGGAAATTTTAGTAACGTAATGCGTCCATAGATGGCAGCACAACCACCGATTTCCACGACTACGTTTTCTAGTATAGAAAATTAATAAAAAAAAATTGCATAAATTTTATGGACATGCGTAGAAAAAATTTTTAAGCACGCGCATTAATTAAATCTATATAATCATTTGGAACTTACGTTCTGGATCTCCTTCAATCAGGAAGAAATCGAAAAAGAGCAGGATACGATGCGCTGGACGGACAGTTATATACCAGTTGCAGATTTGTCTGTGGGACTGATACGAACCAGGAAAGCCTGGACTTGTAATTAGTCCATTCTCCAGACCAGTAATATTACGGCCGCAATCTGTTCCCAAATAAAGAAAGATAAAAAAAAAATGTAAATTGAGTAATTAATAAAGAAATGCAAAATTAGTTCTGGTTTTTCTCGGTAGATGGCAGCACTTGTCACCAAGAAATTGCTGGTTATTTGTATGGGCTCTAGCCACCTACCTTCGAATATACTAAGGATCGGAAAGAACGTGTAGGTAGCTGTGAACCCACTGGCCACTCCAGTTTCATCAGTGTTCAAAACCACCTTCATGCTGTACACTCCAACGTCAGATATTATTGGTCCAGGCGCTGTCCTTCCACAATATCGACCCAGTTTGCGCTCTCTTCCAGTGGGATAAATGTCATAGATGTCCACCCAGTCCTCTTTGCAGATATCACTGAAAAGAGAAATATAAAAGAATTTAAGGGATATGGATCGAATTTCGGTTGAATATCCAGGGGGGATTCAAATATGAAGAACAATGATTTTATAAAACTTTATTGGTCAATTGTAATCTGAAGACATTAATGGTAAGGCAGTGGAAATCATTTAAGATATAACAGACCACCGAAAGGAGTAAATTGAATGGGATGTTAAACTAACTTGTATCCGTAGGTCTCCACATCCATTTTGGTCTTAAAGTAATTGAACACCAGCTTCACTTGTTCTCCCTGGATCCCAAAGAAGTAATACTCGCAACGGGTGCTGGAAGGGTAGTTAGCGGGATAGTGGGGGGAGTTGAAATCCCCCGTTTTATGGCTATCGCTTAAGTAGGAGAAAATGCAAGATCCGTTTGGAGCTGCTGTGCCAGGAACTTTGTAATCTAGAAAAAAACGGCTTCGTTTATTCCCATTTAATGTACTTAAAATGGAATATGAAAGTTGAATTGGAAAAAGTGAATTATCTACGTTTACCAAAGACCAAACCTGTTTCAAAGGTGTATTTCGCTTTAAATCCAGGTCCCTGGGAATTCCCACTATTGAATACCATTACCAACCTCGGTCCATCAGACAATATCGATGGAGGTAGAGAATGTCCACAGAAATTATGGTCGAATTCGTCTAAGGCATAGCGCTCTTCCTGTCCTTGAACATAAATTCGGAGATATCCATCGGTGCACCTAGAAAATAAACGAGCAAACAAAAAATATAAAAATATCCTTTTTTGAGTACAACTAATAAATAATTTCACTATCCTCTTTAAAAGGACACCGCTTGGGACCAAGTATTTTCAAAAATTTTCTGACAAATTAAGTCAAAGAATGCTACCATTAAAGGTCAGGTCCTTAGCACTCTTTGAACCGTGCAACTTACTCTGTATCAGAGCTAGGAATCTCTAATTTTTCGAACTGCAGACGGACTCGTTCAAGATGTTGAGCATCCTGCATGCCATAGATGTAATAACGACAGATGACATTGGGATGGTAAGGGAAAGGATGATTTGGCGATACAACATCCCCACTTGACCCTTTTTTGCTCAGGATTTTCTGATCACATTCTGCAAAGAAAACATATTCGTGTATACTGCGATCTATAAAGTGCACTGAACATTATTATTATTCATGGATTTTGTGTTAACAAGTGGTTATCCTCGAAGTTAACAAGTATAATATGTGGTTATCCAAGTATAAGCATTTAGAGTCATGGTTAAGAAGGATGGCTATCCCGCGGTTAACAAGGATGGCTATCCCGCGGTTAACAAGGATGGCTATCCCGCGGTTAACAAGGATGGCTATCCTCGCGGTTAACAAGGACCACGAAAAATGAATATCATCTCAGTTAACAAGGATACTAAATGGCTATCCAAGTAGTTAAGTATAATAATAATTTATCCTAGTGGTGGTTAACAAGGATGATAAATTGTTATTATTGTAGTTAACAAGAATGATAAAGAGTTATCTTCGTAGTTAACAAGGGGTTATCATCATGGTTAACAAAGGATAACAAGTGGCTATTCTTGTGCTTAACATGGATTACCTAATAGTTAACAAGGATAATAAACTTCTATTCTGGTAATTAACAAGGGACATCACATTGGTTATCCTTGTGCGTAACATGGATTACGTAATAGTTAATATGGATAGTGAGGAGGTTAACAAGGATTTTTTTTATCAAAAATGTTAGGAAAGAAAGATATTGTTATTGTTCTGTCAAGTGACAATGATGGGAGTGAAGGAAAAGACATCAAAATGTCTTTTTCTTCACTCCCAATCCAACTTTCCCAACAATTTCTTGAGGTTTACCAACCCCCTTATTTTTCCTGACTACAACGATTTAGAGGAGTGATTTTTGCGAAGAGTTTTCCCTCACAGGTAATTCCTGAGGGAGTTTCTCTTTAATATAACGGTTTTTCAATCTTTTACTGTTCTCTTTCGAGCACTCTTTGTGCTTCTGCGGTCGATCGCGATAATAAATCTTGCATGCTTCTTCACGCATGATCTTTTTCTCAATGCAGATAGTTTTATGGTAACTAATAACTAACACATCTTTTATGTGTGTACGCCTCATTCAAAATAGCATGTGCACGCTAATTAAAAACGCCATTTTTAACAAGGAATATTGCAGTATGGAGGCAACTCGTTGTTGAAGGTAAAACAAATGACCAATATGCCTTTTAAAGTAATCTGCATTTTGGGTCTCAGTGCTCTTTCGGCGATATCTTTTCCATTGTTTTGAAACCTGTTTTGTTTCTGGATCAAAGTGATGGTAATTATAGATGAATCCACGATTCATCTATAGTTGCCAATCGAGAAAAAAAGAGGCCAAGATCGCTGTCATACATGGCGATTACTTCAGCAGAGCACGCCTGTCTTTTTTCTTTCTGAAGACTTGAGGAAGCGAGGAATCCATCGTGCTCAGACCCTATTCATATATTAAAATCATTATGAAGTATTCATTGATCCATAGCTTGTCTCAGCAACTATCTGTTTAATTATCGGTGGTCATTGAGGATCAGCTGTTCAATTTTCTTCACGAATTCAGAAGTGTGAAATGTTGGTAGCTACCCACTCCCCCGGCCACACCTCAACTGTCTCCATCAATGTTTTTACAATATCATAGGATGGACAGTTATCCCCCATATACCATCTACATCCCTTCGTGGATAATCCTTGGCTGTTTGCCTTTCAAAAACAGGAATTGGACAATGGATCAATATTCAACATTATCCATGATGACAGTCTGTCACAGAAGAGTTAAATCAATGAAACTTCTGCATATATTACTAGATGAAGAAAGAATACAATCAATAGTTAAGGGTACACGCAGTAGGGGGAGTACTCTTAAACGTTTTAATTCAAGTTAGTGGTAATAAAGCAACTCACCTGTCCCTCGCATGTGTTCCCCATCGTGTTTTCCAATGAAATCTGTAAGAGAAAGATTACTTCTTTATATCTGACTGTTGTTGTGGCAACCTAAGTGCAATGTTGAATACAATTTCCAGCTAAACAGGACCTCACCTAAACTGACGATCTTCTCACTGAATTCATACCAAGCAGCGAATCCCCGGTTGGAAGTATCCGCCGTTCTCTGCAGGGTGGTGAAGATGACGTACAGATTTTCGAATGAGGAATACACCACCAGGTTGCGCTCTTGGCCACAATGAGTACCGACTAGAGGCGAATCGACAGTAGCTCCATCGTAAACTTTTACGAAGTCAAAGGGGCAGCTAAAATAAAAACAATTCTTACACCTCATTGCCTTTGTTGCTTGGCCATCTTTATAACAAAAATGGAATATCATCATATGAGAAGGGAAGAGACTTATTTTAAATGACTTACTGTGATCCACCGTAGAAAAGGTCGAAGTCCATGAACTCCAATCGCACTCTTTGACCTTTTCTCCCAAAGAATTTATACTGACACTGAAGATTTTTGGGATAAACTCCTGGATATGTGGGCGATAATAAATCTCCCTCTTTTTTGCGATCACTGTAGATGGTGAAACTACAAACGGTGTTGGGGGTTGGAGTTCCCACCACATATTGGGCTGTTTAAAAGGGAGAAAGAACTGGATTGAAATTTAAAAGTATCAGTACATAAGATTCTTTTCTGATTTAATATTTTTATGTTACGTTTATAAAATAAATACTGATGATTCAATAAATTGAAAATATGTACACTATACTGCCAAAAATAACTGGAAACCAATATGTTTGAAGAATATATTATTGATACGTGGATGGTAGAATCGGTAAATTCTCCCTTTGGGAGAATTTACCATCTGGGGAGTAGAATCCACTGGAAGTCAACCTGCAGAGTCTCACTAAAACGACAGATTCAAACTAGACAAAATTTAACCTCACTACTGACCTTATCTGGGCTTGATATTTCTGATATTGACCTCTAAATGGATCATGGACCTGATCTAATCAACCCCCTATGTGGGTAGGAGTACTGACGCTACTTATGTAGTGTGGGATATCTCATATTGAAAAGAAACCACTTGGGGTAGGATCGCTGGCCTTGCAAACTTACTTTCCGTGGGCTTGGGTGGGCTTCCTTGCTCAGGGATGTCCAACCCATCATTCCTTCCCTGCCTCCCTCATCTGGAGAATGTCTTCTTTCCTTGTCCTTCCATCTTCCTACCCGCTTTGACTCCCATTCTTCGGCTAGGCTAGAACAACTAATGCTGATATAATAGGGTTACCAGAAACGTGGTGCCACCACGAAATTGGGGATGACGAGTTCCCCTATGATGTGTATAATGTATTTAGGGAAATAAGGGTTGGTGGTGTCATGATTTTTATCAAATGCAATGCAAGGTCAGCAAGCCAGCATAGAATCTGTGTGGTATGAGTTAGTGGAAGCAAAGGAACAATGTGAGAGGAGTCGCTGGCCAAGAGAGCAAAGAATGGGGACAAGGAATTTGTCATGTTTCATGTAATACAAGGAAGACAAAAGCGAATCAGATCGGACCCTCGTGCACTACGTGTGGAAAAATCTTAGATAACCCAGCTGATATCGTGAATGAATTGAACAGGTACTTTTTCTTCAGAAGGCTCTTCTTTATTGAAGATAGAGGCTGAGTCATATAAAATTAGTGATTTCGAAATTACAGATGACTGTTTATAAGAAAGACTTTTGGGCCTAAGGGCAAGTAATGCTCCTGGAGTTGATGGCACATACCCAATAATTTGAGGACGGCTACCAGGAGTGTATTAAACAATTGAAGATAATTATGAGGACATCTTTGGACTTGGGAGAGGTGCCAACGTATCACGAATACACAAGGGTAGTTCTAAGAGCAGACCGGTTAGTCTGACTTCAGTGGTAGATAAAATCTTAGAGACAATGATTAAAAGTGCAATCCAGGGATATTTAGATAGATAAGTCATTCTGAAGGACACACAACATGGCTTTGTTAAGGGAAAATCATGTTCAACTCATTTAGAAGGCTATTTTGACACAGTTACTCATGGTCTGGATTTAGGGAGTAATTTGAACATAGTTGTCCATAGCCGAGTGGTCAAGGGCGGTAGTGCAGTAGTACACGCTCTTTGAGTAGACCGGGATTCAAGCCCCTGACTGCTAAATACGGTAGATCTGCCAACCCGCACTGGACCAGCGTGGCAGATTATGGTCCATTTCCCTCAACATGAATTGTTGAGGAGGCTTCCATCCCTCAATGGATTGATATTGGCTGCAGTTGTTTTTTTTTACATAGTTTATTTGGATTAAAGCAAAGCATTTGTCTCAGCCCCTCATGAGAGGTTACTGTATAAGCTTGAACAGGTTAGGATTACTTGTACGATTCTAAGATAGATTGCAGAGGGTTGTGATTAAAGGATATTCTTTAAATTAGTGTAACGTCTGGAGTAGGGTCCTTCAAGGATCGGTTCTAGGACCACTGTTTTTCATAAACGACATCGATGAAGGGATAGAAGGAAAGGTCAAAATTTTCAGACAACGTAAAGATTGGTAGAGTCGCTAATGATCAATACCAAGCAGAGATTCTTCAGGATGATTTGAACAGGCTTCAAGAATGGTCAGAAAAGTACAGCAAAGCAGAGTGTTTGTTTTAATGCAGCAAAGTGCACGGTCGTACGCTTGGGGAAAAGCAACCCCCAAATAAATTATACACTTGGAGGGGTTGAATTAAAAAGAGTGGGGGAAGAAAGGCATCTGAGAGTTACAATATGGGCAGATATGAAGTTTTCTGAGCAGTGCAAACAGCAGCCAGGAAACCCCATGGAGTTTTATTGATGATTTATCGAACCTTATCCTGTAGAGGTAGGGAGGTCACAGTCGCACTGTAAAAGGCTATTGTAACACCACATTTGGAATATTGTGTTCAAGTATGGAGACTATCTGGAAAAAAGACATTGAGCTTCTTGAAAGGGTCCAAAAACGCGCAACTCACATGGTAAGGTCGGTAAAAAGGTGGCCATACGAGGAATGACTCCGATTATGTGGACTACAGAGCTTGGCAACCCTTATAAACCTCAATGAGGTTTATAAGGATCTGAGAGGGGTTAGTAAAATGAATGAAGGTGGAATTTTCACTGTTATAAAGAATTCCAAAAATACGGGACATACATTAAAATTACAGGGGTTGAGGAAGTTTTCTTTTAGCCAGCGAGTCGTTGATTGCTGGAACAGGTTGTCTTCACGTGTAGTTGCGAAGTGACCAATATAAGGAGCTTATCTACTCCTCTTTTTTTTTTCGGTCAATGTAGCAAACGCCTGTGACTTCCTTGCACTATTACTATATTGTTCCACATATGGGGCAGTGCACCCAAAACCTATTTCAGGCTTTTTTATAAAGTCTCTCCGCTCTCTGTATTATACGGTGGCAGAAAAAAAAAACTGCACCATCTTAAAAAAAGTAACATTTGAAGTGAAACGTATAAAATATTGTTTGATTCCAGTCATTTTGTTTGTCGCAAATCAAAGGTATTGCGTCAGATAACACTTCTATTGCATCAGACAGTAATTGCAAGGTATTGCGTCAGACAGTAATTTGTCTGCAAAGTTAGCCAGTGCCTGATAATTTTCTTTACATTCTAAAAACTTGGTGAAGTTATTTACATCGTAAACTTCGGTCAATGTCTGAAGTTCAAATCGAATGTCTACATAATATCGACATTCTAAGATTATATGTTGGACTGTCTCCTCTGAGCCACATTTACAAAGAGGAGACGCAGCCAAACCTAGGGTAAATAACTTTGAGTGTAGGCTGCCATGCCCGGATAGAAGGAAAGTTAGGTGAAGACCCGGGTTAAACCAGGGCCAATGTTTTTTGTCAAATTCGGCAACTTGAGGTATAAAAAGGGTAGTAATTCTTCCAGTGTTGGCATTAGTCCATTCGTTTTGCCATTCCTGGAGGAACTGGTTTCTTAATCTATTGTTGTCTTCTTTCACTGGGACGTCCAGGTTTACAGAAAACTGGTTGAACTGTGCTGCAATATCCTTCCTTCTACAATACTGAAAGTAATTGTACAGCACTTCGTATTTAATTGGTAGTTGGCCGTTGATTACCTGTAGTGCCGACGTTGAAATTGTGCGACAAGCTCTTGAAGTTGCAATCAGGAAGAAGCGCTGGGCTTCAGTCAAGATTTTTTTCACCGTGACTCTGCGTATACTGGGGCTCCAGGCGCCCGCAGCATAATAGACAATAGGAATAAATATGCATTTGTAGTACAGCTTGAGAGTGGAGGGTTTCAGACCCCAAGAACCTTTGGTAATTCTGATTATTTTGCTTGTCAAAGTCTTGATTTTGCTTAGTATATATTTAGCATGGGTAATGAATTGAAGTTTGTTATCTAACATAATTCCTAGGTATTTGTACGAGTTAACTAATTTTATTGATTGTTCTTTAATCTTAATACTTAGAGGTCTATTTGGGTCTAATTTTCCTTTGAGAAGAATGTGTTTTGTTTTGGAAACATAAATAGTTAATTTATGTGTACTAACCACTCATCTAGGTCTGATAGGACTTCATTAGCACGGATTTCAAGTTGTAGTCTGGAGTTTACAGAAACAATGGGACACCGTCGTCTTTTCTGACGAATCGAGTCCCATGGCTGGGATGGGAAGCGATATGTCAGAAGCATACCATCGACTGTAAAGTTCCCCGCCGGTCAGATGGTCTGGAGATGCATAACAAGCAAAGGGGTGGGGCGAATTAAGTTTATTAACGGAATGGTGAATGCAGAAACCTACACTGCTATCTTGGAGAAGTGCCTGAAACCCGTTATTAGGGATAACCACACAGACGTCCAAAACTGCAATTTTCAACAGGGCTCAGCACCTTGCCACACAGCAAAATTCACAAGTTTTATGCAATTCAGATTTAATAATGAGTTTGTCTTCTTGTCTCACAAGGCTTAAAACTTACTTACACCAATGTTTTCCCTCGTTTTTCTCCCTTAAGGAGCAGTCATACCTCAGAAATGCTAGCATTACAGTGTTGGACTGGCTCAGCAACAGTCCACATTTGAACCCTATTGAAAATCGCTGGAACATAATGTCGTCTAAAATTGCTTAGAAGAAGCCAACAAGTAAGACTCAGCTGTGCAGGAGAGTATTGTAAGGGTGTGGTAACACGAAATTGGGCAACTGTATATCCAGAAGTTGATTAACTATATGCCAGATCGTTGCAGGGTTGAAACTGCAGCTCGAGGAGGAACAACAAAATATTGAGGACTTATTTTGCTGATTTACAGTACATAATACTATTACGTTAATTTTTTTTTTTTTTTTTATGTAAACCTCAAACACGAGAGGTATTAGAACCTATAGTACTTAGTACCGTGCTTGGGTTGGAGGTTGAGAAGACGAAAGAAGATATTTGTTGACATTGGACTTGAACTTCTGTAGACTGTAATTTTCAGGAAATACGTATGAAGGAAGGTTGTTCCAGAAAACGGCAGTTGAAGGAATAAATGAGGAAGATGAAAAGTTGGTTCTGTGGGTTTGAAGTTGGACAGTAAATGGATGTTGGCTGGTGGCGGCACGTGTTCGGACTGTTTTGAAAGAGAGAGCGGGAATTATAGAAGCCAATTCAGAAGAACAGTGCCCATGGAAGTATCTGTAGAAGAGGCATGCAGCAGAAACAGTGCGTCTATGAGAAAGCAAGTGGAGAGACTGTTAGAGATGAATCATTAATTAACCTAACTGCCCTCTTCTGAATGGAATCAAGAAGCTTGAGAGAGGTTTTGGGGACATCACCCCAGATGTGGGAACAATATTCCATGGCAGGGCGGATTTGCGATTTATACAGAGTGAGCAGCTGTTTGGAAGAAAAGTAACGCCGAGAGCGAAAGAGAAAACCAAGTTTTTTAGATGCAGAGGAAGCAATATTTGTAATGTGCTTGTGCCAAGAGAGATTAGAAGTCAGGGTAATTCCCAAAAGAGATATATCATTTTGCCTAGAAATCGGAGTGTCACTAAAGATAAGCATAGGAGCAGAAGAATCCTTTTTGCGAGATATAAGACAAGACTGGGTTTTAGAAGGGTTGAAATCAACTAAGTTGTCTTTGCCCCACTGGAGAATTACCTGAAGATCGGCATTTAAGGAATCGGTAGCAGATTTTCGAGAAGTTGAAGCTGATTGAGCAGGACAAGGTTTCTCAAAATGGAAAGTGGAATGCAATGTGCTATCATCGGCAAAACTATGGATGGGATTTCCAGTCAATGTAAGAAGGTCATTAATACACAAGAGGAAAAGAACTGAACCTTGGGGAACACCAGCATTAGTGGAAAAGTTAAAAGACAGTGCCATCTACCATCACCCTCAGTGAGCGATCAGAGAGAAAACTGGATAACCAATTACTAAGAACAATTGGCAAACCATAAGATGGAAGCTTGTTCAGAAGACCTTTATGCCAAACACGATCAGAAGCCTTTGAGATGTCAAGAACAACTACTTGTGTTTCACCGAACCTTTCCATTGAATTAGTCCATAAATGGGTAACATAAGCCAGAATATCACCAGTGGATCGACACTGACGGAATCCATACTGGCGATCGTTGATCAGACGGAAGGTTTCTAGGTAGTTTAACAGTTGGCAGTTAATTGATTTCTCCATTACTTTAGAAAGAGTAGAAGTAATTGAAAGGGGACGATAATTGGATGGGAGGGATTTGTCACCCTTTTTAGGAACTGGCTGGATATGAGCAAATTTCCAAGCAGAAGGAAAAACACCTTTGGAATAAGAAAGTGAAAAAAGGCGGCAAAGAATAGGAGTAAGTTCAGGAGCACACAGGTTTTGAGAACAAGTGGAGAAATACCATCGGGATCTGGAACTTTCTTAGCATTAAGATTCGTCAAAATACTTCTGACATCCTTTTGACGGAAGACCACAGGAGGCATTGAATGGAGCGTGTTGCAAATGGTGGGAGGTGTTTTACCAAGATCATTAATACATGAGCTGGAAGAAAAATGGGATGCTAGCAGGTCATCTTTATCCTTGGCTGAAGTGACAACAGAACCATCTGGTTTGGACAGAGGTGGGAGCAGAGATGGGCAAAAGTTGCGGCCAATAGCTCTGGCAAGAGACCAGAATGCTCGGCTGCCATTAGGGCAAGAAGCAAGTTTTCTACTCTTAGCTTGTTCAAACTCTAGTTTGGACTGATTAATAATTGCTTTACAATTGTTGCGTGATTTGGTGTAGGCAGAAAATGAAACTGAAGAATTGGAAACAAGCCAATTACGATATGCAAAATTCTTCTCTTGAACAGCCTTAGCACATTTATTGGAGAACCAAGGTTTAGATAAAGGACGAGATTTTAAAGTGGAGTGTGTGATAAAGGATTCCATTCCTGCAAGAATAATTTCACTGACACGATCTGAGCAAACGTTGACATCAGAAGTTTTGAAACAGTAATCCGACCAAGGAAAAGAAGTCTCGCATGTCATCCCATTTTGCATTCTTGTAATGCCAAACAACACGAGGTTGGGAATAGCCATGAGATAAAGGTTCCATTTGAGAAGAGACATTCACCAAGTTGTGTGACCTGTGGTGCCTAAAGGACCTCTCACTTTGACTGTGTACTTAGAAGGGTTGTTTGGGAGAAAAAGATCAAGTGTATTAGCTGTACGATTAGGATTGTCCGGTATTCTTGTAGGTAAATGCACAGTCTGTGCAAGGTCGTTAGTAATTGCAAAAGCCTCAGCATCTCGACCAGCTGGGTCGGTGTGACTAGAAAACGGAAGCCAGCTGGAGTTGTGAACATTAAAATCACCAAGGAAAATTACCTCACTGTTAGGAAAGTTGGACTGGAGAAAGTCAAGTTGCAACGAGAGGAAGTCAAAGAGCTCCAAGTGATTAATGGAGTTGGGAGAACGGTAGAGACAACAGATGAATTTGACACAATGAAGTAGAGAGATTTTGAGCCAGAGAAGATCAAAGAGAGGAGATTCCAAATTGCTAAGTCTCTGACAGGGAATATCAGAACGGACATATGCGCAAGTACCACCTTTGAGGCGAAAGGAATCATACAGCGAATAATGTGGGCATCTGAGATGAGCAGTATTTAAATCAACCGATAACTGAGATTCTGTCAGAAAAAGTACGTGGGGCTTGGCAGACTGCAAGTGGAAATGGCTCGTTGAGATTAGAATTGAGACCACGTATATTTGTGAAATGAATTAGGAAGTGAACTTGTCATGGTTGCTATTTGCATAATTTCTCATATTTGCATTTATTACGCAATTTACCCTTTGAGAAGATATTTATGGCAATTAGGTATATCAGGTGGTCTTTTTAATGGATTTCCTTCACAGAGATATATATCCCACCTAACAAATGCATTTCGAACATTTCTGCAACCCACAATGCAGCGCAAAACACATTTGCAAAATTCACAAGTGATGCAGTTTTTTGTTCGCCACAGTAGATGTCATGTTTTTGCTGCATTGTGGGTTGCAGAATGCCCAACTTCAAACTCACAGAACCAACTTTTCTTCATCCTTTAAACTTCCATTTCATGAAACAACCTCCCTTCACACGCATTTCCTGACCATTGGGTCTTCATTGATTTTAAGAGAATGTCTACGCAAAACTAGCAATCCTATCTTTAAAAGGAATCCCATTACCCCTTTTTCTAAACTTGGTCGATAATAACCCTGATTATAAAGATAAATTGCAATAGGTACTATTCGTTTAAGATGTTTATTTGTTGCTGGAATTAAAACAAATGAACCAGGTTGCGATCCTTTGGTTACTGCCATTGTTTATGATTTGCTGCAAATTCGCTACAAATACAACAGCGAGTTATTATTTGAAGTTCTCTGTGGCATTAGAACCACCGTAGTCTTTAATTTGATGCAGCGAATCATAGAAATGGAAATACAAATTCCAAAATATTAAACTTACACAACCAACAGTGGATGCTTTTAGCACCAGTTGAAGGAACAAATCGAGCACAATAGATGACCCGAGGCACTGGTAAATTAACGATCGTTACGATGAAAACACGAAGCGATCACTTTTTTCCACCAGATCGATAACTTCCCTCCCCCCACAAACACAAGAATCTAACGAACTTCTTTCCAGAAGTTTTAAATTTCGGAATACCTTGGAGCTCTGTTGGTTGCGTGCAAATCTTTTCTCCAGAGTAACTTTTACTGAGAGATGGAGAAATTTGATTGCTACGCGTAGAAAGATTGGTCAGGGACTCCAACCTTGTCTAATCTTATAAAAGATGTCCTTGCAGAAAGGTGTCACTTGAAGTTCAACTTTTTCTTAACTCAAACCGATTCCGAACAAATAAGAACTCTATGTAGTCCTCATTAATTTATTTATTCATTCTTATCAAATTTATTTTTGTAAATTCGAGTTAAGAAAAAAATCGTCTCTAAAAGAGAATTTTCTAACAGAACCTCTATATGTACAACTTATAGGGAACCATCGCCCCAACAAACTCACCGTTGGACTCGATGGTTTCTCACTTTTCGCTAAAAGTTTGTAAAAAGACAGGGAATTCACTGAACTTGAGATGGTTTCGCCACTTGTCACTCATTTTGGATAGATCTGGGTTCAAGTCCCGAAGATAATTAAAGGAATTTCTAAAGGTCTCTTCAATCGGCGATGTAGTTATTTGATCTCAGGCAAAGTAAATAGGATTTTCTCCGAGTTATCACGGTTTTTCAGCATCACAACATGCAAACTGACCTGTGAACATCCACAAAACGCAATAGAGCAATGTGGTCTTACATTTGCCATAGCAAGTCGCACAGTTGGTAGACCTGACTTCGAGTTCCTTCGATGAAGTGAAGAATTTTTAAAGGAGTTTTCACAACGTGGCCGAGTTACGCGGTCTCATCCAATGAACAAAATCGACCTCAGAACACACGAAATGTATATACAACATACGCGGAGCTATATGGCCTTAGTCGCTAATGCTCCTAAAACTCAACAACAACTTCTTGGCTCTAATTACCCTAAATATCCTCTCTGTATTCCTGTTCCTTCAGGGTACTGCAATTTCAATGACCCAGAGTGTAGATGCCTTTCCCTAAAGGTGAGCTTCTACAACATTATCTAAAATATTTAGTTGCTATAAACAAGGATCTCATTGTCCACTCTTCTCTATAAGGAAAATTGTACTCAATGTTTACTGTTATTTAATTTATACATGAAGGAGAAATATCGATTAGCTTACCAGCATCAATAAAATCATATTCTCCATTAAGGATTTCTGGAAAGACAAATTTTTCATCGGTGTAGTAGGAAATTACCAGGACTTGATACATGGAGATGCGATCTTTGGGGAGATTTCTTCCACAGATACGACCTCCAAATGGGGTGCTGATGAGGTCAGCCGATGGGTCTTCGATCTCCATGTATAAATCGATGTATTCATGATTACATCTGTGGGGGGAAAAAGTGAAACTGAATTAATAACTAGAATGTTTTATTTATACGAAGAACGTAAAGAGAAAAAGAATTTTTTATTCGTGGAAACAGTTCAGAATAAAAACAAATTAGACAGAGACTCGAGATTCTGACAGAGTGAAGATGTTTTGGTAATCGCTTTCATACACTCGACCCGAATATGATGGATAGATCACATGATTTTGCACGTTACAACTTGAGGGATCTTAGGCTCTCAAGGTGTGGGCAATTTCATGGGCGAGCTACGATTACCTCCTCTTGATGGATTGGTCTCTGATTAGTTTTGAGCTCAGGTTGCAGAATCTGCTACTTTGGTTCATGGGAGTCCTGCACTTGCAGGGCCCAGCAAAATGATGGTCTTAAATCAGCGTATTTCGTGAAATTCTGAAGTTATCCCAAAGTGGGTTTCAGTTTTCGATCCATCTGTGAGAACAACATGGAAAATTTGGAATACGTTTTCTCTAATTAGCGAAGTCTTATTTATTCTTGCAATTGGAAATTGTGCTGGAGGAGAAGTCTCCCTCTCCATGGAACTCTTAAAAGTGTGGATGTATTTGCAACATCATCTCCAAGGCCACTTTTGAAACGTTTCCCTCCACTGGGCTATAAATAACATCGACCAGTTTGGGGCTGCTGTCTTAGGATTCTGGGTGAAGGTTCCATAAATTTAGATACCAATTAGTATTTTATAAATATAATAATACTACAACCAGCGTAAATTTGATCCAGAATTTGCCATCATGATTTCAAGATGACTATTGTGGAATATTAATCGCCAGTTGTGGAATCCATCAGGCAGAATAAATCCTCTGATTAATTCGAGTAATCATGAGGATTTTGTTCGACTAATCCTCTGATTACCAGGATTAGTTGATTATTTATGTTATAATCAAGGGAAGCTACTCCACCAGGAAAGATACAGATCAACTCTTTTGTGGTAAAAATACACAAAAGAAGCAGCTTCAAAATTCATGCTTTTTATACCAATTTGAGAAGGAACATCATTAACAGGTTACTCAAATTAGCAATTAGCATTTAAATAGATGATATCAGCCAAATAAATTATTAATTAATTAATAAAATTCCAAATTGCTTGCATCTCCCAATGTGGTACAAGCAATTTGAAATCGAAATGAGAGCTGGAAATAGGCAAAGAAGAAACAGAAAAGGATAAGACGTCACATATTTTTCAACTGTAAATTTATTTCTTAAAGTCCAATCCTCTGCAGATGGGGGATTTTATTTATTATTTCTATTTTTATTGCCAAGATGAACGACAGGGATCATAATGAACAACCCGAGCATTCCATGGCATATTTTGAATAAAAAAACACCGATATGCAAAACAAACAGAAGAAAGAATCTCATTTGAATAAAATAAGAGTCTAAGAATTCAAATAGCCAAGGATATTTTTCACAGATGGCAATAATATGGAGTGTTCAGAAAAAATCCAATATGGCGGATCAAGCAGACGTATACGAAATTCCATAAAATATTGATTAAAATTAAGAGTATAAATACGTAAGTACTCCTCTGGGTAATTGGACATAATTATACATATTTTTAATATACTTACTGTGGAGGTGAGCCTCTGAGGTTGAAGGTTCTAAATTTAATTCGAATTCTTTCATTTTCAGCAGCTATGAAAGTAAAAATGCATTGGCGTGAATCTCGGCCCGGATTTTCCATATAGGGAACGCTGAAAGTGCCGTTTTTAGGACTCTCGGAATTGCTGATGAACGTTCGATCACACTCTAAAAAAAAAAAAAATAATAAAATAAAAAATAATCATAATTACTATTAATTTAATTACGGTAAAACTTCAGAACAGGGTGCCACTACAGACGTCCCAGTTCGTGGCGCAATATAATTTTTTTTCCAACTGGAACGGCACCCTGTTCTAAAGTTTAGCCTTCATTGTTAATTAAAATAAGCGTAATTTACTTTATTAATTATATCAATTAATATTTTAATCCCTTTACAGTGCGTGCATATTTTATTTTTAAATATTCTTTCCCACTGTGGAATTATTATTTTTTCCCCGAACCAATGGATCAAATTATCAATTGGTATTCTGCTGATGTCGTCCAAAATGGAAGAAACATCTTTTCCCTCTTTCTATTTGACGTGAAAGGAATTTTAAAATTTTCTTATGTCAATAAGTGAGGTTTAAGATGAATTGAATCATCACAAACGTGCTTGTGATGAAAATATTGTGTCACGCATGCGTATTACTACTATTCACTGTTTCTTATGTTCGCCGCTAGAGGGAAGTAGTGGATTTTCTCTACATTATTTACCAAAGGGATTTTTATGATTCTAAAACCATTTCTGTAATTCTAAACAGACTGCCCGCATCCCTCCTTATGATGGTGGCGCGGCTGCCCCACTAACCCCCTTCCCTCGCATGTTCTTCAAGTCTGCTCAAGGTCCTCGAGAAAATTCTGCTACCTGTTCTCACTAAACAGCTTCTGGACTCAATTGGGACTTCAATTCTCAATGCATTCCAAGATAATGCCGAAATTTCTGTCAACCTCAAATCTACTTTTGGCTTCTTTGATGGTTCGGAGGCTCTTCCACATTCCTGGGAACACTCTATTCAAGAAACGGACACTCCTGAACTGGAGAAACCAAATCTTCAACCACCAGCTAAGCACGGGCCGGCAAAGATAGAGGAGGGAGCCAGCAGGGCCATCTGGCCAGGGCTACGAAATTTAATCTTTTATGTAAAAAACATGATAGAATTGAAGACATTCCATGCCTCATTTTCTCTGAAACAACGTGAGACCTTTAAACAAATACATCTTACAATTCCTTTTGGAGATGGTTCCATGCGAGAGTTTTTCTTTTTTAACGTGATATACCGAATTAACTTCGATTATTTGGATAGATTCTTTATTCAACTATTAGAATTGAAATTGGATGTCGAGTTGAAAACTAAGCTAATTGAGTTGTTTCCAAACTGGTCTGTATCACATTTTTTAGTCAACCACCTTCTGTGGAAGAATTTTTAACAGAGAGGCTAAATGGATTATCAATTCTCCACATAAATTCTGACATTGCGCAAGCAGTAGAATTTTCAAAAAATAAAGCTCGAAAAGCATTTTTTAAATAAAATCAATTCGGGCAATGTTATTCAGGTATTTAAATTATATGGAAATTGTGAAGCATTGTAACTGGCCCAGGTCCCATCTCACCTCTTTCTGGCCCTGAGCACAGGTGTCCCACAAGGTGGTGTGTTGTTAGACTTATTATTTACCGCTCTGCTTGTTCCTCTGGTAAATGGGAGACAATATATAATTTTTTTATGCAGATAGAAAAGCTAATTAGTTGTAGTGACATAGATCTTACCACAGCCAGTGTCTGACAACCTAAAAAGATGTTGCAGCATGTTTACACCAATTTTGGCTACTCAATCCAGCCAAATGATTTTCTCTCTCAAGCCAACACCGTCCATGATTCCATCGTTACACGTGCCACTCGCGCACTGATCTTGGAGTCGATTTTAACCCCAAGTTGACCTTTCATAATCAACTAGATACTTCACGTGAAAATGGCTAAACTTAGATGGCAAGCAAAGCCATCCTCTATATCAAGGATATTAGCATCACGAGTGTACGCTTCTGAATACTGGGACGGGCAACTCATAAAGATAGTGTTCTCGCTATCAGCACCACCACAGCCCTAGCACAATCCCTAAAAATACCAAGGCTCCACGGCCCAATCTTTGAGAGGAGACTCCCTGCCACTCTGTAAATATGCTAATAGGTCGTATTTCATGTGTTCCTGATCTATGGGATACTGTTCACTGGAGGATCCCACTCTGTACGCTTAGGGCGACTTCTTCCTAACCACCAATAGAAACGGATATACACTGTGCTGCCACTTTATTAGGTACACCTACCTAGTAGCGTGTTGAGCCTCATTTAGCCTGAATTCGTCTACATGGATTGAACAAGATGCTGAAAACGTTGTGCAGGAATGGAGTACCATGCAGACATGAGTGTGTCACGCAGTTCCTTGAGATTTGACGGAGGTGTAGGCCTGCAGCGAACAGCCCTTTCCAGCTCATCCCAAACAAGTTCAATAGGATTGAGATCCGTGAACTGAGCGGGCCACTGCAGCAAAGAAAAGTAATTGTCATGTTCCTGCAACCATTTCATAGTGATTCGGGCTTTGTGGACCGGCGCATTATCCTGCTGGAAGTAACCATCTGACTGAGGATAAACTGTCAACATGAACGGATGCACTTGGTCAGCAACGATGTTTAGGTACGATGTGGCATTCAGACGTAAATCTATGGGTATCAATGGACCCAATGTGTCCCAAGAAAACATTCCCCACACCATGTCCCCACCACCTTGCACAGTAGTCGTCAGACCTGACGGTTCCATGTATTCATGTTGTTTTCGCCAAATTCTGAGCCTTCCATCAACATGATGCACCAGGAACTTCGACTCGTCAGATCAAGCAACTGTTTTCCAATCCTCGATAGTCCAGTGCTGGTGTTTCTGTGCCCACTGGAGGCGTGCTCGCTTGTTCTTCATTGATAGCAAAGGTGCGCGATGTGGCTGTCGGCTGTTGTAGCCCATTCGCGACAAAGTGCGACTAGTGGTCCTTTGCGATGTTTTGTTCTGCGCACCAAGCTTGTATACTGACGTGATGTGCGACATTGTGTCCCGTCTGTTTGCTTGCACAATTCTAGCCATCCTCCTCTGACCTCTCTCATCAACAAGCGATTTTCTCCCACAGGAGTACCGTTGAGAGGATGTTTTCTGTTCGTTGCACCATTCTCGATACACCCTTGAAACTGTGGTGCGTGAGAAGTTCAGGAGAACTGCCGTTTCAGAGATGCTTTGTCCAGCACGTCTTACACCTACTACCATGCCACGTTCAAAGTCCGTTCGATCACTCCTTTTCCCCATTCTTGCTACGCACTCTAACTGATACTAGAAAGGTTGTTGTGCTGCATTTATATCCACAAATGTGGTCATGTGACTTGCAACTGTGGGCCAAACCTTTTGTGTGCACAGCAGGGGTGTACCTAATAAAGTGGCAGCAGTGTATTTCTCCCTGGGTAAAAGCTGGAAGTTGTCCAGTCACTCGATGTGGACCTTTTTAAATTCACTACCAACGAGAAGTATCGCCAGCAAATCTAAGACCGAAGGCTTCTTCTTTTGTGCTAATTTAGGCAAATTGTAAACGATGTAACTGAATGATCTCTAGCAACTTGCTAAATTTGTTAGAACAGCAATCCCTATTAAGAGTGTACTGGAGAGTATATTAGTACTTAAATTTTCCCAACTCTATATTAACTTACTATTTACTAACCATATTAACACCTTGATGGGGAGGATAATGAAGAAGAAGAAGAAGAACTCTTTATTGCATACAAAACGCACATGCCGGACACAATACCCTTCACGGCTAAAAGCCAGGGGTTTACAGTAAAGGCTAATACAAGGTTACAAAGTCTAATATAAGGTTACAGAGGCTAATACAATATTACAGTAAAGGCTAATACACTGTGATAAACAAGGATGAGATAAGAGAAAAAAATAATATTACTAATTATACAAGTGTAGGAAACCGAATGAAAAATTTACATATGAACATATATACACAACAGATGTTAAATTTACATATGAGCATATATACACAACAGCATGTCATCATGTTCAATTATTCTCCAGGGAGCAGTCCTTTTACAGTGCTGGATTCATCTGAGCAGGCGCAGAAAGTTGGAACATTTAGTGAGGGATCCACGGGAGTGATGGACAGGTCCTTGGGAGAGGGTCCTAGTGTCCTGTGACGTGGTCCTGAGAAGGAAGTGGATGGAGTAAGTTCTGCCTGTATTTTTTATCCAATGCGAACTTGTAGAGGTCGCCATCCAAGGAGTATATGTACTGCAGCATTTGCACGGGTAAGAAGCGATCGGATAACTTTAACCGGTTTGGGGTGGCCTGGATTGGCCCGAAAGCTTGGGACTGGGATCCTCCAACCGCAGTTAGCCCAGAAGTCTGGTTCCGAAATAATACCAACCATCATTTTTACAGAAAATACGAGTCTTCTCTCATGGATAATGGCAGGAAGACGTCTGATGTTTAGAGCTGCTGCCATCTGGGTGGTCCTTTGTGCAGGGGGAAGCCGGAATTTCCATGTGGCCCACTTCAATAGCCAAAATTCGCCTGCAAAAATCCGTCTTAGATGTGTTGCGGCAGTTGAGGTCCAGACTTCTGCTCCATAAAGAATGACCGGATAGACACATGTCTTGATATACCTGCACCCAACGGCCTGGTCATGGACATGCATAAGTTGTTGCTTAAGCATCCACCGGAGTCGACAGAATTTTTTTTGCAGGTGGTCTGTGTGTGGTAGAAAGGGGAGCTTCTGGTCAAAAATAACGCCCGGGTCTGTGTGTTGCTGAACAGCAGAAATCGCGGATCCTCTTATATTGGGTTGCACTTTGGGTTACAAACGTAACCCAACGTGCACTTTGCACGTTGGGTTACGTTTGAGCGAGAAAGTCAACTATTTCGACTTCCCAGGATTGATGTGAAGGCCGAAACCGGAGAGGAAAGCCTCGAGGTTCTGGATTTTATGCTTGATTAAGACATTTGTGTAGTCAGCAGTGTCTTCGGGGTTGATAGGAGTGAACAGCTTTATATCATCAGCGAAGGTGATAATATCAGTTCGGCCCGTCACGAAAGGCAGAAGAACAGCTGAGAACAGAATACCAGAGAGGACCCCACCTTGTGGGACTCCAGCTGTAATAAATGATATCTTGATGTCAGCTTCCCCATTTGCCAGTTAATTCTTCTATGTAAATCCCCAGCCATATTTCTGGGGGATTTACACAGTATTCGCTGCATAGGAATCTTAATATTTTGGGTAACGTAATACATGTTAACAATAGCTCAAACGAAACCCAGTACTACTTGTGTGTTCTAAAAATTATTACTCACCACGAAAACATGATTAGGGATAAAAAAAAAATGTCTGTTTATACCTTGACACGGTCACACAGGTGAGAGGAGTTTATAACTAATCATTCAAACAAGAATACAGTCCTTAAGAGCACTTAGCAATCACGAGAGTAAAAACCTCGGTCAACTCAAACGCCTGTACTACTGTACCCTCGCATATGATCACTAGACTACGTTTAACTTCTCTACAGAACAGATATTTTGCTACAAATAAACAATACGCTAAAAAAAATCAAACCCTTCTCGGATTAATCAAAAAAAGTTCCTTAATTTTAACAGCTTTGTGGTCAGTGGGATCATCCAGATATAGTCGCCCATCATAGTTTATCCCACCATCTTTGTTACCTCTTCTCCATTGGCTGATAGAATCTCTGAACGCTAACCTAATGGGGCGTAGCCTAGATTTGGTGGGGGAAAATGAGGCTTTAGTTCTTTATAGTTTTTATTCTTAATGTAAATAACAAAGTCCTTCAGTAGAAGGACAAACGACTTTCAGTTATTTCGCTCAGCATCAGCCATTTTGTCTTCCAGTTCTTGTGAAGACAACATCTTCTTAACCAATAAATTCAAAACGTTACCTTGAGGACCAATTCTTTGACTAGTCGCAGCTTGATATGGAGTGGTAGAATCAACAAGACTCGATGGTTTATACTCTGTTGTGAAGAACTGTCTACGAAAAGACACCACTCTTCTCTGGATTTAACTAATACTAATTTCTTCATAAAGACCAGTCAAATCAAAGCAGTGGTACAGGAAGCAACAGCGTAGAGATGTGCATAAATGAAAGTCTTGCAACTAGGATCCATTAGATCCTAGTTGCAAGACTTTCATTAGAAGCATTTCATTTCATTACACCTTAGAAGCCTGTAATCCCAGTTATCACCAGATTCATCACTCTGTTCTGAAGACACCTATCTGGAAGGTTGATTGGGAATTGACTGGTCTTCATTGAGTGGAACCGGAGCAATATAGGATGGAATGTTGGGGTATACCACAGCATTTTGATCCACAGATTTTTTAAACTTTGATCTGACCACCATAAAAAAGTAGAAGTCGTCATGATGGTTTCAAGATCTGTCCACATTCGAGGTATGGCAAAAAGCATACACTGACGACCACAACTCAAAAAACCATCCTTCTAATATTGACTTACAAATCTCAGCAGAAATGAGGTGTCCATAGCTTGCTTTGATCACCCATAGGCGGATTTAAGCTTCAGGGCCCGGCCCTTTCCCAAGGCCTTAAGAACATATAAATAAATAAATCTTAAATAAAGTACCGAATATTCAAATTAGCACATTCAAATATTTCTGTATCTTATTATTAAAACTGAGAACTCTTTCGGCTTGCTAATGAACGCTCGTTGGACGCTAACGAAGCTAATTCGCCCCTTCAAGCGAGACCCCTTTTACGATGAAATATCGAACTATGCTTTCCTTCATTATTTTTATAAAGTACAATCAAAACTTTATGCAGGAAGTACGCAAATACCTGTCAGAAAGGTGGCAGAATACATAAATAACAAGGTTATTTGAACGTATTTATCATATCCTTCCCTTCTTCAGAAGAGAAAATTAAGAAGAAATGTTTAATTAAACTACGCAGAGCCATAATTGCAACTAATTGTGCATATATACATGCTGCAGTGATTAGTTATTGGTTATTTGGTTATTGGCAATCAATCAAATATTCTTAGCGATGAGAAAGGAGGCGAAAGACCTTTTCTTTACTTTTCCCTCTTTCTTTTTGGATTTGCATAATGCGATTAGCGAGCATCCTTCTTTGTAATTCTAGTGATGAGCACTACCTAACATCCTTTTCCACTGGGCGTTGCCATGGTTACGGAATCTGCTCTAGTCGTTCTTTATACAGAAAACCTCTCATAGCTTTAAAATCGCCAGTGCAAATAATGGAATTAATTTTAAATAAAAAAGAAAAGAAATGTGTATAAAGGATACAATGTGCTATAATAAAAAGCAAAGTGAATATATTTTATCCATTAATTAATGTTATAAAAGGAAAATACGCCCTGAAAGCAAATTAAAAAGTTAATTACTATTTTTCTCAATAATGTACTCAATTGTTCATTCAGATAAAGATTTCTACAAAGCAGATAAATTCAAACAACGCATGCTCAGAAACAAGACAAGTGACGCACATGCGCATTCCGTTATGATGACAAAAGATGGATTCATGATGCATAAACACAAGCATGGTTAAAACAAACAGAAGCATGCAAATTAAAGAAAAATTGGTAAAATTATTAAACATACTTGGGGTCCGAGCGGTGGGTGGAGGGAGGGTGAGCGGAGCGTGGATTGCGGCAGGAGGGGTGCCACTCACGGCCGCTGACCCGGCGACTAGAGGGTAAAGGGCAAATCATTAGGAGAAAAAGAAAACGTAACAATGATTTATAGAATACACATTTTTAAAAGTGGCACAAATGAAATAATAATGGCACTCTGTAAATATTTCCAATTATTAAGCGTATACATAAATTAGAAGGAGAAAAGTAGAAAATGAATATAAAAAACAGAGTGAAGAATAATTCTTAATAAAGTTTCTTAAGTGAAACAAAAATTTCTTTAATAAAACAGTTTTTGTAAAAAGTAACTTAGTACACCTTATTTCAACAGACATATATAATATACTTTATTATTCATATAGGGTTGCTAATATTTTTGTGATTATTCATTAAGTTATATAGTATTGCGCAAAACTGTTATGAATATTTAATTTCTGCGCATGGAAGCATGCGAATTTTAATTAAATTAAATCATGTTGGATTCGATTATGGCCCACCAATGTTTCAAAGTATTAAGAATTTAAAAAAAATGGCTGACTGATGAAAAATGGCTTTGAAACATTAGTTCGCAATACGGTTATGGATATTTAATTTCTGCGCATTATACTTAACGGATTGAAGCATGTGAGATTTAATTAAGACTTTTAGGTCTGAATTATGGCTTAATCTAGCCTTAATTTAATTACGGCCTTTTAGGGATATTTAAGATCATGTTGAATTCGATTATGGCCCACTAATGTTTCAATGTATTAAGAATTTAAAAAAAAATCGCTGAATTTACATTAGTGCGCAATACGGTTATTGATATTTAATTTCTGCGCATTACACTTAATGCATTGAAGCATGGGAGATTTAATTAAACTTTACGTTTTATGGGTAAATTAGATCACGTTAGATTCGATTATGGCCCACTAATGTTTTCAAAGTATTAAGAACGAAAAAAAAAAGGACTGACGATATTACTGCGCAGTATGGTCATGAATATTTTAGGGGTAAATTAGATCACGTTGGATTCCATTATGGCCCACTAATGTTTCAAGGTATTAAGAACTTTAAAAAATGGCTAACTTGACATTACTGCGCATAGTCATGAATATTTAATTTCTGCGCATTACACTTAACGTATTTAAACATGGGATATTTCATTAAAACAATTGCTTTTAGGGTTAATTCGATTATGGCCGACTAATGTTTAAAAGTATTAATAATTAAAAAATGGCTGACTTTACATTACCGTGCACTATGGTTATGGATATTTAATTTCTACTCATTACACATCGTATTGAAGCATGGGAGATGTAATTAAGATAATTGCATTTAATGGGTAAATTAGATAATGTTAGATTCGATTATGGCCCACTAATGTGGGCCATAATCGAATTAATATAAGTATTAATAATTTTAAAAAATGGCGGACGATATTACTACATTCGATCGTGCTGGATTCAATTATGGCCCACTAATGTTTCAAAGTACAGTATTAAGAATTTAAAAAAAAAATGGCTGACTTGACATTACTGCGCAATATGATCATGAATATTTAATTTATGCGCATTACACTTAGCGCATTGAAGTATGAGAGATTTAATTCAGACATTTTCCTTTTAGGGTAAATTCGATCATGTTGGGCCACTAATGCTTCAGCGTGGTGCAATACCAAGGCGACTAGTGGTAAAGGGAAGTCCATTGTATTATGAGAATTAGTAAGTTTGAAAAGGTAAAAATTTTCTAATTTTGAAATTATTGAGCTTTTGCTTTTTATTTTAATCCTATCAATAACTTTTTTACATACAAAGTACGATGCTCACTAATGTTACTGCAATTTTCCATTAGAGGGCACTATGAATCAGTAGTTAACTTCAAGTGTTATATGTTCTCTGAAACCAAATTAATTATCATAAGTACCGGAACACCTTTACTTTTTTCCTACAGTATAACAATGATTATGAAATTTTGCGATGCGCACTGGACTACGTGATGCACGGAATTATGGGATAGTTGTATGATACTGATAGTTTGATTTCGAAAACGTTAATATTATATAGGACATAATTTTCTATATTTAGTAAGTTTAGTGTGTCATATAGTCAGAAAATTACGGTATCAACCTTTGCATAGTCCGAAAAATACGGTATCAAAGATAAATTATGGCAATCTCTGAAGGCGCTTCAAATAAATAACATAAAATTCGAATAAATTGGAGTCAGATTTAGTAACTTAAAAAACAAAAAAATATGCAGTCATAAGAGAGTGGCAGGTTATTAGAAGAAAGATGTTAACCAAGAAAAGTAGGAATGTAATAACAACGTTCTAGGAAAGCAATGTATTATGTAATTAATAAAGAAAAAAACTCTTTATTTCTCGAGTTCGTTATTGACAATATCCTAAAGACATGTTAAGTGTTGTGTTCACTGGGCATGAAGCAAACAGCTACACTTTTCGCTGGAGGAGGTGAGGTGATCTTGACAGCTGACGGGTCTTGATGGATCTGCCCGTCGACTTGTTTACTGATGCTAGAAGGAGAGCTTTATAAGTGGCTTCCACAAGGTACCCACCGGCAACCTGAAGGGCTTATCAGTTTGATCCCGTTCTACGCTTCAAAGACCCGAGAAAAATAAAATAAAAAGGTGTATAGATGGAGGTATGAGTTAAGTCGAGTAGTGAAGTCTGGTGTACGCTAACGAGACGAAAGAGACCGAGTAACTCTCGCTTTGTCAGAAGAGAAGACAGGACGGAGTGGAACAAAGAAAATGTCATTGGGTTAAGTGAAAGAAAGAGATTACCATCAGAAAAAGAGAAAGAAACTGAACTTCCCTTTAAAAATTCACGTTTCTTATATTTATTCTCTCATTTTGACTTTACATATCTATAATTTTAAATACTAGCGCATTTTTACATAAGAAATAATTAAATGTATATTCCTATAGTCGGTAAAATACGGTACTTTTATTTCGCTGCATTACATTGTGGCCACCACAATGGTCAAACTAGGGGTAGGTTGCAGGTTCGTAATATATTTTTGTATAAAATCTATTTTAATGAATTCCATTAATAACACACATTTACGAAGGCTTATTATACAACAGTGTAAACTGATTTAAGATAGGATGGTTCTATTTTTTTGTCCAGTCTCTGTATACATCGGAATGGTTGGAAATTTCGGAACACCAAAGAAGAAAAAACATTTCAATTACTGTGGGGATGAGGAAAGTGAATTGTTGCAGTGGATCGATTGGCTGGTAGACTGCTTTATCAGCCTTTCTTTTCTTCCTGCGTAGCTCCAATGAGAAATCGATACATGTAAAAAGGGAATCACGAAAAGCCAGCTAATAACTCCAGGTACGTTATAATCACTTCCAGCTCCCCATTTGGAAGTGAAATTACCTTCAGAATCGCCTTCTCTGGTCAGAGCTGCACGACATTTATGAAGATGGCGGACCGACCAACCTCCTTCCATATAACTTAATGTTTGAAGATCAATTTTCCGCACAACGACAAACACCCCACCTGGTCTTGCACAGCTTCCTCCCTTTGTGCGTATTCCTAACGGACTCAGGTTTGTCGCTAGCAGTCATTCTTTGGTGATGTCTAGCCAATGACGGGCGTTCCTCTCAACCGCAGTTGCTATGGAAACGCATCTTGTTCCACTTTGTGATTTCGACACTCTATCGACATTTGGCTGGAGTGCAATTGGTGAGTTTCATGCGTATCTTGGAGTAGAGAGCTGCATTGCCTGGTCGATAGGGCCTCCCGTTTCTAACATCGACAGTAAAGGGGGTTTATCGCATTAAGCCAATGAAAGTGAATTAGCATCACTAATAAAGGTTCAAAGTTGAACTACTCAGTGAGCCTCCATGGTCCATTATAAAACTCAAAGAAACGTGCAACTTCTCTGACTAAAAGTGTATTCGCTGCTATAGGAATAATTAGACTTAGAGCAGACACCTTAATCATCTTTGTCACTTTGTCCTAGCTAGAGACAAAGCTGGATTTTAATCGATTATCGTCTCTTTATTAGAAGCAGGAGAATACTTAGCACGATGTAAATGGACCGTTAATGGATCTAATACGCTTATTTAGCTGTTTGAGGATGTCAGAATTATTTAAAATGAAATTATGGTACACTCCCTAAAAGAGAAATTTCGCATACTTGCTGTAGGGACATCTTGTGATGTCAATGGAATATTTAAAAGTTATTTTGAACGTTAAATTCTATTAATAATTTACCTGCATTAATCATGATTATTATTACTATTTAAATTGTTATTTCAAATCTATTATTTGAATAAATATAGCCATTTATTTTATTATATTATTATCGCTATTATTATGATCATTAAATCCAATTTTCATCACAGAATACATTGCTTTAATAATATTTTCGAAAGAAACAGCAACATGCATAGCAATGCCACCTGGTGGAAATATTTCTCCATACAATTTGGACAAATATTATCGAATACTAGATATAAATACGTTTTAAGATTTCCATTGTTTATAAATAAAGGTAAACATTCCACAGTAACTGTTGAATTATTATTCGAATTTGAATAAATATCGCATTAGTGCTGTATTATTATTATTAATTTCGATCGTCTTCTACCTTATTTTAATAATTTTTCAAGTGGCAATGCCCTCTAGTGGAGATATTTTTACACACAGTTCCAACAAATAATATTAAAAAATAATCGAAATATTTCCATAGATCTCTGTTGAATTATTACTTGAATTCTATTAATTGAATAAATATTATTATTATCATCCAAAATATTATTAAAGCAATCTATCTACTAATTGGATAATAATAATATTATTATTATTATTATCCAATTAGTAGATAGATTGCTTTAATAATATTTAAGTCATATTCATAGCAATGCCCTCTGGTGGAGGAACTTGTCCACACAATTTCAATAAATATTAATAAATAATTGATACTTTCAAGAGAAATGGTTACATTCGTATTTATGTCCCCTGGTGGGTGGAGATATTTTCCACACAATTCTTAAAAAATATAAATGAGAAAATAACAGACAATAATACGTGTTAAGATTTCGATTTTCTAAATAAAAGCGAAGTTTCCATAGATCTGAGTTGAATTATTATTTGAATAAATAATAAATCGCATTGTATTATATTTATCACTTGTTAAGTTTTATTTATTAGTAAATACACTGAAAGGACACAATTAATGTGATACCGGGTTCCTGGGCAATGCGAAGCTGTCATCCCTCTCGCTAGTGGACGAACCCACCGCTTGGCAGCCATATAGGTACACTGCATTCACGTAGACGGTAATTCGATGTCAGTATGGATAAACGTCGTGAGTTAACCGACTTTGAAAGCGATGATAGTTGGTGCCCAACGCATGGGTCACTCTATCGCGGAGGTGGTACAGAAATTGCGCTGTCCCCTTTGGACAGTATCAAGAGTTTATCGGAAATACGCCATTTCCGGAATAACATCTCATAGTGGACAGCGCTGTGGGCGGAGAAAGGTGGTGGATGAAAGGGGCTGTCGTCTGTTTCACATTGTTTCAGCTAACCGGAGAGGGGCAGTGGCACAAATCACTGCCTACTTCAACGAGGGCGGTGCCAGAAAAGTCTCCACCAAGACCATCAGGCGATCATTAGCCGCAATAGGTTATGGGGGCCGCCCACTCACCAGAGTCCCATTGCTAACACCACAACACAACACAGGACTCTACGCCTGAATTGGGCGAAAGAACATCGGGACTGGACATTGAATGATCAGAGATGGGTCCGATGAGTCCCGTTTCCAGTTATTTCGAGCGGATGGGAGGGTGTGTATCTGGCGGAAACCACACGAAGCTATGCACCCGTCATGTCGACAAGGACTGTTCAAGCAGGTGGACGGTCGGTAAAAGTCTGGAGCGTGTACAGACTCTGGTACTTCTATACGCATCTCTGAGCGGTCCAGGTTACGTGTCCATCCTTGTAGGCCATCTGCATCCCTTCATGGTCATCGTGCACCCATAGGACAATGCGCCTCCCCACGAGCCGTGGTGATTAGAATATGGTTCGAAGAACATTCCGCAGATTTTACCACCATGGCCTCTCCGTTCACCGGACATGAACCCTGTGGAAAGGTTCGTTCAAGCTTTGGATCCTCCACCCAAGAATGCGACGGAATTATGGACAGCGATGCAGCAAGCATGGAATGAAATACCCGTGGAACGCTTTTGTCAACTAGTGGACTCAATGCCTCGCCGTGAGACTGCCCTTATCCAGGCCTACCCGTTACTAGGTCGGTATCTCATGATTTCTGTCCACTCAGTGTATTTTGCTTTATAATTTGAAGAGAAATAGCTACACTCATAGCAATGTTCTCTGGTGGAGATACTTGTCCACACAATTTCGACAAATATTAATCAACGAATGACATTTTCAAAAGAAATGTTATATTTATAATAACCCCTCTGGTGGAGATGTTTCTAAATAAAGGTAAATATTTCGGATAAGGAAGAAATAGTTGAAGTTTGTGTGGAATGTTTTTACAATTGCCGATTTATATCAAAAGTACCAGATACGATATCGGTAGTTTTGTCAACGGAAGAGAGGTCAAGAATGTTCGCTTTCCGCTTGGCTGCTAACAAGTACCTTAATGCAGTTGCTTTGTCAGAATGACAAGTTCTACAACTGGTAGTTTGACAGCAGTTTTGTATTAACTTCTGTAATGAGGTTAGGATATTCCTTCGTAGAATGTAGACCAGTTAGAAAACTATTTGCTTTGGTATTTTATGGTGAAACAACAATACGATAGTAGGAGTTCACGAGTTCATATAGTTATAATATACTGTACGTATCTCTGATGTTTGTTTTTGTGCCAAAGCAACTAAGGTTATAAGGTATCGTCTCTATAAATTGCGTGTATTCTGTAAAGTCCTTCACTGAGCATCTACTAACTTGGCCACAAGGTGAAAAAGCCAAATATATATAATAATCCACTCTTGAAAGGATTGGTGTGGAAGGAGAGCAACGTAACCACTGTGCTTGCCAGAAGTTTATTTTATTTATTTATTTTTTCTTGTCGATTTGGGAAGAGCAACCCATTCATCAGCTTGCTTTGTGTCAAGAATTGATTAGTGTGGTATCAAAAGACTTGTCTAGACCAGTGATGTTTGGGTGTGTGTTATAAGGATTGACGAGACACTCAACGGGACACAAAAGACATAGCGAATTTTTTTTGATATATTGTGTTTTTCTGGAGATAGACAAGAAGAACGGACAAACGCAGTAAAAAAGGAGGGTTTTAAACTCCCCCTCAAATGATTACAAAGTATGGGACATTTTTAATGTGGCAATTTGGAACGTCAATTTTAATAAATCAATGCCCGCATCGATAAATATAAATCTGACATTCAAAATGCACGCAAGTTTTCTCCTTCTCTGAGACCTGAACCAAAACCTAACATTTGGGACAAATTTGAAGAGCAGTTTGAGCATTGCGTTAATTCTCTGACACCAAGATATTATTGGAGCAGTTATAATCAGCATGGCTCACCAATCGCGTGGTTGAATAGAGGTAAAGGGATGGAAAAGATCAAAGGGAGAGCGGTTCGCATCTAAGTAAGTTCTTTTGCGGCTTGTCCCGCAGTCTCCTTCTTGGCTTGAATCCCACTACAGGACAGAGTGACTTTAACCCCGGGATTGTATTACCTCACCCGAAGGCAGACCAGGCGAAGGGTTCGGGAGATGACAAATGTTTTTTCGCTCCTACCCTAGGAGGCTTTCTACTCATTACGTTAACGGGCGAGAGTCGAACTTCCGAGCTTTTCCGGCTGGCGTCCATGATGGATGATGTCGTCAGAAACCTTGATTTTCGCTGCTGTTTTCTTTGACTTACCAAGGCTTGCTGGGTATGGAACTGTTCCGAGTCGCCTTTGATAGAGAAAGCTTATTTTTTCTCGATTAAATATGATGTTCCACAGACACGCGTTGGAAAGTCCAACTAGTTGCTTTTTAATGAAAAAGGCAAGAAAGAAAGATTTTCAGCTCCTGTTCATGCTTGTTATCCTTCAATAAGAAGGATAAAGGGTTCAGTTATGTAACCATAGTCAATTTAGAAGTCACGATGGCTATGTACTTATCTGACTAAATGAGAGCAGTTTGAAGAGCTTATCGGACATCCTCATTGCATTGATGTCCAAGATGATTCTCTGTTTGCCTGTAGAAAGTGTTGCAGCTCGCGCTATTAATTTTTCGTGACTGCGAAAACTCGGAGGTGGAATGGGCTGAACGTGGTAGCATATCCCGCAATTCGTGGCAGTACCGATTTGCCTAGAGGGTTGCTATGGCAACTTGTAACTATGCAATTATCTTGGTAATTCACCATCCATTCTACACTGGTGCTCCCATTAGCGAGGGGAAAAACACAGTAATTAACGGTCTTGGCGTGACTGAGATGTAAAATAGTTGACATTATCTTTGGTCACTTCGTTTAGAAGGAGTGATGACAGTTTAAAAACTTCGGGAGAGCAAGAAAGAAATGCGAAGTCCGAAAAGTGAAAAATGCAAGGTGCGGGGAAGGTTAGAGATAGAATGAAGGAGAAAAATTTGATAAAAATAGAAGGAGAGAAAGTAAGAGAGAAGGAAAAAAATTAAAGAAAATAAACGGGATAGAAAAAGAGGATGAGAAAGAAAAGAAAGAATGTAATAAAATAAGTTTGACACAGTCGGCATTGAAAGCCTCATCTATCTCTTCCAGGCTTCCTCATCTATCACATTAAGGGAGATTTGCTTGCCGTTCTGTAATCTCTGCTCACTTCAAAAACATTCTGTCTGAAAGTAGGCTCCAAGATTCTCATTCGAACTATTCAAGGAGTTGAATAGTTCGACTCAAGGAGTTCCTCAAGGAGGTTTGCTGTCTGACCACTTGAATGCTACTCTCTATGAATTGTCTTAACAATTGCCTCGCTTTGATCTTAGCTTAAAGGGTAATAAAGCTGCCGTGATGACCTTTTCTCTAAAGAAAAGCCCCACCTGCCTTTTTCACACTGACTTGGGAATCATCTTCAATCCCAAGTTGACCTTTCACGATCGTGTAATCGTCTACATACAAAGATGTCTCAATGAGATGGCGAGTAAAACAGCACTTACTTCATGTCACCGATCCTAAGACTCTATTAAATATGCCAGCATGATTATCCACTCGACAATCCTATATTTGATGTAAATATCGGCATCTGCTGAACCCACAACTATTGACAATGTTCTCAGAATACTGGTTGTTGAAGTGTATTGCTTACAAACGTCGTATCCATTCCGAACTGTGTGCATCACAACTTGCAAGATCTCCTAAGAGGAGATCAGAGGTTAAATGACAAAATTCATATTAGCAAAAAGTTCTTGTGCGTCCAAAATAAGTACTGAAGCAAATCTTTTCACTACCGATGTAACGTAAAAGTATAAAAAATACAGTAAAAATATAATAGTGAATGGCAAAAAAAAGTAGGCCAATATGCATTTTCCACGTTATACGCTCACTATCTTTCATCATGATGTAAAATAACGGCTTCCATATTAGGGTATATGGGGTTCCCCGATTGCTATTAATATTGGAACCCGCCACAGTTATATGGAGCGCTTCCAACCAGGAGCAATGATAAGAATCAGAGTGATACCATGGCTGACTACATAATTTTTGTGTTATGCACAAGTGGAGGATTCCTCAACCAGCTCTTTGGTCGAAACCTGCCTCAAACACAAATACTACCTACAGTTCAAGTTCTTGACAGTGACTTTTATATTTGATTGGGAGAAAGGTGCTCGTAACCAGAAAACAGGTAACTTAAAATGATCCATGACACAGCCATATCCCTGTAAACCAGGCTTTGATCTGTCTAGGCCCATTATGTTTGTAAACCTGTTGAAAATCTGTCTGTTTTTGTTGTAAACACTACAGACAGACCTAAAGAAGCAGTCTGTAAATTTTTCACTCATTTAACGACTGGTGATCGATCAAACCTTTAGGTAGTTTGCTTTGTCTCTCTCAAGAAAAGATTCGAAACTCCCATAAGACTTTGTCTATCTCATGATTGGTAAAACAAGATGGATTGGTTCTTTCGGGTTTCATCAAGAGACGGAACGCGCATTTAAAAACAACGCACCGGCTAAAGAGAGAGAAAAAAATATATAATCCCAGAAGAGTACACTTCGTTGATTGAAATTCTTCTGATATTGTCCTTGGATCCTTTAAGAAATCACTTCGTATAATCTTAGCATCTCTAATAGAACATCCTACAAAAAAAGATCAAGTAGAGATTCTCAGAAATGCTTCCTTCTATTCCAGATTTGTTTCTCCTTCCTTTCAAATCAGGCATTTTCACATTCTTCGGAGAGAACGTTTTCCAGTGTGTGACATCCGATCGTCTATTTTTCTCGTCTAGCGATTCATCGACTCGTAGAGATAACTCATGACTCCCGCAGTAGTGTGTTCAGCAAAAACTTCGACCTACATCGGTGTATGCCGTTTCTTTCCTTTTGCCAACACCACAATCCCGCGGATAAGGAGAACGCGAGCTATTTATCAGCACACACGTTTAGAGAGAGAAGCACCCGCGATGGATGGAACAGCTTGTGCCAAGAAGAGGAAATGTTTATAAAAACCAAAGTTTACCACCACTGTTAGAAATTCCTTGTAGAAAGGGTCTACTTAGCTTAAGATCGGTAACCACACAACCCTCCTTCGAATATTACACTTTTCTTTTGTTGAATATATCCAAAGAGAAGTCGACAGACAGACCAGAAGAGAAATCAATGGATAGATTAGTTTCTTGTTTTTTATACTGGAATCCTGGTGGATGGAAGCCAAACTCAGCTAATGATTGATTTTTCTTTTTCCATCCAATGACGTCGATTGGTTCCAGCAGAAGTTGTAATGCGTAGTTCAGAATTGATCGCTGTTCGTTTTAACCAAAGTAATTATCATTAGTTAACCTCAGACTAGCTTTAATTACAGGTAGAAGTTTGATTAAATTGGCAGTGGAAGTCTAAAAGAAGGGATATTATTATTTTGGATGAACCTTTCCTATGTCGGGTTAATTCCTGACATTATTTTTATTATCGAACTATCATTTTTGAATGAAACCAAATTTTTGGTTACAATTTTATTGAAGACCCTCTAAGATGTCATTGAAGACCCTCTAAGATCTTCTTATACCACTGAAATCAGACTAATCGGCCTGCAGTTACCAATTTCGCTCTTAGAACCCCCTTTATGTATTGGTGATACGTTGGCACTTCTCAAATCCAAAGCAATATCTCCCGAATTCAAAGATACCCTCATAATTAATTTCAGTGGTTCAATCCATTCCCTGCTGGCCTCTCTCAAAATTACCGGGTATATGCCATCAACTCCAAGAGAAGGCTCAAGAATAGGGAGCCTTCCCTTAATCCTTAGCTAAAGAATGCAAATTTAAAATGCTTTTCATAAAAGAACATGAAAAATGAAATATAGTTTTATTTTTTCAAATTTTCTTACTTTTATTATAAATATTTTAATGAAATACTGAATGTTATAATATAATTAAGCCGATATCTTTCCAATCTTCATCTGTACGCTACAATTGTCGAAAGCTGAGGACCACTTAAGTCCACCAGAGAATTGGTGGTTCGTGTGTGAGAGTATAGAAGATTAAGGTGTTGCTTTAAGGGATATCAAGTTTCACGAAAAGGAAACCCCGCAGACAGTAAATTAGTCTTGTGATACTTGATCGTTCTGGGGAATTCTTTAATAGATGCCACAGAGCAAGATAAGTTTGAAATAACAGCCATCGGTGGTACGGTTTACTATCCCCAGTGGGATCATCACACAGGACTGCTTAATACGCCGGTCCTGTCTTCGTCTCAAGAGACACATTCAGTAGACATTTATTGCTTTATGAAGAGTAAATGAACGTTTGATGGTTGCGAAAATTGCTCTTGAGGAAGAACTGCTAATAGGACCATGCGTTATAAGAAGAACATGCAGGGGCATGACGCGTGTCTTGCATACATTTGTAACTTGTAGCTTTTCAAAATGAATTAATACAACGATCTCAAAAATGAGTGGTCCCACTGTAGTACTCACAGCATCCAGCTAATTTGCATGTTCCAAGTTTTACATCTGGACATCGATTTTTGTGCAATAATTTACCCTATTATGTTATTAATAAACAGTCTCAACTTTTGGTATTCAGTGTATTTGTGAGCCCTAAGCTATGATTTCATCAAATACACTGGAGCCATATTAATAAATATGGCAGTCAAATGCTCGATTAATCACATAACACGATCAGAATTTTTTACTTATTTATTTTTTTAAATGAATCTGGATGATGAATTTAAAATTTTCAAATATATATAAATACCAACCAGGAAAAATAAAGCAATTATAGTAACTGGTTGGAACCGTATCTATACACTGCACTTTAATTTATAATTAAAATTATGAATTATTTAAATTAAATTAATTTATTAAATTTAATAAAAAATGACTTCCAAATTTCTTTATAAAAAGTATACATAAAAGTCTCGAAAACGCGTACAAACAAATAAACTCTTCTAACGTTACAGCTTTTCCCATCCAATTTAAATTCCTTCCCTATTGTGATTAATGGATATTCTTCAGATTACTGTAACGACAGGAGTGGAGTTCCCCTAGGATCTGTTCTTGGACCACTGTTGTTTCTTATTTTCATAGATGACATCGACGAAAGGATAGAAGTCGTGATGTCAAATTTTGCAAGCAATGTAAAGATTGGTGGAGTCGTTAGTGGTGTCAAGTATCACTCCTTCAGGATGACTTGAACAGTCTTCAAAGATTGTCAGAGAAGTGGCAACTGTGTTTTAATGATCCTAAATGCAAGGTCACTTTGGGAATAGCCACCCACAAATAAATTACACACTCGGTGAAGTTTAATTAAAAACAGTGGAGGAAGAAAGGGATCTGGGCAGATATAAAGTTTCTGAACAGTGTAAAGTGACAGCCAGGAAAACCCATGGTGTCCTATCGATGATTTATCGATCATTATTCCATAGAGATATGCAAGTCATGATCCCACTGTGTAAGACCACATTTGGAATACTGTGTTCAAGTATGGAGACCTCGTCTGAAAAAAAGACATTGAGCTTCTTGAGAGTCCAAAGAACTGGAATGATGAGATCAGCAAAAAAACGACCGTACGAGGGAAGACTTCGGTTATGGCTATAGAGCTTGGTAACCAGGCACTTCAGGGGTGACCTTATTAAGGTTTATAAGGCTCTAAGAGAGGTTAGTAAAATTCAACTCAATTCCAGAACTCGGGGGCATAAATTCAAATTACAGGGGAAGAGGTTTAGACTAGATTGTAGGAAGTTTTCTTTTAGCCAGCGAGGCGTTGATTGCTGGAAGAGATTGCCTTCGCAGGTAGTTGAAGCCGACAGTTTGAATAAATTCAAAGGTCAACTAGATAGTTACATGTGAGGAGGGAGCATATCATTTGTATTTTTTTATTTTGCCAGTGCATTAAAAGCCCCTGGCTTCTTTGCACTATATGGAGATTACTATTACTAATTCCTCCTTGGCAGTTTGATCATCAAGTGGATTGAGTTTGGTTCGCTTCTACTAATTCTGTATTCTTAGAGCTGTTTAAATAAATTACAATTGCTTTTCCGTTGTCTCCTTAAACTGCATTACTATAGGAGCAAGAGGGACAGGGACGAAGTTTTGGAGAGTCGGGCTGTCTTTATTAGACTCTAGCTATTGAAGGAGTAACTTATTTTACCACATCACTAAAATCTGACAGGAACAAACCCTGATTTATTTATAGAGACATCATACCAACTTTAATATATCATCTTTCATATCTGAAGTAATTTTTGAAGATGCTCCATAGAGAACAGAAATTAGTTTCAATATAACGGATGTAGTTTCCAATATTTTTACAAATCCACCAACATATTTTCAATTTGGAAACAGGATTGATTTAAAGTTCAATTACCTTTTCAACCTCATCAAAAGTGGAAGGCAGATTAGGAGTTATATCTGAATATATAGACTTAGACCTGCAAACAGTCTTACCCATAACACTTCCAGGTGTGAAGGAGGAGGAAGTGATCTTTGACCGTATCTATAGAAACCCTATCCTGTTACAGATGTTATGTCACAGGTAAAAGATAAAATTCCTTTATGTATAATGTACTTATGTTTGTATCTCCAAATATTACCAACTTAATACCATATAACAGAAACACCCATCAATTTAGGATTCACAACAACTTTATTTCTACATCATCAAGAGCTCATAAAATGCAATCTATCTAGAACAACGTCCATTTTTTTTTTTTTTTTTCAGGTCGATTTGGCATTCTTCAGGAGTTGAGATTTTTCGAACATATGCTTGTAGAGAAAGGAAGACAAAAGGGAAAACGGGAAGAAAGAAAGAGGTATGCAAAGGTTAAGTGTTTGTGTGTGGTGATGCGTATGAAGTTTCCTTCAATTTGGTGTCGTATATCCAGTGCATAGTGTAATGGTGTTTTTGACATATCGGCAACCTCGGAGTTTAGAAGAACGGGTTGCGACCTCACAGTTGGACGCTGATGTGAGCGATTTATCTGGGTTGCTATGGCAACCTGAGTGATGCTATAAGCAATCGGTATTCTGAAGTGTGTGCGCTCTAATGGATTGTCTAAATAACTACGTTGCTCTTGCAGACAGCACACTAGAGGAACGTCGAGACGTATCACGTGATTTCCCCTTATTTGCATTGATTTAATGAAAAGACACGTGCGTACCACCAACACTCCATCAAATTGCACTTGTAAAATTAAAGAGATATTCTTATATTAGTTGACTGCATTTTCCAGAGGAGCGGATTTTGGAAACTATCTTCATGACATAAATTACTTGACCTCTAATTTCACTTCCTGGATCCAAGGATATATACCGTTTAACAACACTCTAGTACATCATCAACCCTTCTTTGTACATTTTTCCACCTGTCCTCACACCACTACGACCTTTCTTCACTAGCTCAAACATTTAGTCCTTCGCTATGTTTGCTACAGGGACAACATAATAGTCTCTTGAGCGCCAGGGTGTTGAGAGAAAAGTAAAGCCCTTCTTAGGCTCTTCTCACAGACTAGATGCATTTAAATTTCTTTTTAAGGTGGAATTCTTTGAGGAAAGCCGTTCAGTGGATTTTTCAGCGTGTTGGAATGTTCTCGATACAGAAACCATCCTTCCTTTCAGCGTTGTACTTCAACAGCTGCATACCTGGTTGGCAAAATGGACCCTCTTAGCAGTTTGCAGTTTTTTATTTGCCCATTCTAGCAGAAATTCCCATTAAATATTAATCTATAGAGCCTATGAAAAGTTAGATAAAATATTAAGATTTTTAATCTTAAGATGACACTCATTTTTTTTATCTGTAATTTGCGTTGAATATTTGCTTCTTTAAATGAAAAATAAATTAAAAAAAAAACAAAATCTAGAGTGTAAAAGTGAAACATCATGATTAGCTCAATTTACTTATGAAGAAAAGCAAGAGTAGATCAACATTTATGACGTCAATGCGCAAACTGAAAAGAAACGTATCATTGTTGCGCATTGTTCTTATTCTACTGAAAAAAATGAAAAACTCAGCTAAAACGTATAAAAATATAAAAGGAACTCCACGAAATTTATGAAAATATAAAAGATCATATAAGCAACAAAGTTCTTTAATTCTATTATTTGTGTCTAGAGAAATAAAAATAATTATTTAATGTCGTTGTGATGTTTCTAAATAAAACTAACATCTAGTGTAAAAGAGAAAAATCATTGATCAGTTTAATTTTCTTATGACGTCAATGCGCAAACCGTAAAAAAAAGTAACATTGCTGCGCATCATTCTTATTCTACTGAAAAAAAATTAAAAACTTAACCTCAATTTATGAAAAATATAAAAGATTATATAAACAACAAAATTCTTTAATTCATTACTATTATTTGTGTCCAAAGAAATAAAAATTAATTATTTAATGTCTCTGTGATGTTTCTAAATAAAAAATAGTTAAAAAAAACTAACATTGAGTGTATAAAAGAGAAAGATCATTGATCAGCTTAATTTATTTAGGAAGAAACTCATCTTATCAACATTTATGACGTAAATGCGCAAACTGTAAAGAAATTTATCATTTTCGCGCATCGTTCTTCTACTACGTAAAACTAAATCAGCATTTATGACGTCATGCGCAAATCGTAAAGAAAAGTATCATTGCTGCGCATCGTTCTTATTATTGATAAACTTAGCTAAAACTTTTTAAAATATAAAAGGAACTCTACGAAATTTATGAAAAATATAAAAGATTATATAAACAACAAAATTCTTTAATTCATTACTATTATTTGTGTCCAAAGAAATAAAAATTAAGTATTTAATGTCGCTGTGATTATTTCTAAATAAAAAATAATTAAAAAAAAAAAACTGACATCATTGATCATCTTAATTTATTTAAAGAAAACAAGACTAGGATATCAACGTCTATGACGTCATGCGCAAACCGTAAAGGAAAGTATCATTACTGCGCATTGTTGTTATTCTTCTGGGGAAAAAATGAAAAACTTAAAAGATTATATAAACAACAAAATTCTTTAATTCATTACTATTATTTGTGCTTAAAGAAATACAAATTAATTATTTAATGTCGCTGTGATGTTTCTAAATAAAAAATAATTAAAAAAAACTAACATCGAGTGTGTAAAAGAGAAAAATCATTGATCAGCTTAATATATTTAGGAAGAAAATCATCTTATCAACATTTATGACGTGATGCGCAAACTGTAAAGAAATTTATCATTTTCGCGCATCGTTCTTCTACTAAAAACTAAATCAGCATTTATGACGTCTATGCGCAAACCGTAAAGAAAAGTATCATTGCTGCGCATCGTTCTTATTCTAATGATAAACTTAAGTAAAACTTTTTAAAATATAAAAGGAACTTTACGAAATTTATGAAAAATATAAAAAATTATATAAACAACAAAATTCTTTAATTCATTAATATTATTTGGGTCTAAAGAAATAAAAACTAATTATTTAAAGTCGCTGTGAAGTTTTTTTAGCAAAAACGTCCCTATGTACTCGATGCTAATTTATGATGATTGATGATCATGTTTAAGGCCCGAGTTTGCTTTTTTTTTATTACCAACTAAGGATAATTAATGCTCTCACTGACATTCGTTCCTAATTATTAGGAGATTCTTGATAACTGTCTAAAGTTGTAAGAAAAATCGGTTCCATTGCTACATCACGTGGTAGAATCGTGAAGAAAAAGAAACGACTTTCCATTGGTGAGGAGAGATGAAAAGAAAAATTAAAACAAGCAAAGTTTTATTTAAATAGAATATAATGTATACTATAAGCAGGATTTGCAGTTAAGTTTCCGTTAAACAAAATATCTGACAGTTTAATCCATAAAATCACAAACAAAATGATAACGAACTGGCTGCATTGATTTTTTTGGACTCAAGAGCATCCTTCTGAAGGTTGTCCTGCATTTGTTTTTCTTATTTCACTTCCTTATTGACGACTACGTCTCAGTCTTTCAATGGTGGAACTTTCAGTTTTTTTGGCACAGCAGTTTCGTTGTTGTTTAAAGAATATTGGTAAACCAAACACATTATCAACGAAGTTCTTTTTTAAATATATTTATCCATCATATCTCATGAAACAAAAATATTACAGAGATAATTACTACACAAGATTAAGGGGATGGCAAATAACCTTCGATTAAAAAGCGAAAGAAAATAGTTATTTATTTTCACAGTATAAACAAAAGAAAAAAAATTAACCTTTCTTCTCAAGTTCTGCTCTCCCAAAGAAAATCAAGATTTATTTTCTCGAAAAATTTTCCAAAAAATATGGAATCAATTTTATAAGATGCATAAAAGTGTGCAGATAAATACAATATAGTACTTGGTAAAAAAAGTGATTATTATTTTCTTTAAATCTTTCATCCCTTAGCTCAGTAGATGGCAATCAATAACCCTCTATAAATCGATAAACTGAGTTCTTTATTTGGTTGCACATCGAACGTGTGACCTTAATTTGGCACTATACCAGAAATAAGTGTCACTGTTATCTCTCATACCTTTGTGGCCACAAGTGATGTATAGGGAGAACTCGAGGCAAGATTACTGAATCTATATTTAGAACTATCTTCCATTTAAACAAACTTGACTACAAAAGAACTCTTTCGCTATTGAGCTCAAGGATTACAGACCCTCTTTTTTCTAATTTTAAATAATTAATGTAATCAATATTTTCGTTGTTCTAGGACTTAATCCCTGCATTTTCCGAATCGAATAACCTAGTAGGAAATCAAGTCCCATGACTTTTTTCTTTTTAATTTAACAGATTATATTTCAAACGTCTTTGACAACGTAACGTTCCCCACATCATATTAACAGGGAATTAATTATTCTAAGTACCATTTCGATAAAAGCAGAACTTCCACGATGTCAGTTCGGGTCTTTTCTTTAAATTCCCTGTATAACACATGCCAGTATTCAGCTAATTCTGACAGACAGTTGGGACCCGTTAACTGACAGGCATTGTGCTATTTTCTAACGTTTCATATAAATCGATATCCTTCATCCAAATAATTGCACGCATTTTATCTTCAAATAGGTATAAAAAGTTTTAAAAAAAGGCACTGTCATTCAGCGTACCTGAATATTTAATAAAGTCTGGAATGTAGTGCAGCCAAGATGAACTTCTTAAAGATCAGTAAACATTTCTTTATAATTATAGGTTTGTTTGTTTTTTTTAAATAATTGTTTTCATTAGCTTTTAAATAAATGGTAAATTAATCTATTGGAAACGTAAATAGAATTAAGGTAGTGCAATATCAAAGCAACTCGTGGTAACGGCCAAAACAGTTTGTTTTTTTGCTAGGTCACTCGAAAATTCGGTTTAACGAGGCTCGGATTATCGGAGCTGTGCTGCACTAATAAAACATTTGATATACATTCCACAGAGATTAAATAAACATCTAAAAATCGGAAATTTAGGTTTTTGTAGAGAGCCCATTGAGTTCAATACCAGGGCGGGTCTGTTCTGTGGAAGAATTAATGCCATTGCAATCTAAATCTTGCATTGGACACACAAAAATCTCATAATATCACTGAGTCCACATTTGCTATACTATACCTCTGAATTTCCCAATCATATTCGGTAAACTTCGAAATTTAGCGCCACCTATCATGCAAATTATAGCTATGTGACTGGTCATACAGCGCTTACTTGAGCCGGTGGCCACTTTAGAACAACCGAGAGCAAAGAGAGAGAGAGAGTAAATTCACTGTGTGGTTACAACTGGAAAAATGAATGCTTCATTAAATCTATGATTTGTGAAATTATGAACTACGTAGTTCTAGTTTGGAGTATTCAGGATTGTCATATTGCCAGGGATTCCCTCTCCTCCTCTAAATGAACATTCAACAACTGGATGATGACTTCAACAGACCACTGATGATAAAGTATACACAAAGACTATTATCGCACCGCAATTTCCGGTGGCTCACTAATCTACAAATTTCAAGTATCTACAGAATTTTTAAGTCCAGAATATCATAGTGTCATTATGACCTTCAGAAAGTAAATTAAAGCAGATGATCCATATACATATATAGCTGCCAAGTGATAGGCTCCAACCCACGGAGTGGCTTAAGGGGATAAATCCTCCAATATCATTTTGTTTTATATTATAAAATTGTACTGTCTTGTGCTAATGCTTGTTAAAGCTCTGGTTTTTCGACAGTCTCTAAATATGAAGTCTTGGTATAGTCTCTAGCTTTATACCAAGCTATACAGCGTCTGTTATTAGTCAAGGTGATTAGAGGTTTGTGGATAGCAGCACGACCATGATAACCCATATCATGAAGTATCCTGCTCACTGTACTGAAATTGTCGATGTTGGGCGAAAAATCCGAGTTTCCTGGAGAAAAAACATGACCCTCACATAAGACCAACTCAACCACGTGCGAATAAAACCCATTAAAATTACTCGCATCATTGATGGATTCGAACTCCGGTATTTCCCAGCCGGTTCGGAGAGGGGGGGGGGGTGATTACACCCACTGCGTTCCTCAAGAGGAAGGAACTGTGGCATCCATATTGAACGTATAAAAATTAAGGGGGCCAGGAAAGCTAAGGTACATTGCAAGAAGTCTTTGGCTGAACATGCAAAGAAAAGTAGTACAGCATTCTTTGTTTATGTAACACTAGAAGGAAAGAGATGAACAACTATTGATGAACCTGTCCGTCCAGCTTGCTGAAAATCGATGCTAAATCTCAATTCTCTATCTATTTCTCCAAATCTTTTAGATCAAGTTGCAATAGTACCCTTGATATTTCTTAATCAGTAAGGTTAATAAATATTAAATACAAAAACGGGCCTAGCACTGAACCCTGAGGGACTCCATTAATAGTGTTAGTCCAAGCAGAGTAGTGGTCTCTATCTTTTGTCATTCAATCATCCCTTGATCTACAGCAGTAACTTGCCCTTAATTCTACACTGCCCTGATTTGAACAGCAGTCTTTCGTGTGGAACAGTGTTAAAAGCTTTAACGAAATCCAAGTACATTGGCAAAATAATTTTTTGCATCCATTGACTGCGTCAGAGTTGCTGATCAAATTGGTCACTTCTTTAACTGCTGACTCCATTATTTTCCTCGAAGCATAAGTCAATGTTACAGATCTGTAATTACTCACACTGTGCCCTTTGTGAATAGGAGAGACATTTTTGCACATCCGATGTGGAGGAATCTCCTCTAAATCCAAGAATGCTCTCACGATGATGGCTGGTCCCGAGTGCCAAGCGAGTGACTATAGCGATTTCTGAGTGATCTCCAAGCGATTTTCGTAAAGAGCGGCTGATACTTACAGTATTATTCTTCGTTTTCGACATAGTTATTTAATTTTGCTTTTCTAAAGTAAGACCTAACAGAAAGGAAAGAGACCTTTCTTCTTGTACACAGGACTAACGCACTAACAAATAATCTTACTTTATCGCTTGGTCACTGGTGGCACCGCTCCTGCCTCCACGTGGCGGGGCTGGAAACCTGGGAGAAGAAAGCCACCCTCCCAGGGCAAAAAGGAGCAACAATGGACAAAAATAAACAGTCCTCGTGTGGATCTTATGATCCAGATCTAGACAAACATAATCCAGGTCATGACGACACAAATATATCTCATGCTAAGAGACAAAAAAAAGAAGGAAAGGATAATACCAATCCCTATTTTTAATACTACACTCCTCCACAGACCAACCATTGAGTAAGCTGTCCCCATTTTTGATACAGAAATGTCTCGAAAATGTGGCTGGCCCTCCTAAATTGGTTCGGCGATTAAGATCCGGAGATTTATTAATTGAAATGACCGAACACAGACATGCTGAGAGACTGCTGAAAGTATTTACTTTTGGTGGAATTCCCACGAAGGTTACCCCACATACTACCTTAAACTCCTCTAAAGAGGGGTAATATCAGAGTGGAATCTATTAAACGTATCAGAGGATGAACTTGTGCATGAACTAAGAGATCAAAACGTGGTACAAGCCAAAAGAATTGTCATTAAAAGAGATGGAGAGCCTGTCCCTACACGGATGGTGATGTTGTTGTTGTTGTTGGGTTTTTTTGGCGCAAGAGCTACTTTGGCCATATTGCGCCACGGATGGTGATACTAACATTTAAAACACCAAAACTACCTACTTCCATTAAAGCTGGTTATCTTAGATACCAAGTAAGACCATACATTCCAAATCCAGTCCGGTGCTTTAAGTGCCAAAAATTTGGTCATACCCAAGCTGTCTGCAGAGGTGTAGCCACTTGTGCTAACTGCGGATCAAAAGAACATACACACACACTGAAATGCAAATTTGTCCTAACTGTCATGGTAACCACTCTGCCTTTCCCTAAGGAATGCCCTCAATGGAAAAGAGAAAAGAATATTCAAAAATATAAGAGTGAGCAGAAAGTATCATATCAAGAAGCTAAAAAACATTTTACAGTACCTGCTAAATCACCTACATATGCTTCAGTTACCCAACGGCTACGCTCAGTAGCAACTCAGACTGATTGCTCAGTCCCTCCAGATATCTCAATATCTGGTTGGGCTAAATCACTCCTCTCCTCATCAAAGGAAAAACCCACTCCCAAATATGCTACTCGAGAATCAAATACTCCTGTAAGAATACCTCCAGATAAGAAACCTAATGAGCAACTGTAAAAGAAGCAACGCAACTGAATTTATATCCGATACCATGGATATTGATGAAAAGATAGATGAAGATGATCCAGTTCTTGAGATTCATCCAGAGAATGACATTGACATGGGTACGCCAATCTTCCCAGAAAAAGCAAAAGTAGACAAGCGTAACCAAACCCACCAGTTAAAACCAAACAATGCAAACAGTGATTCAATGGAATTGTCGCGGACTTGGTGCTAATTTAGATGACCTCTACGATCTCCTAAGTGAATATAAGCCTGTTGCAGCATGCATACAAGAAACAAACCTAACGAATGCAGTATCTATAACAATCAAACACTTCACAATTTACAAAAAAGATAGAAACTGCTCTAATGCAGCACACGGAGGAGTAGCGCTGTTAGTAAACTCTTTAATTCCCTCCAGACCCATTCCCTTGCAAACACCATTGGAGGCAATTGCATCCCGTATCACCATTGGCATAACGATAACATTAGTCTCATTGTATCTGTCACCAAACAACGCTTACATCCTTGCTGATTTAGATGACCCAGTAAGACAAATACCTGCTCCTTTCTGTATTCTGGGTGACTGGAATGGCCATAATCCCCTATGGGGTTCTCAACGTCTTGACTGCAGAGGACAAATAATTGATAAATTCTTGGATAAAGAAAATCTAACTATTTTAAACACCGGTGATCTCAGATATGTGCATCTGGTTCAAGCTCTGTCATTGATCTATCAGTATGTTCCCCAACAATATTTCCACTCATAGACTGGACAGTTACTGACAACCCGCTTGGTAGTGATCGCTTTCCGATCATCTGTAATCTCTGTACAAGTTCTCCTCCACAGAGTACCATTAGAACAATTTGGAAATTTGACAAGGCCAACTGGACTTAATATCAAAAGAAATAGCTCATTTAGATTCCACTATCATTGCAATCGACAAGATTGATTCTGCAATAAGCTATATTGCACAGCAAATAATGACAGCAGCTGAATCTGCTGTCCCGAAATCATCATTTAAAATCTGACTCCATCCAAAAATGTGGTGGAATGAAGCATGTAGCATTGCTAAAAGAGAAAGGAATAAATACTGGAATCAGTTTGGAAAACATCCAACCTCCTACAGTTTAAGAGAGCAAGGGCTAAGGCTCGTCATGTAAGACGAATGAGTAAAAAAAAGCATGGGCACGCTATGCTGCCACCATAAACAGATTAAAAAAAAAATCAAACGTATCAATGGCAAATACGCACATGCTACTTCTCCAATCCTATTTCTGAACCTGTGGAAACTGCTAATGCTTTGGGCTCACTTTTGAAACGCTCTCAGCTGTTTCGGCCTATGAACCAGCCTTTCAGATGCTAAAATGCAGTACAGAAAAGTATAAACTGAATTTTAATACCACTCTCCAACATTCATACAATCTGCCACTGACCATGACCGAATTGCTTAATGCCCTCACAAAAATGAAAAACAGTGCTCCCGGTCCTGATGGAATTCATTATGCAATGATTTCCCATTTAAGTGAAAGATCATTAAGTGCTCTCTTAAGACTCTATAATAGAATTTTCTTAGAGGAATATTACACCACCAGTTGGTGCCATTCTTATGTGCTAGCCTTCCCGAAACTAGGAAAAGACCAAACAGATCCAACAAACTATCTCCCTAACAAGTTGCTTGGGTAAAACAATGGAAAAAATAGTTAACGCCCGACTAACGTGGTATTTGGAGACCCAAAACATTCTGAGTCCAAGCCAGTATGGTTTTCGGAGAAGTAGATCGACGCTTGATCTCATTATCAAAGCGGAAGCAAATATTCGGAACGCCTTTCTAAGAAATGAGCACTTTGTTATGATATGCGTTGACATCGAAAAAGCATTTGATACAACTTGGCTTTATGGGATTCTTCGGGGTCATCTCCCGAAATATATTCAGAACTTTCTATCTAACAGATCCTTCCAGGTCCGCTTCCACTCGTCACTTTCTGAAACATACGTACAAGAAGAGGGAGTTCCCCAGGGATCAGTGCTGAGCGCAACACTTTATGCCATCAGGATTGATTCTATAACCAAGTGTATGTATGTTCCCTGTTTATGGCGGCCCCTAGGCATATGCCTATCTCCACCTATTGTCTCTGTGAGGAAATAATGCCTGTTCAATGGGCCTGACATAGTATTAACACATAAGAGATATTCAACTTATGTAATGTAACCCATTGGGTCAGATCCTCCAATATTTCCTTAATCCTTGTCTCCAAGACCAACCTTGAAGACCCCGGAACACAAATCATCTGCGTATGCTATACGATGACAATGTTCAAGACTCCGAGAGAGCCACTGATCTAATACAAGATTCCAACACACAGGCTCCCAGCCTTGGGGGCATCCGCGGTATACCAGTGTGTCGTAGACTAAATGTCGTGCTCTTACTGATATTTTCCTATTACTTTGTATAATTGATACGAACAACTCATCTTTACTAACACATTTAATACACTCTCCCACCACAGTGAGTCAAACGCCCCCTCGAAGTCTATGGACACTGCCATATACAGCGTCCAGCAGATTTTCCCTGTTTAAATCCATATTGATTTGTTTGAACTGTACGATTAATTTTTAATAATTCATCTAATCTTATGGCTAAAAGTCTCTCATATATCTTCCCTAGGTTAGCCAATAAAGATATCGGCCGGTATGCTCTTGGCTCAGAAGGACTCTTCCCTGGTTTCAGGATCATCTTTAAAATTGCGAACTTCCATATTTCTGGATTCCATTCTTATTCTAAGCTGATCAGCAGTGTCTTGTCCGATATCATCACACTTATAAAGGCTGTTCACTATTGCAGCAACTGAAGAAAACCAATCTAATGTAGGTTCATGTAACATATCTTCTACACTGTAAAATATATCTCCTAGGGGAACTTTATTGCGAGACATTTTGTACAATAAACCCCACGGCTCCCTATTTCCTGTTTCTTTTACAAAATTCTGCCACGATTGAGTCTTATGCTGCCTAATTGCTTTACAGTATAGTTTCTTTTTATTTTTGTAATTGGTTTTAAACCATTCGACCTCCTGAGCTGGCAACGATCGTCTTCTTCTCTTCTTGCAGAATTGACTCGTCTACGAAGAGACGCTAATTCTGGAAGAAAGTGGAATCCTGCTACTTTACACCCTCCTTGGAGGACATAATATGGTTCTTGCATACATATTATATCATTCTGACTCTCACTCATAACCACTCTAACTTCATCCATTACTATTTGAGAATGTTGACAGTTCATCTGTATAATTTTCAATGTTCCCACGTGCTCAGAGATCCTCCCACTATCTTCCCTACGATTTAAATTACTCATTGTTAGTATTCAAATTAGATATTTCAACAGCCCTCTGGTACTCAGGACAATTCTTGTCCAGTACCGAATGATTACAATCTTTTTTTCTTCTCTTGCATTTGGCCGGTTGATCTCTTAATAAACAAGCCCACACGACACAGTCTTATGTTGACAGTACTGTGCAGTGTGCCCATAACCTAGACATTTAAAGCATTGTGTTACAACAGTAAACCTTCGAAATCTATACGAGGAGAAGTCCAAAAATATCCTATCTTTATATAAAATACATCTTAATAAACTCGGAGAAAAACCAATTATCCAATTTGTAGTTTTTGCTTTAACTCCTGATTGAAATCGGAAAGTTACCCCCTGTCACACTTCATCTCTTTCAAAACCATGCTGCTTTAAATTTTTACAGAAGAGATCTTCTACCATGTCCTCCTTGGTTAACTCTCTCGGAACGTCATAAATTAATACTGTAGGGTCATTAAATTTTGGTTTATCATAAATCACCCCAGTATTTTAATCTCCTTATAGTCATTTTTAAGGGTATGAACTACTGCCTCCCTTACCTCCTGACTATTTTGCAAACTGGAATTCTCACCTGCTCTTTTTTACACCCTGTGTCGTCCAGAATCTTTTTTTGAGTTAGCACCTTGTTATAAATTTCAAATGATCTACTCCTATCTTCCCCCATACTGCCCGATTTAAGTTTATCGGCATACGTCATAGTTTTTTCTATTAGTGGTTATTAATTAGATCCCGCTTAGACCATGCATCTCCTGCAAAACCTCAGCCAGGCCAAGTGTACTGAAATAGCTTTGATCCCATTCATCACAGTGCATTTCGAGTTGCACTGGGGGCCTTTCGTACATCTCCAATTGTAAGTCTATATATGGAAGCCCATGAACGCCCACTAGACCTTCGACGACAAATTCTTCTCCTAAATTATGCCACCAAAATCAGCAGCCCTCCACATCACCCGATATGGCAATATCTCTTCAGACCAAAATGGGAAACCTCTATCAAACTAAATCACGTCTCAACAAACCATTAGGCTTCAAGCTCTAAGCTGGAGACTCAATATGAATAACATACTGCAGGATACCAGCATGGAAATCCAGCCATGGCAAATACCCACAATATACGTTGACAGATATTTTCAGAAATGGGAGAAGAATAATCTTCCAGACACTATCATTAGACAATTACATCTGGCTCACACCAATCAGTTTAGAAGTTACGTACATCTATATACAGATGGATCCAAGACTGCCAATAAAGTTGGTACAGCCGTGTTCTTGCCGGATGCTATCATCGGCAATCAGCATCTCTCAGAATGTAGTACTTATACCGCAGAGTTATATGATATCCTATTAGCTCTCGAGAACATAAAAGAAGTCATGGCACTTAACCGATTGGTTAAGTGCCATGAATTGTATACAATGTAAACGCTCCAGTAATCATCCTCTGATACAGAAAATCTGGTCTCAGTTAATGAAAATTCATACACGTGGCCACCGCACAATTTTTTGTTGGATTCCTGGACACTCTGGAACAGCGAAGGCAACTAGGACCATTAGGAGTTAATATACCTTATCTGGCTGTCTTTTGTTTCATTAAATGGGTTTGTAATTTTCAAGACTCAACTGAACAGTTGAACATTTATTGAGAATGCACGAACATTTTGGACATAATATTCTGATGATTCGCATGTGCAGCGCTCTAACTATGGCAGTTCTACTTCCTTAGAAATAAAGCATCCAGGTACCTGAAAACGCTAATTATGTGTTAATTGGCAAATCTTAGACTGACTAATCCTAGGATTAATCAGTACTGCCAATTAAGCATCACGTCTCGCTTGTGCAAGTTTAGGAATCTGAAAAAAGAATCGATAAGGTAATTTTTACATGTATTTTATCGATTTTTGAGATCCCACTGGAAGATGTCTAGTTATTTCAGCTTATAAAAGAGAAAACGTTCACAGAAGTTAACATAATTGTTTGTGAGATAGTGATGTTAAATATTGATTGAAAAGACTCGAAACATTTTTACTGAACATTTAACATCGTACAATTTTTAAAGACCGTTGAAAGAGATTTCTTAAGAGTCCAAAACCAACAAAAATATTATAAATTTATTTTGGTACACATACAAATGCAGACCTGAAAATCCCCGCCAAAGAGCCTAGAATCGTCATCAGCCATTTTCAATCCACTGTAGAATGAAGGACTCTCCAGCAACTTTCCATTTCCTCCTGTTTTGTGCAATGGCCATCCATTTACTACCCAAAACTCGCGAACGTCATGTGTCCTTCTCCGTCGTTGTCTTCCATTCTGTTATTTTCTTAGTCCATCTGTCATCATGTCTTCGAGCTGTGTGTCCTGCCCAAGTCCATTTCAGTTGTTTAGTTTTGATAAGAATGTCCCTTACTTGAGTTTGCTGCCTAATCCATGTATTTCTCTTTTTATCTAAGTCTGATTCCCAGTATAATTCGTTCCATTCTTTGCTGTGTAGTTCTCAGCTTCTCTTCCATTCTTTTGGTGAGTGCCCAAGTTTCACTTCCATAGGTCATGGTGGGGAGTATACATTGGTTCATGATTTTACGTTTCAGACAAACTGGGACATTGCTCTTCAGTATGTGACTATATTTCCCGAATGCTATCCATCCGAGATTTATTCTTCTCTTTACTTCCACCCATTTATCACTATTACAGCTATTGACTTGTCCAAGATAAGTATATGACTCCACCTTTTCAATTACGGCTCCTTCAATCATTATTTCCCTTTCCGTGGCATACTTGTTCATCATTACTTTTGTTTTAGCCATATTCATCTTTAGTCCAAAATCCTTACTAACTGTGCATAACTGATTAAGATTTTCCTCTAATTCTTTGGGATCGTGGCTTATGACCACAATGTCATCTGCAAATCGTAAATGGTTTAGGTACTCTCCGTTCACATTGACTCCTTTCTGCGACCAGTCTAATTTTCTGAAAGCTTCCTCAAGGGCAGCAGTAAACAACTTCGGAGATATTGTGTCTCCTTGTCGAACTCCCTTCTCAATTTTAAATTTGTCTAGTCTAATAAAGGAGGTAGCACTCTCATATATTTTCTTCAAAATCATAATATATGGGGTATCTATGCCTTGTCTTATCAGTGCCCGAAACATTGCCTTATGCTGTATGGAGTCAAATGCCTTTTCATAATCCACAAATGCCAGGCATAATGGTCTTTTATATTCATTTGCTTTCTCCATTAGCTGTGATATTACGTGAACGTGATCCGTAGTTGAGAATCCTGTCCTAAAGCCAGCTTGCTCTTTCGGTTGATTCTCATCAAGTATTCTTTCTAATCTGTTAGTAATGACCCTTGTGAACAACTTGTAGATGTGGGATAACAAGCTAATTGGTCTATAATTTCCCATTTCTGATTTATCTCCTTCCTTATGCAGCAAAACTATGATTGCATTATTCCACTCCTTAGGCGTGACGCCTTTCCTAATGTATTTTGTGAAGAGCCTTGCCAGTTTTTGTGTTATGTCTCTTCCTCCCAATTTTAACAACTCTACAGTAACTTCACCTTCCCTCGGGGCTTTCTGATTCTTTATTTTCTTCAATGCATGTTCTACCTCATCGGGTATGTCGTAGGTGTTTTTAATTTGCGATCCATCTTCCCCACTGCTGGCATCATTCCCCTGCTCCTTGTATAATTCTCTATAGTAGTCTTCTGCTATTTGAATTATGCCTTCTCTGCTGTTTATAAGTACACCATCGCTATTCTTCAGTTTCAGTATCATTTGTCTTTCTGTATTACTGCTCATGGCTGTTGATTTAAGTCCTTTGTCTTCCTTTAATGTTTGTTCTACTTTTCTTGTGTTAAATCTTCTTATGTCCTCTCTGAGTCTCTTTCTAATGGCTTTGCATAACTCACTATACTCCATTTTGTCCGTCCTTGTCAGTGTTTATCTTGCTCTTCATTTGTCGTCTTCAGTTCATCATGACATGCGTTTCTTGACTAATTTTTTCTTCTTTGCTTTGGATTTCTTTTTACCTATGGGTTTCACGGGCTTTATCACTTTCAGAAATATTCCTCGTCGATATCTTGGTCCTGAATAGTTTGCAGAAGCTGAAACTTGTTCTTAAGTTCCAGACATACTGTTTTTTCTCCTCTTCTGTTACTTCAAAGACCTTCGTATTATTTACTCGAGTCAATTTTTACCTTTCTTTTCTTATATTTATATCAAGTGTGCATCTTACCATTCTGTGATCACTTCCAACATTTACTTTGTTCAGGACGGTAACATCATTCACTTTATATCTTCTGTTAGTGAGGATGAAGTCGATTTGATTAGTTGTTAATCCATTTGGGCTTTTCATTGTCCACCCTTTTCTTGAAAAAAGTGCTCATTACTGACAGTCCTTGAGAATCTGCAAATTCCACAAGTCTTTCACCAATTCCAAAACTTCCTATAGTTCCCCTTTCTGGACTGTTTTGTCTCTTTCCAACCTTACCATTGAAGTCCCCCATAATGATAGTGTAGTGGGTTTTCTGCTCATCTAGAAGACTCTCAATTTCGGTGTACATTTCTTTAATCTCTTTATCATCATGGCTCGATGTTGGTGCATAAATCATTGTAGTCTTGACACCCTTGGTGATGTAATTTTGAATTCCAAAAAGTTGTTTTTTATATCTTTATGGACCAGAAAGCCAACTCCACCTTTGTTATTTTCACTGTTTCCACTGGTGTACAACTGATTTCCACTTGATAAACTTATGTGCCGTAAGAGGGGGAAGTGAAAGCCTCTGGGGACTGAGGGCCATTTGCTTCATCGTGTTGTCATGTGCTGGAGGGTTTGTTCTTTTCCTGTTCAGACCAGATGTCTTGAAGAGAACCACTCTACTGTTTGTTGCCACCAAAGTGACATAACAGGGCTTACCACGGAGGTGTGCGTGAGTGGATTTTAGGGAGGCAGACCAACCGGACTTCTCCTAAATCTTCTGAAATAGAAAGATATTGGATCCATCGGTGTTTTAGACTAAGTGTATGATAACAAACAGAATGCCTGTCCCTCCCCCCCCCCCCAAGCCCCGAATAACCCCCTAAGAGCCGAGAATACCTAGTAATAATCATTCAAAGTAGATCAGTTAATGTTTTCAGAAGCAAGGAGGAAATTTTTGGCCTTTCTTTCGGACTTTTTATATTCAAATACATGTTGAAAACTGTATTAAAAAGGGCAGTGTAGTAAGAAGTCCACTAAACAGTGACCTCTCATTATAAAAACTGATCTACGATGAGTCAAATTTTCGTTCCTTTGATTTTATTGTAAATTCTTCTACTTTACAGCCATTATGTTGACATTCCATCTCCATGTCTTTAATATCCTTGTGAAACCTCTCACCCTGTTCTTCACTAACACTTCCTAGATTTTCTGCGAATTAGTCGATGTGGGTGTGTAAAAATGTACCTTGACACTCAAGTTTCAGCCCAGCTCCTTGAAGTTTACCAACATATTTTCAACTATATTCTTGTAATCTGGCTCCTTGTTGTTCCCTTAGGAACTCTCAACAGCAGACCTGAAGCTAATCCATATCAGTGTTTCTCTTTTATTCGTAGTCCCTCAAATTCTTGGTCCCTCATCAGTTTGACAATTTGAGATCCAACAAACATAACTTCTTTTAGTTGCTCTTGAGCGATCGATGGGAATTTCCTACAAAAGTAGTTGAAGCAGGGACATTCCTGAGGTAAAGCATTCATAAACTGTTTCAGTTTATGAATGCTTTATGTGAAAGGAGAACAGTTTTGGGGTCTACCAATGATTTATGAACTATGTTCTTTGTTCCAAGCAACAAACTACCCTCTTTGGGCAGACCGTGACATAAAACGGGGGGGGGGGGGGAGCGGCATTAGTTCAGTAGTTACGACGCCTGGCCGATGGCGAATCACAAATTCAAATCCTGCCGCGGAAAAAGAAAAATCGCGAAATTCACTTAATCGGACTTCCTCCCCAAAGTCGAAGTGATGGCTAAGGATTCTTGTTGCTACCAATAACTATCACCCACCAGTCGATGCAAAAAGCCAAAAATAAAGAGGTCCACCTCCATAGCTGGATGCAGATGGCAAGTAGAAATATCGAGTGTGGCAGGATACATTCACTCGCGTTCAGGCAAAGGGATCGATTCAAAAAGTCAGAGATTGTCTCCCGAGGAAGACAATGGAGCACGTTTGTGCTATGGGGACAGCACAAACTTGCTCCATTGCTACTACAAGTAAAGGGTAAGACCATACAGCCCAACCAACAGGAAGTTCTTGTGCAGCCTCACTAGTGACCACTTAGGAAGGAAGAAAAAGCCAAGGCATTGCACACCAAGTGGCTGGATCGGTTCCTGAGTGTTCGGATAACCGAAGAGCAGACCAGAGACGGACCATCGTCATGAAGAACCTGATAGCTCCGATAATCTTGGAAAAAATCAAGCAAGATGTGACCCATCAACTTCAAAGAATACAGACACAACTGAACCAGAATTAGAGGGGGAACAGCAAATACAAGAAGTTCAACAAGCAGTGGGCGAATTAGAAACAGACGGGGGTTGCGATATCCAGAACAGCAGAATACCCCCACCATACAGAATCCAATGGCAAGTCATAGACCACCTCAATCGGCGAATAACACCCGACTACCTCAACAATAACGAAGTAACTCTAGTGCCATCCGCACAGTCATTTACTGTACCGCTGCAGCAGCCACCAGGCTGAATGGAAGAGAAACCAGAGATCAGCAGAAAACAAAACGCATAGAGAAGGAACCAAAGGCCTGGAAAAGAAGGCTACGGCAGATGATAGAAGATAGGCCAACTGACCAACAGGGTAACAGAAGTAAGAAGACCATCCACAGCAAACACAAGACCTATAATCAGAGGATCGAAGAATACCTAGACATCCTCAAGTATAACCTCCTTGCACTCATCAAGAGACTTCGCCGATACAGGGAAAGTGTCCAGATGAAAACCAGAGAGCCTTCTACATTAACATCGGACAAGAGGGCAACAGACTCCCCGATTCTTGTGAACATATCCCCAGAGGAGATAACTGACTCTTTCACTTTGGATTAATTAAAACAGACTCTCTAAAATCAACATTAAAAAATGTCCTGGACTAGTCCTCATAGAGAACACTTTATAATAAAATTCCACGAGTTATTCAACAACTGTTTAACTAATTAAACTATTATAAAATTATCCCTAAACCGAACAAGCCTTCCTCTGACCCTGAATCTTACCAATCGGTATCTTTACTGGAGCGTCTTATTGCAATAAGAATAACAAACTTATTTTATAAAAATAATTTCGCTTCACCAAGATGGATTTAGGTTATCGAATCATCAAACTACAAGTTGGATCTTTGTCGATTTCGATTCTTTCTGGTGGAGCGCGCCCCTCGATCGACTTAACCATGTTCTCTCCAGCTTTATCATCTAGTCCGTAGTTATTCACAGAACAGAAAGATTCTTGTGGTGTCGAAGCATCAGATTGTGTCCAGAGTATTTTCTCGAGGGTATCTCCCAAGGATCTATCATGGGACTGCTTGTTTGGAACATTGTGCTGTTGCACCACTTTGACAATACTCATGCAGATCGCCATCTCTGGCAGGTCTCGCTCGCTCTGCACAAGAACTTCAGGCAGAAACAGTTCTCAACGATTTCTGTGAATGGACTCGTACTCATAAACTAAAAACTTGACCTCCCAAAACCTATATGATCAATAAGAATAAATTAATTTATGGAAGACCGCCAAAAGTTAAAACCAATGGCTCGCAGGTTCCAGTTGTGAGAAAAACTAATTATCTTATTATTGACAGCAAATTCTTTTGCTATCAATTGATATTTTTGAATTTTTTTGGTTTTACCATTTTAAGTACTGTTTCTAGTTCTTCATTAGTAAGGACTTCTCTTATATTGTTGTTAGATGTTTTAGCCAGAGGAGGATCAACGGTGATCCATAGGATTTTATAATAGATGAGCCAATCTTCTAACGTTATTGTATTAATTTTGACTGTTTCCTTGAAGTTATTGTTCATTTGTCTTATTACTTTGTATACTCTAGTACGTGGCTTATTCTAAGTTGGTGACAAAATTGTTCCATTGAGCTTTGTGACTTTTTCGTTTCATCTTCTGGCTATGGCTCTTTTCGTTTATATTCCACTTCATCTTCTAGTTTTTTTTTTGTGTTTATCCATTTTTATATGCATTCCTTTTCTCGTGAATGATAGTGCTGAATTTCGCAACCTCTTTTAACACCCAGTGTTGCCTCTGCTGATTCTTCCAGCACACGCTCCTTGATTAGACCGGGGTTCGAGCCCGTCACCACCAAATACGGAGGATGCGGAAAGGTCAGGGAATGACCACCGCGTATCCCGGAGCAATATGGCCTTAGTTACTAATGCTCCTAAAAACCAAACAACAAAAAAACAGCTGATTCTTCCAAGATTTTGCAAAGGTTGCTCCATCTATCTTCTATATTTATTCCTACAAGATAGTTTGTTAATTTCTTATTTATTTCGGGAGCTTACTTCATGTAGACATTCTTGAGATGGTTGCTCCTTTTTATGCCTCAGCCATGATGGAAGGAATCTCAAGGTAGTCACCAAAGAAGTGGTCTCATTCAATTTCGTATCCTCTAAAAACTCTTGTGTTGAGTATGAATTTTCCTACTTTGCTGTTTGCCAAGGTATAATCTATAATAGATTTTGTACCTCTTGAGGACCATGCCTATTATTGTTAGCTACCCTCTTTCTATTTGTAGACATGGTTTGTGAATCATAATTGATATTCCTGCTCTTGTTCGTTCTACTTTTCTAACACCACTGTAGATCTCCTCGAGTTTCTTTTTTTGTCTCTCTCAAAACAGCTATTTTAATTTTCTTTTGCATCAGAATATCATCAATTTGATCTTCATGGTGAGTTATACTTCTCACGTTCCAAGAAGCAAAGAATGTTTTTTTTACTTTAGCCGGGCCGCGGTCACTTCCATACAAGGCAGGGCTTGAAAATAAGTGAAGGAACTTGTAGATTGGTTATTAGCCAAAACACATGTCTAATGACAGGGCTGCTGTCTCTGTTTGTTGATGACAAATTAAGATTTACTTCCCGCGTCAACCATCTTGTTGCCAAAGTTAAACGATTCACGAATGTTAATAAAAATTTCAAGACAGAAATGGAGACTGAAGCGTAAAACACTACAATGCAGTTGCGTGGTTCCATAGGGCCATCTCTGCATCCATACGATGCAGAGATTCATGGTACTTGCTATTGTTCGATCCTGTCTGGACGGTATCAACAATGGCGCTTCAAGTCCTGGCTGGGGTTTTGTCTCTGGGCCTGCACCTAGCTTTTAACAGTCTCAGCTACAAAATAAGAAAAAATATTCCTTCTGAGTTTTGAGTATAACTAAAAACATGAATACCGAGACCAGGAATAAATTAATAAAGTTATGGCAACTTCGATGGGATAACTCTACAAAAGGAATTATAACAAAAAATGCTCCTTCTCAAATATGTATACTTCATATTTGATCGCTGGGCATGGCTCTATTAAGGCAAAGCTGTATGACTTCGGACTGGAAACATCTGTTATGTCATTGTCCCATCTACAGTGATCTAAGAGGTTCTTTGCGACCATGTCTGGATTTTATACCTGGTAGAGAAAACTCTTTTATGGATAAACAGCGCTCATTCCAAATCCTTTAAGTTAGACTGAGATGTGGCAACTGAAGTTTAACATTGACAAATGCAAAATACTGCATATGGGTAGAAGTAACCCCAGAGAAACGTACCAGCTGTGTGGTACTACACTTAAGGTGGTAGAAAATGAAAAAGACCTGGGAGTAATTGTGCAATGAGATATGAAGTTTTCTGAGCAATGCAGACAGGCTGCCAGAGCAGGTCATGGGGTATTGTCGATGATATACAGGAATTTTGCTAGCAGGGAAAAGGAGGTGATTGTCCCTCTGTATAAGGAAATGGTCAGACCATGCCTTGAGTACTACGTACAGGTCTGCAGGCTTCATTTTAGGAAGGATGTAGAGTTGCTGGAACGAGTACAGAGAGAGGCAACAAGACTGGGGGGGGGGAAAGGCTTTTACTAAGAAAGGCTTAAGTTCTGCAAACTGCAGTCTGGAGAGTAGGCATCTGCGAGGTGTATAAATCCTTGTATGGGTTGAGCAGGCTCAATACTCATGGAATTCTTTCTCTTGCTTAGGTTACGTACCTGAGGGGGCATAAATTCAATTTGAGGAAAGACAGTTGTGCGGAAAAGCCATCGGGTAGTTGATTGCGGGAACAAACTTCATCTGGCGTTGTGGAAGTTGACAGCTTAAATAAATTCAAGAGGTAATAGATGTGTTTTTTTTTTGGCCGATGCTACATAAGCTTTCTTTCTTGCATCACATGCTTCTACTACTGCTATCACACTGTACCACGGCGGACCTGAATAACGTTTAGGGGCCGCTCGACATAAGAATTAGAGACTGGGATTATGTCAGGGTGCCTTATCATCTGTGGACATGTGTGTCCACAGATGATAAGGCACCTTGACATAATCCCAGAATCTCTAATTCAAGAAATCATCCATCTAAAGGCTAACAGCAAAGACATCAGAAACCCGGCGAGGTATAGACCTGTCTTCCAACAATGTACAAGATCCTCTGAGTAGCTACATAACTAAGAAGATATCAGACCACTTGTAGAGCCAGCACGTCATGTCCGCTGTGGGCTGCTTTTTCAACTGTTAAAGGGAGAACAAGCACTTGCATTGGCTTCACTACAGACCCCAACAAGATCCTGGAAAAGGCACAACTCATGACATTCCTGAAACAAACCTGACAGGACAGATGGGCAGCCTCGACAAAAGGCACAGTTACCAAAAAAATTCATCCCTGAGATTAATCTGGTATATCCGCAACCTCCGGCCTAGTTTTCACTTGGACTACGTATCTCCTGACTGGATATGGCTCTTTCAGAAAAAAACTCTGACTTTGGGATCTCGGAAACACCGCAATGCTACTGCCGGCAAGAGGAATCGTGGGAGCACCTCATACACGACTGTGAAATCTATGAAGACCTGCGATGCTAGGTGGTCACAAGGATCCACTCCCTACTCCGAAACCAGGAACACCTAATAATACAGGGCATTCACCCAATTTGCTCAGGATCTCTTTTCACGACAAAGATCCCTGCCACCTCCATAAGAACTAGTGATCTCCCGACTCTGGCCGACACCCCAACACTAAATGGCGACGGAATTGCACAACCGTGTGACAACAGTAGCCTACAAAGACAATATCAGGAACGGATAACCATAGCGCAGCAAGCCCAAGGACTCCAAACTCAAAACTACTGGAAGACTCTGTCTCATGACTCACGAACAGAACTGTAGCATTCCACCTGATTGCCAGTCCTAGACCTCCGTACCAGACACTCACTAACTGCAAACTGGAACTGTCAATGGACTCTTAAAGGAGTGGACCCCTGTCTTCAACTGAAACCACCACGAAACATGACCAATAAGACAGAGACATGATCGTACACTGACTGGACCTGGGTGCCACAAATACAACACCAGAACAGCACAGTCAAACGAAACACTGGACTACCTGATATGACTTCCTCTTGCAGCTGTTCTGCCAAGGCGCCCACTGGCGATCCAATACCAATGCTCCCTTGCATGGTACTTTCTTTCCACCACCTAGGGAGAGGAAACAGACTCTGTCTTCTTCCTCCTGGTGGGGCATGGGCCACCTTCCCTATCGACCTCCTACTCTGACTTTCACCCCCAGTCTTCAGTCTCCCCCTCTACTCTGTCTAAGTCAACAGCGAATGTCCCACACAAACAAGATTTAAAGCATTCAAATTAATGCGCAAACTCTCTTGGCTTCTCAACCCTTTTTTTTTTTTTTTACAAATAGGTCCTAGCCACTGAAATTTCAGGAAACTAGGTGGCAGGACCTGCCAGAGTACTTATCTAAAAATAATTGGTGTACCTGGTCTGTCTCCACGGGGCTAAGTGTGGGCAACAGTAAGTCCCAACTGGGGCCCAACGGCTAAATGGCCCGAAGAACAACACTCCACATATACAATATCCATACACTTTTAAATCTCTGGCTTTTGCAGTAAACTTTGTCACACCCACAATGAAAGCAATGCGGGGAGGGGGAAACCCTTAGTGCCATCAGACACTAAATACGCTTTACATCATGGCAGAGCAGCAGAAGGGTGAAAATTATCATTGGCGCATTAAGTATATAGCAAGCCTACGAAGAAGGAAATCTTACAAGGTCTTCGACTCCGTACCTCAAAGCAAGACATGGATTTCATCAGAGAAATCCACTCGGCGAAAACTACCAGTTGACCGGTGAAGGGACTGGATCCATGACTGAGAGATACCTACAAATATCTGGGGATGATGCAAGCGCAACAGTTAGACCACAAGGAGATCAAGGCCCGCCTGAATGCCATCAGAGACCGAGAAACCTGCTGAATGGCGGAAATATGGTGAGAGCCATAAACACCTACGCAGTTCCAGTAATAACGTACCCCTTCCGAATTATAGATTGGACTAAAGCTAAGCTGGAGGAGATTATGAGATCGACTAGGATAATGATGACCAAGAGCCGCCAACACCACCCGAAGTCGGCCATCGAGAGACTGACCATACCTCGGAATTTGAGACACCTAATTGAACAACAGTAGGCAATAAAAGAACCTGTGGGATTAGCAGTGGCAAATTATACAAGAAAGAAAGTTCATAGATCATCAGCCAAAAAAAAAAAAAAAAACCTCCCATTTCACCTATTCATTCTCTCCAATAGTTTGTCTAGTCATATCTTGAATTTATTTAAACTATCAACTTCAACAACAACAGATGGAAATTTTTTCCCGCAATCAACCACCCGCTCGCTAAAGGCAAATTTCCGCACATCTATTCTGCAACTGTCCTTCCTCAATTTCAATTTGTACCCCCTCATACGTGTGGTCTGAGCAAGAGGAAGAATCCCATCAGCATTGAGCTTGCTCAATCCATTCAAATCACCTCGTACGTGCCTGCTCTTCAGCCACTGCAATTTGCCTTTCTTAGTAAGAGCACCCCTTTGTTTCCCTCACCAATCGCATTGCTCTTCTCTATATCTGTTCCAATAGCTCCACATCCTTCCTGTATGCAGCATTCAAGATGTGGCCCGACCATTGTCTTATACAATGGAATAATCACCTCCTTAACCTTGCTAGCAAAATACATACATATTATTGACAAAACGGCCCAATAAAAATCCTCCCGTTATCGAACTCGGGTCTTTTCCACCCGGTGTGGGGAGGACAGCCATCCTATCAACTGTACTACCAACTAGGGCGCTAGTCTGGGGTCACTGCTTCCCATTTGCAGTATACTCTGCATTTATCAATTTTAAACTTTAATTGCCGTTTTTCAACCTATCTGCCTAACTTTTCTAGATCCTCTTGCAGTAGCATCTGTCCAGGATAACACAGACCGCTCAACATCAACAAGTTTCCCCACTCGCAGAGAAAGAAGAAACAAAGATGGGCGAAGAAGGCAGACACTACAATGACCTCCATCGAGACTACATAGATAAGATGGCTTACGAGCGGAAGGATCTTCCACGAGACCAAAGGATCCATGTTAGCCATCCAAGACCAAGATAATCAACACCAGGAAATGCATCTCCAAGGTCCCAGGAGGGACAGAAACCACCAGATGGCCAGGATAATACAAACCTATAAATATTTTAATTTGGAAATAGGATAATTTCTCCTAATTCTGCATTTACCAGAGAGTTATTTATTATTTGATGTATGTTTTTCAGTCACACTTCTGAGGGTTATTTCGCAAAAAGATAAAAATAGAAGGGAATAAATGAAGAGAGAGAAAAAAACAACTCGTAGTTTGTAACGCAGATTGAATACGAATGACACCGACGGATCGTAGCCCACTTCATCGTTACGTCGCTAAGCAACAGCGTAACTCTGGGTCGTGTCGTCCGGTCAAACGGAAGCCAAAGAAGGGTTAGAACAAGAGGAGGAGAACTGAAGGGCGCAGTTATCGATTCCTTCTCTCTCGCAGCAACGAACGCACACAAACAAACGGTGTGCGCTATTTTTGGCAGTGGAGTTTGGTACCTGTCTTCGTAGAGGGAACCTCTCCAAATATTCCTACTTCTTCCCTCTCGGGTAAAACTCGCTGATGGTGGGACCACTTCGTTTCAATTCTCTGAGCACTGCCTCATTTTCAGACACGATATCGTGTTTACAGTTTTTGTATACACATGTGACGTCACATTTCTATTTATAATGCGAGGCAGTCCACTCTTTCGTATGCATTATATATTATTTCCCTCTGTCTCTCTTCTCGTCTCCATCACCTCTGCTTGTATATAAATCGCTCTTTCTTTCGTTTTATTTTAAACAAATATCGCATATAAATGGGTTCTGTAGATCGATTTATTTATCGTATTCTTCGATGCAACCATGCTTTGGAACTTAGTTTCTCTGTGATGCATATTTTTAAAAGATAAATTTTCTTCTGGATGTTTCTATCTCCTCTCTTCAAAGATTCTTCTTTTATCCAGTCTATATTATTTATCTCACCTTTAGCCTCTGATCAAAGAAAGATTAGGAAATATTTTAGCCTGATTTATTTTGATATTCATAGCTAATATTTAATAGGTTAATGGTTAAGTCACGTGGTTAAGTTGATATTCAAGCTACGTAAGTCAAAAACTTAAATAGGCTAAGATATTTGTAGCTTTGATTTAAGTAGGCTAATAAGCAGTCATACAGCAATGACAACCTGGAAGTAAACCTCTTCGTACTATCATTAAAAATATATTTATATCGCTGCATCAAGAAGTTTTTAACCTCTTTCCAGTTACCAATACTGAATAAAAAAAAAAATCTGTACCATCAATGGTACAGATTTTTTTTTTTTAAATAATCTTAATTAATAGCATAAGTTTGTTTTGTGAAAATCAATACAAATGTTAAAAACAGCACAGAATGCGCACGCGCACATTGAACTTTTTCCATGTCGCATATAATATAAAATATATTTGGAAGAAACCAAATTGAAATTTAAAATAAAAAGGTAAAATTAAAAATATCTATTAAAATTTTATTCTTTTATCAGTTTCAGAAATATGTTGGAATTGTAAGCTAGTTTGGTAATCCACCAATTAGTTGATTGAATAATGGTCATTGCTATTTAATAGTGAAGTCACGTGATTAAGTTGATATTCAAGCTATGTAAGTCAAAAAACTTAAATAGGCTAAAATGTTTGTAGTTTTGATTTAAGTAGGCTAAGATGTTTGTAGTTTAAATTGAAGTAGGCTAAGGTATTTGTAGTTTTGATTTAAGTAGGCTAAGATATTTGTAGTTTTGATTTAAGTAGGCTAATACGTGTGTGATTTTCCTATAGGAACCAAAGTCTTGCTTGTAAACACAGACATAACATGAGCATCATTCGTCACCTTTAAGTAGCTAAGATGTTTGTGCTTTAAATTTAAGTAGGCTAAGATGTTTGCGGTTTTGAGTAGGCTAATACGTGTGTGATTTTCCTATAGGAAGCAAAGTGCTTTGCTTGTAAATAGACATAACATGAGCATCATTCGCCACCTACAGGTAATCCACTACAATTCTAATCCTGAGTTATACATAACGTTCACTTATAAGTTGAATGTATTCCTTTAACCTCCTGAAGAGGTCACTGATTTCAAACAACTTTTCTCCTTTGAAAGATAAAAACTAAAGTTCGAATGCGCAAACTTTCACCCACCTCTGTTCTCCTAAAGGAGTTGTCGCCGATACCCTCCGACGCCACCGCTGGATGCCTTCTCCCCCCTTTTCGAAACAGGTGCTCGCTCGAAGGTCAAGAGTAGTCCAACGGCACGTGCGCACTTGTTTAAACAAAGTCCAGGAACGTGCTCTGCATATAAGCTATGATAACAATGAGGAACACCACCAGGAGTATGAGAATAAAGCCCACAGCCACGAGCAGCATCATGGAGCCAAGAGCATGACGCCTCTTCTCCCCCACTATGCGAGTGCCGATGCGGGGACAGAGGATGCTGGGGAAGTGGAAGGAGGAGTTACGACGCATCTGTGACGTCATCGGTGATTGACATCCCTTCTACCGACAAGGTAGCGAAAGGAAATTAAGTGCTCCTGAGGTCGGGATGTCGCTTTCTTAATAAAGTGAGCAGCGTCAGTCGTTTAGCAAAATAAGTACAGTAGTTGGAAAAAAATTTTGATCTTTCGGTATTATTTGTGGGGAGTGTTTTTTTGACGATATTTAAGTGTATTTTGGTTAATATCGTTTTATGGAAAGTAAATAGTTAGTATTTATAGTTATTTATGATTTTTTTTAAAATTTAATACGAGGTTGCTCCTTTCCTAGAATACAGACATATTAAATAAAATTGATTGAAAATGTCTGAGATTTTTGTTACAGATTTCAAAATAATGTCAAGTGTTGTCCACTCTTAAAGATAAAATATATATATATATGAATAAGTAATATGACTTTTTGAAAGAAAGCTGTTTTATTTCTGTTACAATACCGAGGCAACTCGTGGGACGGTTCTACATAAGAGAGATTATTAATGGATGGACAAAATCCTTTGCTCCACAGTTCTATGAAGGCTATGATTCCGTTATGTTTAAAGTCTTTCTACTTAAATTCATTTCAGGCTCATTTACTTCTATCAGTGGTACTGTTTCACCACCACAGAGTGGAGTTCTGAAAGTGCGTTGGCATCGTTAACTGAGATGAGTTTTAAGGCCAGTTTAAGCACTATCATATGATTTTAACGAAGAGACATCAAGCATCATCTTCCTGTGATAACAGCCATCATTATGATGGCTGTTATCACTGGAAGTCCAAAGATGAATGGGGAAATTTCTGTGGATTGCAGAAGTGACAATGTATTGCCAATACATAAAAGTTGGTAACTACAGACCAGTTCGCACCTGCCTGCCTTCGGTAGTAGCGAAGATCTTAGAGGCAATGAGTAGCAGTGCAATCCAGGGACATTTAGATAGAAATGGCATTCTGAAGGTCACGCAACATAGTTATGTTTAAGTAACCTTGTAAGCTATTTTGATACGATTCCTCATGAGCGGTTACTGTTTAAGCTGGAACATGTTGGGATTACTGAAAAGATTCTAAGCTGGACTGCAGGGTGGCTGCAAGGCAGAGGATTTTCATTAATGGGCATTCAGGAAGGAATAAAAGGCGTGATGTCAGGATTAGGAGAGTCGTTAATGATCAGTTCCAAGCAGTGTTCCTTCAGAATGATTTGAACAGGCGTCAAGACTGGTCAGAAAAATGGCACCAAAATGTCTTACACTTGGAGAATAGCCACCCAAAATAACTCATACACTTGGTGGGGGTTGAATTAAATATAGTAGAGGAAGAAAGGGATACGGGCAGATGTGCAGTTTTCTGAGCAGTGTAAACAGGTGGCCAGGAAGGCCGATGGTATCCTATCAATGATTTATCGAACAATATTCTGTAAAGATAGGAAGGTCAAACTCTCACAATTACAATACTTTGCCTAGGCCTGGACACAGTATTGCAATTAGTCAACGTCTTTTTTTTTTTAGATAAAAAGTCAGTCTTTTTTTTTTAGATAAAAAAAAAAGACTGACTTCTTCAAAAGGTCCAAAGATGGTGAGATCGGCACAAGGTGCCGATCTCACCATGCGATTATGTGAGCAACTAGGGACCAGTAAAATGAATGAAGGTGGAGTCTTCACTGTTGTAAAGAATTCAAGAATTAGGGGGTCATCTATTAAAAGTACAGGGGAAGAGGTTTAGACTAGATTGAAGGACGTTTTCTCTTAGCTGGAACACGTTTCCTTTCCAGATAGATGATCATGACAATTTGAAGAAATTCAAGGTCAACTGGACACTTACCTTAGGGAGGGAGCGCTTAGTTTATTATCTTCTTTTAATGTGCAAGCATCGTGGCGCATAACAATGTACTGGAACTTGAGAAATGACGTCACACTACCCACGTGACTGGTGAGAAATGTGATCTCAAATACTGAAATTAAAACTAAAGCATACGGGGCCACGGTGGTCTTGTGGCAGCGTTGCTGGCTTGCTGAATAGCTGATCGAGGTTCGATTCCAGCTGCTACCCTCATGGGAATTTTCTCAGGGGCATTCAGCATTGAGTTTGGCGGTCTCAAACCGTGGTCGTGAGGTTTTTCACCGGGATTGACTCCGGTTTTCCCCTCACAACAGACAAACCGCCTTTCGCGACGAGGGGTACACGAAAATTTCTTAGGGCTAGGGACGCGAGTAGACTAAATTCCGCAGCGTTTTCGCTGCGGAATTTCCTCTTGAGGGAAGGGGGTTAGTGGGGCAGCCGCGCCACCATCATAAGGTGGGTTTGCGGGCGGGTAGTCTATTTAATAATAAGCATTTTAGCAAAATATAAGTTCATTACATGAAAGAAAAGGTAGTTGGTGTGCGCAGAGCATTTCATTTCAGACGCGTTAGCAAACATTAATAGTTCACGATTTACAGAGAAAATAATATTCAGTGCTTCAGCTGCAGTATATAGATAGCCCACGTGATATATATTCGAAATAATAATTGCTAGAATTCTATTGGTGTGATTTTAATGAAACATAGGAAGGAATGTCGACAAATCCTTCTTACAGCTGCGAAAGAAAATCCACTTTCCACTGCATGTAATAACTCTTCCCAGTGGAAGAGTTATTACATGCAGATGGACGGACGGATAATTGTAGCATTTCTGTTAGTCCAATTTTAATGATACTTAGAATGTTCAAAAAATCTTTCTAAAAGGTCCACGATATAAATTTCATGAAAATCCGTCCTGAGAGTTGAACTGTTACGTGCTGGGTGGGGGAAGCAGGTGTATTATGGCATCTATGGTAACGTATTTTACAAATTGTGCAGTTAATTGTATGGCTAAGATACGTGTGGATACTTTTATTTATTTTTTATGTGAAATTTTCTTTGTTCGCGTATAAACGTTTGCTAACGCGTCTGAATTGAAATGTTCTGCGCACACCAACTACCTTTTCTTTTATGTAATGAACTTATATTTTGCTAAAATAGCCTATTATTAAAGAGACTGCCCGCAAACCCACCTTATGATGGTGGCGCGGCTGCCCCACTAACCCCCTTCCCTCAAGAGGAAATTCCGCAGCGAAAACGCTGCGGAATTTAGTCTACTCGCGTCCCTAGCCCTAAGAAATTTTCGTGTACCCCTCGTCGCGAAAGGCGGTTTGTCTGTTGTGAGGGGAAAACAGGAGTCAATCCCGGTGAAAAACCTCACGACCACGGTTTGAGACCGCCAAACTCAATGCTGAATGCCCCTGAGAAAATTCCCATGAGGGTAACAGCTGGAATCGAACCCCGATCAGCTATTCAGCAAGCCAGCAACGCTGCCACAAGACCACCGTAGCCCCGTATGCTTTGGTTTTAATTTCAGTATTTTACATCACATTTCTCACCAGTCACGTGTGTAGTGTGACGTCATTTCTTAACTTCCGTACAATCCGTTGTTAGGGGTCGCTATAGATGTTTTCGCATCACTAAATTGCCAAAAGTATCTGGACACACTTAGGATTTCGAAAAAAATGACCACAAGCCTGTGAACAATAATACGTAGATTCAATCCTCATCGAAAACTACAAGGAGATGCATAGTATCTCCCAACGTATTGGAAGTTATGGAAGAGCTCCAGCACAAGTTGAATTATGGAGACATTGTAATTGGCACGATGGAAGCTCGATCAGAATTTCCGATTATCGTGGCCGTGTTTGGATCTATCTAATGATGACTGGAGGAGGTACTGTGGCAGCAGTACAGGAAGAGTTCTCCTCTTATTCAGCATGGTATTGAGCAACCTGTGTCTTCTGCTACTTGCCGTTAGTTTGGGTCTTGAGTTGACGATATTGGTGAGCAAAAGCATCATTTTCCTGCCCAGAACTCCAGCATCCAACCATTGGGATAAATAAAAGGTTCCATGGCAACGTAGCGTATTTGTTAAATGAAGAATTTCCAACATCCACAATTAAATCCGTGAAATGGGGAAAGGGAAGGACCTGACAGAGTCTGACGGAGAACAATTTGCTCTGTTAGGAAGGCCAGCATCTCACAACCGCACGCATCGTTGCTTGTTCAAGGATCGTCATAGTGAAGGTGTGACAGAATGGTCCGAAGAAGCTAACACAACCACCACTGCGGGTACCAGTCGAAGTGAACGGCGATTGGCACGTATTGTCCTGGACACCAGACGACTCACGAAACGTTTCCGAGCATATCAACTAGCGGACTGGCTGTCATTGACACCTCTGCCTACAGTGAGAAAAGTTACCAGCAGACCACTTTGTCAGAGACAGTAACTGTCCCGTGTACTTAAAAGCCAAAAGAACAGATTATGGGAACTCTTTGTAAATATAAAGATTCTAGCACAGCATAATGCACAACGGGCAATTGCAGTCACTGCGCAACTAAAGAAAAAGGTAGACGAGGACAACCTTGACATCCTCTTCCTCCAGGAACCCTACACACACAAGAAAGAGGATACCCACTCACGTACAAAATTGTACAACATAACGGCAACACCCCTGGGCTGCCCTGGTCGTCTGCAACCCTGACCTCACGGTTACTAAAATAACCCACTTTTGCAACGAATGGGCTGCCTGTGCCCAGATCATCTCTCCATTGGAGAATTTTATGCTATACTGCCGACCCGGCGAAGATATTCTCCCTGCAAAATGTCCTCCACGCGCTCCCTAATACTAAAATAATCGTCTGTGCAGATGCAAACTGCAGGTCACCAGCCTGGCACAGTACAACTCCCGATCGACGAGGAACTGCCAATGGACATCGCCTGGAAGAATTCCTGACCAACAGCAGCTTCACAGTATTGAATCAGCCAAATAATCTACCGACCTTCTCAAGTACTCTTTGGGAGTCGACAATAGACATAAGCCTAGCCACTCGCTCCACAGCAGGATACATATCCTCATGGAAGGTCAGAGAGGGCTGGACAAAATCTGACCATAGAGTAATAACTTTCCAGATGCACCGTGCCCTCAATAGACCACCCACACCAATCCTCAACAGATTTGCTATAGCCAAGGCAAACTGGGAACAATTTCGGGAGGCACTGACATACTCTGTTGAAGCATTCGACAGCACAAACCTCACCCCAGACCAGCGTGCTATAGTAAGTCTAATCACAGAGGCTTCAAACATAGCTATAAAAAGAAAGAAAACATCCGCAGGTTCAGTCCCATGGTGGTGCCCTGAGCTTCAGAGACTGCGGAATGAAGTAAAAGCTTCCAGAGAGCGAGAAGATCCTGGCCGGCGGCAGAGGTAGAAGTCCTCAGACAACAATACCGTGAGGTCAGAAACAAATACACAGCCCTGATAAGAAACCGGAAAAAATGTTCATGGGAGACACTAGTCTCAACAACAGGAAATAAGGATCCTTGGGGGGGGGGGGTTGTATACAAAGTGGCAACTAATAAATTACCAAAAGGAGAAGTAATATCTTCGCCCCTGATCCCCATTAAACACACTCTCGCTTCGGCATTGTTTCGGACCAAAGCTTGCTTGCTTTATATGGTGACTGTGTATCCAAATGACATTTCAACAACACGCCCTTGTCGCCAGCCCCGCATTATACTAGAATAATTCAAGGATCATGTGATCCCCCAGACACCAAATTCCATCGAACATTTGTGGCGGTCTCGATGCCATGCCAGGTCAAGCGTTTATCACGGCGAAAGTTAGCCCAACCCGCTATTAGTGAGATGGTCATAATGCTTTGGCTCATTAGTGTATTATACGAACCACACTCTTGTTGTAGTAAGATTTAAGGAGCATCGGCGACTAAGACCAAATTTCTCCGCGTATATTGTCTGTAAACTGCGTGTTCTGAGATCGATTTCTGCTTGCTGGAGGAAAAACCATTCTACCCTCGCCCGAGATCGACTAACTCTGCCACGTTGTGAAAAAGGCCCATTAAAATTCCTCACTTCATCGACGGGACTCGAACTGAAGTCTTTTCCACCATTTGGGGAGAACGGGCAATTCTACCAACTTGAAAGGATGAAACACGGGCACTTTCTCTTCAACACCGATAATCAAGGCAATAGATGCCGAAACAAGAAAAGCGTGGGAGTCTGCAACTGTCAGATTTTTCTAGAACTACCAACTCGAAGAAGTCAAAATACCCAATGACCTGCACGGAGAGAATAATGGTCACAGAAGAAATACTGAGACATCTAAACCAGCTAGTTGAAAGCTTCTCCAGGTACTGGGAAAATCGGAATGCAACACGCAATAAAACCAAGGACCAGAAGAAAAACTTCCAGTCCCTCCAGCAAAAGATTCTAGACACCAGGGAAAATTAAAGAAAACAACGCCTGTACCTCAGGATTCTGCTGCAGTCATAGGAGGGCTAACCAGTCAACATGCAAATCATACTGGAAAATACCTAAGCTACTTTTCCAGAAGGCATTTTGGTGGAAAATAACATGCTTACAAGGTCAAAAACTGTACAAATGGAACAACGCAGCCAACAAGACTTGTCCTTTCTGCTTAACAGAGGAGGGAGTTCTATACCTCAATTAAGGACATCCTGACAGCAAAGAAGAAGCTCCTGTTGCTCACTGTTCTAGAGATCAGGTACCACATCTGATAATAGAAGAGGAGAACAGTGCACGAGGGTAGAAGCGTCACTGCTCTGCAAGTCAAGATGATCTACATTTTTTAATACAGAACTCGTTGGAGAAGACTGGGTCAGAAGAAAGTGGTACCTACCAAAGGCATTATATTTTTATTTTGAGAGCTTATAGATAGGGTGATCAGTAAGAATTTCTATAATTGATAATAATATAAAATGAAATAATTTTAATAATTAGTGCGCCATTCGGATTTGATTTTTTTACTTCAGCCAATATCAAAGTTGAAATCATTTATTTAAAAAATTATTTATTCAAGTAACTTTTCACACTACCAATCATTTAATCGGCCATTTTATTTACAATCCGTTTTCTTTTGAAAGCCATTTAAGCAATCACAACGAGGATTTTTTCTCCTTCAATAGCTCTTTTAGTTTCTTGGTCTCAGTTCTTTGAATAAATGAATTCCTGATTGGTTTGTGCTTCAGAAAGTTAAAGCGCAATTGCCCTTAAGCCTGTTAGCTAATTATTTAATTACGTGTCGGGTAATCTGATTAGATCTAGGCGATTATTTGATGGCTTCTTTAATTACATGTACCGTGCAAAAAAGAAAACTATCACAGCATCCGAGATTCCTCTTTGGTGGCGCCATCTATCGTGAATACTGGAAAACATCATTCAAAAAATAGAGAACATAATAATGTTTATTAATCTCGTAACCAAAATTCGCAAAATCCATTAATCTTGCTCAATCTGCAACTTAATAAAAATAATTACACTAAAATGACTAAAAGTGCAATTAATATTGATAATATGCTAAATAATACGTAATACTATTCAATTTTTATTAACTGAACATTCTCACACGACATAGGAGTTCTGTTGCATGTGGCGCCATCTATCGACATTCATTATAAACAGTGAAAAAATTCCTAAAAATATTAATTTTTAGCATATAAAAGTCAAGAATCATAAAAATAATAAGTCTACGTCCTTAGCCAAGTAAATGTGATTAATATTTATCCTTTAAGGGAAATTATTACCTTTAGATCCTGAATCCTGTCTCTTTTAAAGATAATCTTGTACAGTTAATACACGCAATACACCTATGTTGTACAGAAAAGTTACAATTTCAGGGGGAACCTTGCTTTTCATTTTTAGCATCTCCTTGTAGATTAGTTAAAATAGGATATAAAACCACCTGAACAAAAATATCTTGATCTCGTTAATAATTATTAATCTAAACAATAATTATTATCTCTGAGAACATTTTAAATTCGTCAGGAAATTACTTGTAATGTTCAAAAGCACCGCGAACCAATTAAACCTTTATTTCTGTATATATAATAAACAAAAGTGTTGTCCCAGCTAACAAAAGCCCTGTCGATCAATACATCCTTTCAAGTCTTTTTAATAAGGGAAACAGAGATGCGTTTTAAAAAGGACTTATCATTGTGTGTGACGTAAATGAATTCTGATAAGGGCCTTTCATAAAAGGTTAACCAGGTGTGAAAGTATGCTAATATTTTCAATACACGGAGGAGTTTCTTTTAATTAAGCGAACTATACAGAGGCTGAGAGATGCATATAATAGGAAAGGGGTTCTCTGAGGTTAAGAAAAAACTCTTAATATTTTCCTTAGCCTTAAAAAAGTCTTAGATAAAGATAGTGACAAGTAGACTCTTATTAACAGCACACAATGTGACTTTTCACCTCTCCTAATAAATGAATGGGCATCACACGCACCAAGGTGAAATTAATGAAAATTTCTCCTTTGAGTAGAGACCATAAACCTCATTAGAATAGGAGTTAAATTTATTCTAAAATACTCTAATAACTTATGGCTGAAAAGGTAGCGATAGAAAGCAAACCACATGAAATCAATGGGTCTATCAAGCTTAGATTAATATTAATAAAGATAAATTCCTTGTTTCTCTCCAGATATCAGCATCAAAAACAACAACGGACTAATGATTACTATGTCAACTGCCACTGAGAATTATTAATATATTCCCTGAATCTGGGTTTTAGTTCTTAGTACTTTTTGTGTTTTAAATATCCTTCGTCCCCGAAGATGACTAGGTAAGTTCAACGCTTGAAACGTTTAAAGTCAGTCTATTTCTAAAATATTTAAAAGTTGCCAGTTCCCATCCATTCAAATAAATATAAGAATTCTTTGCTTAAATGTGTGTTTCTGAAAAATGTACAAAGAAAAACAGCAGAATCTTCGCGTGTTACCCATTTCTCATCTTGAATTATGTTCCGAAATACAATTATAAAAGTTTACTCATAGAGAAAATTGAGAAATCGCATTATTCATATAGCTCATGAAAAATAAATGAAACCAAACTCGAAAAAGCCTTCTTCTAATGAACTATAAAATAATATTTGCCATCAGAAATGAGATCCTTAATATTTAATGTCTTTTTATGAAAAATATGAAAGTTCATTCACAGGCACATCGGTATATAATCAAAACATGATTACCAATTTTGGTTTTAGCAGGAATTGGAAAATTCTTTTATTTAAGCGAGAAAAAAAAAAACAATTTTTTTTCTTCTATTATAATAAGACTCCTTATATAGCAAAAAAAATTATATTGTACTGGTTGCCCTACTCTATGTCAAAATAAAATTATCTTTATGGTGAATAATGCACTCTTTAAAATAAATAAATTTTTATTTCTGTTAAAAATTAATTTATATTACATTTTATTTAAAATTATCATGACGTATCTAGGCCACTAAAGGGAGTGGTTATTAATTTATTTCATTAAATCCCTCAGCTTTTAACTACAATTACTCTTAACCTCTCTTCTTTCACTTAGTATCCGATTCTTATGTTAACATATCAAAACAAGAAATATGAATTCGTGTTCAGTTGCCATTATGCAAATAAGTGTACCCCTTCATCCTTCGCAACTCCTCAAAAAGGCTTAACTCTTATTTTTTAAAGAAGTCTAAGACATGGATTTAGAAAACACCCAAGAAATATGACCTCTCATTTGAAATTGTAATATTTTCTTATCTGCGAAGTTGATGTACCTTTAAAAACAAATCTTGCGCAGGATATCCGCCTTAAACTCTCCACCAACACATAAGCGATTGAAGAAAGGCTAAATATAACTCTTTTGGAATGTTCGCGTCATTTTATATTCATAAAATTTCGCTTATATTCGCACAAAACAAAGGAACTCGTCGTATTTATCAAGCGAAATCACATTCTGGACAGACGTTGCGGTTTCTTAAAGAGGAATTTTCCCATTAGGAGTTTAATAGTCCCAATCTTTATAAAAAATAATCAAGCAGCTACAGAGAGAGGTTGTCAGTTATAGATTATGTTCATTAAAAGGAAAAAACCCTTAACACAAAAGCGAACGAGCAACAAGAGACTTTTTATCAGAATCCTCCGAGATCCTTGAATAAAAACTCATTTGCATAAATAGTTTCGATAAATCTCAAGTGATTTACATAAATTGCAATATAAAGCGTTTTCATTTCTTTGTGGAAAACACTCTTTCAAATAACAAATAATTTGATATTTAAAAAAATGGTAGTGTTTGAGAGAGAGAGAGAGAGAGAAAAAAAAAATTGTAAGAAAAATTTAGGATAATGAATTAACTTTCCACCAGGCGGCAGCACAAGTAATCCTCAATTAGAAGTTTTTTATTTAATATTATAAAATGCTTTTTCTTTCTCTCACTCAACAAACGCACGAAGCTATTATTCAGAAAAATACTTTACCAAAGGCTGCGAGCTGTTGAAGTAATAATGCCAAGCACATTGTCACAATTGTACACAAGGTGGCAGCACCAGTTGCCTCACGCAGGACAGTCTGCTCCCGATAGGGCTGAGCCATGTTCGGAACATGCAGAACAGCACCTGTAAATACACACAAACCATTAAAATCTAAGAGCGAGAGAATAGAATTGTGGGAGAGAAAACGAAAAAAAAAAAAAATCCACCATACTGTGTGTGTGTGTGCGCGCGCGTGTGTTTACAAAGGCAAGCGGACAAGTGGAAGTGCAAGAGAAATCCCTTAATTTCATGCGCAGTTCCCCCGTGGCAGAGTTTCGCTCAGTTCATCTGTACCTATCGGTTACCTAGCAACGCACCATCCAATCGGAGAGAAGTTTTGGGACCTGGTGAGCCCCGACCTGTTTCTCCCTTTGCTTCAATCATGCGGTACATCTTGGAATGATTTCGGTAAGCGATACCGATCAGCCGTTCTACATCGAAATCGTTCTCCTCCCCCTCCCCCCTGCCTTAATTCTGCTGCTCCCTGATCAGTCAGGCCTGCAGCAAAGAATAACATTTACAAAGTTAAAAAAAAATAAATAAACAAACCACCAGCGAAAAGGGAAAACATTCTCAACACGTCGGTAAGGCCAAATTCTGCAGGACCCCTCCCTCAGTCTTATGATTAAGATTCATGAAAATAGTTTTTTTCTTCATATTTAACGTATAATAAGTCATAAAACAATAAAATAAAATAAAACAATGTCATAAAATACTCCTTTAGAAAAAAATTTAAACGAATTACCAGTACATATTTTACTCCAACACGTGCTGGTTATCTGAGAAATAATCCCATAGGTAGATGGCGCTAATGTTCTTTAGTGTCATTTTTCTTCCTTTCTCCCATTCACAAAAATAAAGAGAAGCGGTCTGATCAGATCAAATCAAATTCATTCATCATCTTCACAGCGTCTGTTAATGTGCAAGTTTGCGTGGTTTTAGGATCGCATTTATTTCAATTTTGGGAATGAAACAAAAAAAATGGGACGCCGGAAGTTGAAATACTGATTTAAAATTATTAATTTTGAAATATTGAGATTAAATGAACAAATCACATATTTTTGATTATTTTACAATTGCAGCGAATCAGTAAAGTTTCAAATTTTATTATTTAAAACTATGCTTAAATAAAAATGCCAATTTTGAATCATTTAAACAAAGCTTGAATTGAAATGTCAGTTTCAACAATCCTGAGTTGAAGTGTTAATATCAACAATGAAAGCAAGTCCCCAGTCGAAATGTTCAATTAAACAATCCTGAGTGTCGATTTCAACAATGAAAGCAACTCCCGAGTCGAAGTTTTCAATTGCAACAATTAAAACAATCCTGAGTGTCAATCTCAACAATGAAAGCAAGTGCTCAGTTCAAACGTCAATTTCAAAAATTAAAATTGAATTTCTACAATGAAAGCAAGTCCTGAGTCGAAATATTCAACTCACGATTGTTTTAATTCTTGAAATTGACACGAACTCAGGACTTCAACCCATTGTTGAATTATACACCGAAACTCAGGACTTTCTTTCATTGTTGAAACTGACACTTCAATTGATGTCTTGCTTTTATTTTTGAAATTTATATTTAAACTGAGGACTTGCTTTCATTGTTGAAATTCTACTCAGGATTGTTTTAATTCTTGAAATTTACATTTAAACTCAGGACTTGCTTTCATTATTGAATCTGACACATCAACCCATTGTTGAAATTGACATTTCAATTGCTTTTATTGTTGAAATTTATATTTAAACTCAGGACTTCCTTTCATTGTTCACACTGACACGTCAAGCCATTGCTTCCTCTCATTGTTGAAATTCAACTCACCATTGTTTTAATTCTTGAAATTGACACTTAAACTCAGGACTTGCTTTCATTGTTGAAATTGGCACTCAGGATTATTTTAATTGTTAAAATTGAATATTTCAACTCAGGACTTGCTTTCATTGTCAAACTTCAATAATTATAACAATCCTGAGTGTCAATTTTAACAAAGAAAGTCCCGAGTCAGTGTTCAATTTCAACAATTAAAACAATCCTGAGTGTTAATTTCAACAATTAAAGCAAGATCTCAGTTGAAATGTCAATTTCAACAATGACAGGGTTGAAGCGTCAATTTCAATAATTAAAGCAAATCCTGGGTTTAAGTGTTGATTTCAAAAATTAAAACAATCGTGAGCTGAATTTCAACAATGAAAGCAAGTGTCGATTTCAAGAAATAAAACAATCCTGAGTGTCAATTTCAACAGTGAAAACAAATTCTGAGTTGAACTGTTCATTTCAACAATTAAAACAAAGCCTAAGCTGAAATTTCAGTGTCAATAAAGCATGAATTTAAATTTAAAACTTTAAATCTTTAGCAATAAAAAATTAAAAAAAAAAAGAAACCACAATAATACTTTTATCCACCGCACTTTTCACCGATACGAGAGTACATTTTTCAAAGTACCCTAATTAATTTTTCTGCTGCACCCCAAACTACTTCACAGAAGTGTCTATCATAAGCGACATAAAAAAATATGCAAATTGAGTTTAATAAAAGTAAATATCCTTCAGTGCAGGTTTAAATTACAAACAAGACTTCCAAAATGGAAGATAAACAAAAACACGTACAATTACATCTGAAAAGTCTGCAGGTTTAAGCAAGTTACAGAAACAAACGAACAAAGCCAACAATGAAGTGAGTGAAACTCATTGTTGGAGAAGACGAATTCTAATATCGAACAGCTTCGGGTAAACAAACCACTGCCTTTTAAACCACTCTGATTAATTAATAAAGCCCACCATTAATTTCTAGCTAATTATTTTATCAGGATACTTTCTGTAACGTTAATTCAGCAGTAATGACTTAAAATAGGCGGGCACAAATGGATAATTCGATACAGGAGTAAGCAGACGATTTGTGCGCGTGAATTTATGCCTTTCCGTCTAAATAAATTGAGCGGGAAAACGAATTCCGAATATACATAATTCATATAAACACAAACACGTCATTTAAGCGGAAATGTAGGCAGCTGGCGCACAATTAGAGATTCCATACGAGTTATCATTATTCGGTAAAAGGGCCGGCTCCAATTTAAATGATTGCGATCTTAGTTTATCAACAAAAGTTGTGTGACCCCTCCCAAAAGTCTGGATTCAGGAGCAAGTGAGACTTTTTATTCTCCCAAACTGTTTCCCCTAGCAATCGGGATCAGATATTTACAACTTTGTGTCCCAAAACCACGACTTTTTTCTTCTGGTGCCCATAAGAATCAAATAAAACATATATGCAATTAAATAATAGTTTTACGTTACTTATCGACTTATTCGCCCTCTGGTGAGCAGACGAATAAGTTTAATTTTACTTCGAAAATCCGCAAAATGCTTATATGAAAGAAAGAGGGAAAGAAAACATTCTTTCATGTTGAGTGATTGATAAATGAATACCAAAGGTTATGACCTACCATCCGTCATCCTGAGGGATCGTTTTTTTTTTATTTTCTTTTTTGAATTAGAATGAATAGGAATACAATTTGGGATATAAAAATTCAATGACGTTTGCTCTTCCTTTAGAAACATTTTTTTTTCTTTAAATTGCTGATACTGGGATGTAATTCCACAAACTGTGGCTATTATAACCACTATGAGGGCTTAGGGGAGGAAATTTATGTCCCAGCCAATAAATTTCCATACATTTGTAAACTCATCATACACTACGTTACAACAAGTATTGGAACACCAAGAGACGTATAAGTGGTTAAACTGTTTTAATATATGATTACTTGAGGGCAGTGTTGATGAAATCATCATCCCCCCCCCCGGAAGTGTGTTAAGCACATACATCATGTCTAGCAGACCGAGCCCAGCCTTACAATCGGACTGAAAAGATAATTCATTGCGTTGGAAGCCATATACCATCTGACAGCAATTCAGAACAAGTGTTACACCGGATTCCACCCACACTTGATCTCATGAAATTTTCAACTGCTTTCAGACCTGGTTAAATCTCATATTCTTTTATCTACAATAAATTCAGTTGATGGAAGAACTGTTTTCTTTTGTTTATCGTACGGTGTCCCACGAGGTTCCCTTTTGGGTCCTTTGCTATTTTATTATTTACATTGTTTTGTCTCTTCCATTACGATGTGGAGTCCAAACTATTCGACGAACGATTATTTAAGAATTTATAAAACCATTTATTGTTATGATGAATGTGCTGTCTCAACTTTACTGAGTTCATTTTTCTTTCTTTCTTAAACAAGTGGATTATGTTATCTTATCTGGTTACAGTATTTTAAGATATAGAAACACTTGTAATTAAGTTTGATTTTAAAGGAGACCGAATGTAAACGCAAGTGTAAACAATAGCTGGAAATGATTACGTGAAAAGGTTAATATCGGCAATGCCTCGAAATCCTATGATTACACACCAGTAGCCTTACAATGCTCATGTATGTATTCTTCAGATGAAGAAGTCAAGATACCGATGAGTGAACAATATTTTTCAGAGGAATATAGTCAAAAGAGATGAACGATTCTATTATAGAATGTTCAGCTTTCAAATTCTAAAGAAACAAAGGATGATATTCCCAAGTGGGTTCTCATCATTCCTAAAATGTTCTACGCAACAGGAATTCCAAAATACTCCTACATGGAAGGAGCAAGTGTCTCTGAGTAGGTGGAGATTGAAACTACATTCAACCTCCCCCCCCCATTTCATTTTAAAGACTTGGCAAACCACTCTTAGAATTACCAGTTATTACATCCAGTTGGAGTTTCTCTTCCAACTGATTAAACCTCAGAAGAATTTAAGATACAAATCCAAAGATAGTGTATGAATATTCTACACTCACTGGCCAAAAAATTAGAAACCTTTTGCAATTGTCGTTAACAGGTAACTAAACGTAGACATGCAAGTTGTCACGTGGTATGACCCTAAGTTTCTTGGGATCAGATAAATACTGTACGCTTTCTTTCATCAATTATTATGGGTGCATTCCCAGGTAAATGTACAGTAATGTACAAATGAAGAGGCGTCAAAATTTAGGAAGAGGAAAGGTGAGGTATTAGAAATTTCTTTTTCGTAGATTCTTCGTAGCTACCATTAGGTTTAGTGGCTCATATTACCCAGCGTGCCTCTGTTTAGTAGACGAAGGGATTCAGTGATTGATGAATAAGAAACGAAGGACAAAATCTTCTATCATCCGTCATGCTCGACAGTCCTCTTTGATATTATTGTCTGCTACTTTGAAATCTTCGATCTCTCTTCTTCTTTTTCTTGAATTAGCAGCAATAGTCAGTGCATTTGACGCATGATCAGACTTTAATGACGTATATATGTATCTGAATTGCACTTTTTTTTTTTTTTTTTTTCACTGATGACCTAAAAGACCATCTCGAATGTCTTCCCTACCCTTCCTTCCTTAGTTCCCTTAACTTTATAGTTAGATAAAGATATCGGCTATAATTCAAATGAATCAGAACTCACAGAAGTAGAACCCCACTTACATCTCGGAAAAAATCTTAATAAATTACAAATATTGCAGAGAAATTTAGTCTATAATAGATATTAAATTTAAACAAGATACTCATTTGGGTCAACGGAAGTTGCATGACGTAGTACAAAAACTTCCGGTCTCTACGTCAATGCAACATTCTGCGCATGTGCTGAAAAGAGTTTTAGAAAATTTTTCATATTTACTCGTATATCAGTTGGAAAATAAACAAGAATTAAAAATATATATTTTTTAAAGGAGTTATAATAATATTAGAATTTCTCCTCTGATAAATTTGGGTGTTTAATGCGATATTTATTATTGATACATAAATCTAAATAGATTAAATACAGTATTTAGTATTTAAAACTTTAAATACCAAATATTATAAATACAAGATATCAAGAACTTCCGGTCTCTACGTCATGCAACATTCTGCGCATGTGTTGAAAAGAGTAATGACTGATCTCGTTAATCTGTAAAGACTAATCAATTAAAAATATAGAAATTAATTCCATAATGGGATTTTGAATAAATACGATAATTATATAATTTTTTGAAAATTTATTATATTTATCAGTATATCCGTTGGAAAATAAACAAGAAATTAAAAAGATAATTATTTTTCCAGAAACCTCCAAACTGCGCATGTACAGGAAAGCGCAATGAAGGTTTATTTTGTTGGAATTAGAGTTAATTGTTTAAAATAATTTATAATAATATTAGAATTTCTCCTCAGAAAAAAGTTGGTGTTTAATGCGATATTTATTATTGATACAGAAATCTAAATAGATTAAATACAGTATTTAGAACTTAAAATACCAAATAACAAGAACTTCCGGTCTCTACGTCATGCAACATTCTGCGCATGTGTTGAAAAGAGTAATGGCTAATCTCCTTAATCTGTAAAGACTGCAATTAGTTAAAAATATAAAAATTAATTCCATAATGGGATTTTGAATAAATACGATAATTATTTGATTTTTAGAAAATTTATTATATTTATCAGTATATTCGTTGGAAGATAAACAAGAAATTAAAAAGATAATTATTTTTCCAGAAACCTCCACAAACTGCGCATGTACAGGAAAGCGCAATGGAGGCTTATTTTGTCAGAAATTAAAGTTATTTGTTTAAAATAGTTTATAATAATATTAAACTTTCTCTTCTGATAAAATTTGGTGTTTAATGCGATATTTATTATTAATACAGAAATCTAAATAGATTAAATACAGTATTTAGAACTTAAAATACTAGATACAAGAACTTCCGGTTTCTACGTCACGCAACATCCTGCGCATGTGCTGAAAAGAGAAATGACTAATCTCCTTATTCTGTAATCAAATATAGAAATTAATTCGATAATGGGATTTTGAATAAATATGATAATTATTTGATTTTTAGAAAACTTATGACATATCCTTTGGACAATAAACAAGAAATTAAAAAGATAATAATTTTTTTTAAATTATTTTTCCAAAAAAACCTTCGAACTCTAAATACTACATTAACTGTGCATGTAGAGAAAAGACAATGGAGAGAAGAGAAGAAGAGAGAAAGCACAATGGAGGTTTATTTTATTCGTAAATAAAGAGTTATTTCTTTAAAACAATTTATAATAATATCAGAATTTCTCCTCAAATAAAATTTGGGTTTAATACGTATTTATTATTGATACAAAAATCTAAATACTTTAAAGGCAATATTTAGTATTTAAAGGCTGGATTTTTTTGAGATTGTGTCACGTGACTGATTTTGCATTTCCTGTTAAGGAGATAAATATTAAATTCCCAAAACTAATAAACTATCGTGATAAGCCTGCCTAGGCGACATATTTTAATGTTATCGCACTTCTGCATGCTGGAAGTTTCTCCTTTTTTTAATTCCTAAAGTAGTCCAAAACTTTTTCAATGTTATTCCTATGGTTAATTCAATTTGGTAGTTACAGCGAAAGAAAATCTTCCTTCAGTGAACTCCCCCCCCCCTTCTTGAGTATCTCAATCATCAGCAGGCCCTAACTGGTTTTAATACGCTGTCAATTCCGATCTTTTTCTTGCTTCTAACCGCGTCTTATCGCCCAGACTTCGAACGTCGAAAGAGATTTCATTACCTCGATGTCAACAGCAACTTGCGAGTGGTCTTTTTGCCTTCATATTCCACCAACGCAGCCTTCATTCTCTCCCCAGCAACCCCCTCCTTACTTCCATCTAACATAGTACTTTAAACGCTGTCAGGGTGGAATCTTAATCAGGGGGGGCTTTCAAACACACCGGGAGAAATGTGATCAGCTTTTGTCGTGAGTTAGAAATGTTCTTCGCACGATACCATTAAAAGACCCATTTCTATTGTTCTTTTTTTAGATGAAAGGTTTCAATCAGGGGGTGTATCGACAAGGGAATTCTTTTCCGGTAGGAATGTTATTTTACATTAACTAGTGTCCCTCTCCTTTCAAACTATGCTATATCTTTGTTGAAATATGGTTTCTTTACCTGCATACGCTCGTTGGTAAAAAAGATTGGAAAACTTTTGCAGTTGGCGTCAACAGATAATTAAATCTACGCAGGCTTCGTAGTCGATCCACTTATGTGGAAGAGAGGTGTAGGAGCCACAATCTCAAAAGTATATTAGAAGAAAAGCATCAATTGAGAATGTCTGACACAGGTTGGAAAGCGCAGTTCCCTACCAACTCCAATACAGCAGCTGACAAATAACCATAGAGGAATTCTCAAATCTGGAGCTAATCTCCCTCAGACACTTAGTGGAGGTCCCATGCGCAATGTATGGGACCACATCCATTTTTCAATCCACTGCAGGGTGAAGGCCTCTCCAGCAACTTTCCAGTTTCTTCTGTTTTGTGCAATGACCATCCATTTACTACCGACGAACTCGTGAATTTAATCTACCCATCTCCGTTGTTGTCTTCCAGGTTTTCTTTTAGTTCCACTTGGGTACCCATCTGTCATCGTGCCCTGTCCAAGTCCATTTCAGTTCTTTAGTTTTGATAAGTACTGGACCTACTAGAAACCATTTTGACATACAACTCCAAGAGGCTGGAACTTAATATTTTTTATTCCATAGTTCTCTTTATAATGTGTAGAGGGAGCCAGTAGGAAAGATGGCCGCCATATCCGAAACAACACTATAATTTGCCATCTCCCTGAAATACAGAGTTTTCTATCACAGACAAAGGTTGCCTACAAAAGCTATCTGTTTCAAATGTCCCTATTTATTTCTCCAAAATAAAAACGAAGATCCATATTTAAGAAGGGCCTTCAAAAGTCGATCAAACCTTTGCGCCCTTGGACAGGCCCGTTCTCATTTATTTTCATGAGATGGAGTTGGAGTGAGGTATTTGTAACCCCGGTGCCACTTTTATCGGAGCTCCTGCGCTATCTACACTCTCTTGAAGAGCTCGGAAATGATGTCATATTTTTAGAATGACACCAGATAACCCGAAGGCAGCGAACACCAACTGAACCTTCGATGAAAGGAAGGAATAAGTTTGCTTCTTTGAACAGAGGTGATATTTCTCAGCTCAGGATGCAGGTAGCTAAAGGAACTGCCACTTTCCTATCACATATCTAGCTTAGGCTGATTACACTCTTATTTTCTTAGAATTAATCGAATAAAACAGTCTGGTAGGGAGCTGTTTTCTTCGACCCCACCGTTATATTCAATAAAATAACGTTTCTTCGTTTCCTTCTCTCTCTCTCTGCACCATAACCCTACATCTTATCTTCCATATTAATGTTGACATGAATTTGCCGTTCTTGTAGAACTGTATTTCTTAACTGTCACCTTAAGAATAATTACATTATCGAGTTAAGCAGCGAACGATGTCATAAAAAAGGTCATTACTCCGCAGCAGCGATTTTCTTTGTGCTTCTAGGCTGTTTAAAAAACTTCGGGAGTTTCTTAAAGAGTCGAGGAAAGAAAGAAAGAAAATAAGTTGCGGTGTATATTTAAGGCCTGCAACACGAATTATGAATTACAAATAGGATCGAGCAATCTATAACAGTTGTAGGGGAAAAAAAAAAAGAAATAGTACAAGGCTTTTGTGATCTGTATATCCCACACTGCATTTCGATCGATATGTTAATATTTGAATGGCTGTGTGGATTTTCTTTATTATGAAATAATTTATTCAAGTAAAGTTTAAAAATAGTGCAATACCAAGCCAACTCACTGTACTGAATAATCGCGGCTGCTACACAAAAGCATCTGCTACCTTACTTTCCAAACAGCCCTCATATATACAGAATACCTAGGAAAAAATTAATAAGGATATACCCTGACAGACTACAGTGTATCCATCCTGTTCTTCCAACAGGGAGCTGTGTCAACAGGACAGAACTGTAAAGTACTCCATCAGAGAACGAATTCAACTTACTACGATAGCCTTTCCAATCACCAGATCCACATCCAATTTTCAACAAGAGTGGAAAGCAGTTGACTGAATATGAATCGGAATCCCTGTGGTACGCTTTGAACACTTGGTTGAGTCCAGGCTCTTTTGAAACCACTGGCTATTACGTAGGTGTACCTAATAAAGTGCGTATTCGGTGTATAAGAGAGACATTCCAGTTGAACTATGGGGTATTTTCAAGATATTCATCGTTGAAGCCATTAGTGCATTCATTCCATTAAGGAGATTGTATATGAGGGAGATGGAAGAGGAATTTGGAGAGCTTAAGAAAACAGAAAAAGGCAGCATGAAATTGCATATTAATGGACAAAACAACAGATTTTCCGGGGAGAAAAAGCTTGTTATCTACTCCAGAGACCGACTAACTCAGCTACGAAGTGATAAAGCCCATAAAAGTTCCTCCCGTCGTTGACAGGATTCAAACTCTGGTCTCTTCATATCGGTGTGGGTAGGAGAAAGTTTATAACCATTCTGCTATCCTCGAAGACACCCTGCCAGCAGCCATCCACCATTCTTCTAACTATCTGTGTTGGATTCTACAGAAAGAAGAGGAGAAGAAAATATTGGAAGGATATTTTCATATAATAACTCAATATTTCCATCGGCTGTTGCCAAAGCGTGTTTCTCCATCATGTATTCATTTGAGTTTGCTTCTACAAAAAGCTGTTGAGAAAAATGTAATGGGCAAAAAGTAGAATTCTTTTTAGTTATCCCAAGGTGCCTTGTACGTACAATACTGTTCAGTTTTAAGCCTTGGAAAAAATATTTGGCAACCCTTAAACATGACTTGGTGTAGTGGGATTTGTAATGTTTATTCCTCGTCGCAATTTTTTTTTACAAGTTTGTTTTAACGCGACTTTTAATTAGCATGTGCGTTGTTTAGATTCTGTGTTATAATTAACGAACTACCGAGTGTCCCAGAATCTCCCCTGATCTAGGTTTGGTAATTTCAATTATTTTTATACAAAATTGAAGGTTTTTAATTGACTTTCAAATTGCATTACCCAAATTTAAAAATGGGAAAAACTTAAATCAGTTAATTAGATTGTATTACATTGAGAATTATTGGGGGGAAAACCTATCCAGTGTTAATTTGATGCACTTGAGTAAACAGACTGCTTTAATCGGAAAAGCAAAAGTTCCTCACCCAACACTTACATAATCAGTATGTCTAAATATATAGATATACTACCCATAAAAAAGTTTCTGGTAACACGTCCATTTCAAATCGAAGCAGTGCCATTGCTTCTATAAACTACCAGTGTCATTTAGCAACTATGACGTACTCCACCATTTGAATTACCGATAATTGGCTTCACCCAGTGTTCCAAAAAGTTAAAATCGGCATTTGCGTGGGCCAATCCACTGTTGTCCATGAACCATTCTCCAGCAGCACCGATGGTATAGCTTGAGGCATTATCCTATTGAAACAAACATGGGTCTATAGCAAAGAAATTACACATCAGAAGGAGCGTGGACCATGTTGTACTATCCTTCCGCTTCATGTGAAACAATCACCCCACATCCTCCAAACGTCATTGTCTGCACAGTGCACTCCGGAAGCGATTTTCTTCAGTTATCCTGCAGACCTACACCTGCCCATCTGATTCGTTGCTCCATGGACCCGATTTCAGCTGCTCTGGACCAATTACGTTGTTAATTGCACTACGCAAGGCAAGACCGATGATTACGGTTCGTGATCTTTGACTTATGAGCACCAACTGTCTTATAAACACTGTGGAGATCCATACAGACCTGAACCTCATGATTCCTTTAATTTTTCGTTTATGTTTTGAAGGGATTGTTGGTATTCCTTTGCGTTGTCAGTGCTGCTGCACGCTTCCATTTCATAATGACATCTCCGAAGGTCGACTTTGGATGGTATAGGCTGTCAGCAACTGTGATATCCAACAACAACACCCCTTTCGAAATCAATCAGCTCCATTATGTGCCATGACAAGAATAGCTAACTTTTGTGGCTCATTAAGATTAACCTTGCATGAGTTACTAGTTTATCCAGGAAGGTGTCCGGATGCTTTTTGGAGGATACTGTAAAACCCATCATACTTATATTTTATGCCTCTGTTTTACTTTAGCAACTGTGATCCCATGAAGCATACGGTTTCACATATACCAAGAATTTATATCTCACCACTTTCTGGATGCAGTAAGAATCGAGTTCCCAACGTCTTAAAGGCATATGTTAATAAATAGCTTTCTAATATTTTAAATGAAATCCAGATAGACTTAACTTCAGTGTAGTATCAACAACATCACCTTACTGGGGTTTGGAGATAATAGGGCTGAGTAGCGAAGTCTTAACTTGTCATGCAGTAAGGAACAATGCAACTGCAATACCTTTCCAAGCTAAATAGATTAAGCAGCGCATAAATCAAATTGTGAATGACAACTTGCCGGGTGAACTAATCCCAATCTCTTGAAAAGCTGAGAGTAGAACAGAATTAAAAGCTCTACAACCGTTTAGTGAAATATTATCGTACTCGCCCAGCTTGATTTATGTTGGAGACAAAATGAGAATTTCATGCCACAGTGGCGTTTTCAAATAGGGGCCTAATGTCTGCCTTTAACGCCTTAAAAGTAACGTTAGTATTTCCAGGAAATTGTTTATAAATAATCCCCACAAGTCCAAAGACTTGTTTTCGCAAAGCTGACACTCCGGTCCTTAACAGAATTACATTTGTTAGATGTTATTAAGTTATAACTGTCAACCCATTTCAATTTCCAACTAAAACTCAGAAATAACTTTTATCTTCCTCATTTACCCTTTCGGAAACATTCCTTCGCGTGTATTTCATGAAGGAATATTGAACTAACTGCACTTCAAAAATTCGGGGACAATTACACTAACGCGACAAAAAATTAGAAACCTTTATGCAGTATCTAGTAAGGGGCTACCTTTTGCCCGGATTACAGCCCGTACGTGTCTTGGCATGGATCCAAGAGACTCCAGCTCCAGATTTGACCTCCATCAGAATATCTGTGGTCATATACGCACAGTTCGATTGAAGATGGGCCTTTCTTTTCCTGAAATGAATTTTTCAGTCATTTTCTGTACACACACACACACTGGATCCTCTATTCTGAGCTACAGTTTGCTTTAAATTCCCCTGGTCTCGTTCTTAGAGCCAACTTTCTGCCCCATTTCTTCGAGTTTTCAATTGACCATGACTAGAACCGTGGTAAACTGAAACGTGTACTACTGTATCCTCGCGTATACTTCTGTGCATACTTTGACTAAAATAATCTTCTTCGAAAAAGATCTTCAACCTCTGACACGCTAGGGAGCCCTTAGGGGTAGCACATTGGTATAATTATCCTCCTCCCCCACATTGGGTGGAAGAGATCTGAGTTCGTATCCCGTGAATAACGTGAGGAATTTTTATGGGTTAGTGGGGTTCAGGAGAGGGTAGCATGGTTTTTATTCCCAAAAATTCGGATTTTTCATCCAGAAAATCGACCACACAACGCAGACAATATATACGCGCATTATGACCTAAGTTGCTGATGCGCATAAAACCCTACAACAACCAATCAACGCCAGTGGGATATGCGTACTAAACTCCACATTATGTCCACCCACCGCCATGTTAATACACTAAATAAAAGGAGGACATAACCCACTATTAGGCAGGTGGTCCTAATGTTTTTGCTAAACAGTGTATATTTTTGAGTCTTAAGATACTGGTAAGAGTCTCAATTTAACCCTCACTCCATTACTGTTGTTACTAATTTCGTTAGAATGACTCAATAAACTTCCTAAGATTGCGGGATCTCATTAGTCATACCCACTTGGCAGGACACTACACATAAAACTGTGGTCCGCATCTTCATGGCATGAACGGGACTAGGAAACAATCTGTCTGAAGATCGCTGCTTCCTGATAGCAAGTAGGCCATAAACTACAACACAAACAGTCTGCATGAGCCACTCTGGACACTTATGGCCCCTCAAAGTCCATGCTCCAACTACTTGAAGCTATTCTGAGGGCTAAACGAAGTTGCACTCACTGTTAGGTCATTGTAGCTAATAAACTGGTCACTCACTGTATATTCTATTGGATTGTAAGAGAAATAATGATATAATTTAAGAACGAAAAAGAATATGACTGGAAGATTTTAAATGTAGGTGTTAAAATTTAAAAAAGAAGCGAATTGAATCTGTGACTAATCCAAGTACTTAATTCTCAAGTTAATATTGAATTATTTAAAATAATTAGTGAAAATTCCCTTCCACCTTTGTTTGACTTATTTGGAGATTCGTTACGAAGTTATTATCCAACCCAAGATAATTTTCCTTCATTACCAGACTTAAAAGGGTTTCGATACAATTCAACCCTAACGAGTTAACCCTATTTGTAATGAAGAGTCCCCCCAAATGCAATTTACGAACTTTCCTGCAGAATTGGCTAATTTGAATTCTCTTGAGGGAAAAAGGGGAAATCATTTAAAATCGAACCACAACACCAAGTTTCGTTGGCACATTTAGTTTTGGCCAAGTGGACATCATTGAAGCAACCCCTGTAGGATTCTTTTTCTCTTGTTAGACCTTGCTGGTATTCCAGAATAAAAGCGCATGCGCACATTGTACGTTCTCTTAATGATGATGTGGTTATGTTAGGGGAGAATACAGTTGATTTCCTCTGGGGCAATTGGCCTCTGTGCCAGAACAAATGTTGATGACCTTATTTAATTGTTCAGAGACTAGGAAACATTGATTGCAGTGTAGTGGGTAACAAAGCAGAAATAATCCAGATTTTCAACGAATTAGAATTCGCACAAAGCATCTTTCAAATTACAACACAAAGATTAACCTGCGAGTTACGAGGATCATCTTAGACAAAAAATAGTGCTTAAGAAAATACAAATTTATTAAAAACTAACACAAGAAATTAAAAAAGTAAATGATACAACAAAAATTAAATTTTATTTTTCAAAACTTTTTATAGAAATTATCTTAATAAGAAGAATATTTTATAAAACTATTTGCATATTTGCTTGGGTTCGTTGGATTACAATCTACTACACATGCGTATTAGATTTTTATTAACCCACAAGTTACGAGAATCACCTTAGACAGAAAATAGTGCTTAAGTAAATACAAGTTTATTAAAAATTAAAAGAAGATATTAAAAAAGTAAGTGTTAAAGCAAAAATAAAATTTTATTTTTCAAAACCTTTTATAGAAATAATCTTAATAAGATGAATATTTTATAATACTTTACTAATTCGCTTGTATTCGTTGGAATAGAACCTGCTACGCATGCGCATTATAGTGGGTAATGTCCAGATTTTCAACATAAACGTCCAAAAACCATTTTTCAAGTTACAAGGATCATCTTAGACAGAAAATCGTGTTTATTAAAAACTAAAACAAGAAATTAAAAAAGTAAATCTTAAAACAAAAATATTATTTATTTTGCAAAACTCTTTTATAGAAATTATCTGAATAAGAAGACTATTTTTATTTCCATTTTCTCTTGGGTTCGTTGGATTAGAAAAATTTGGAAGTTTCTAAATTTAAATCGGTTAAAAATTTGGTTTAACAGTTGTTAAACTGAAAGATAATTGCCTAAAATTTTAGAGATATTTAACATTTAATAGTAATAATGGGGTCGTTGCACTACCCTCGTGGTAGCACGGTTGGTAAATTCAGGGTAGAAAGGACCTGAGTTCGATGGCGCGAGGAATTTTTATGAGGTTTTTCACGATGTGACTGAGTTAGTCGGTCTCAGGCAAGGGTAGAATGATTTTCTCTCCCAAAAAGGCTGATTGTTCTTCCAGGAAACACGCAAATCGACCCCAGAACACGCAATATGAGTGAAGTCGCTGAAGCGCCTACAACAGCTGTCGTGCTGTTCCCTGATTCAGGAACGCTAAGCCCACCTTAGCTTTCGTGACGAGATTTTAACTTGGACAACCTCACTTAAAAGTTTTAAAGTTGGCTAAAGTTTTACTCAGAAAGAATGCAACACTTGCAGCACTCAGGGAAGGGTCATTAATAACAACTAACGTCAAAAGCACAACACTTTTATATATAAAGACAAATTTACCTGAAAATAAAGATCAAGGGTCGAATTCTAATAGTCCGAAAGAATGAGTACCACACTATATTATCTTTTACGAATTTCCTGAAGCATAGGATAGTTTTTATTCGCTCAAAATGTTTATTTGTTTATATTCAAATTTTTAAGACATAAAAGACAATTTTCCATCAGCTTAATGAGGGCTGTTGAACTCGCTGATGGAACAGTATGGACTGAGGAGGACGCGATTGATCAGAATATCGATGATGAAAACATTAACTCCTGCACATGCTGAAGGTGGAAGAGTACTGAGAGTGAATCTGGCTGGCAGTTGCCTAGCGGAATTCCTCAGAAATTAGTGGTAACTGAAGGAACAAGTCTCCAATGTGCTCCATCCAGTTCTAGGGGTCAAGTTGTTAATGTAGTCTTCCCTGCATGCAAAGTTTTAATGATGGCATCATTAATTGGAAGGGGTTTTTGCTTGTTGAAGTGAGCTTTGGCTCTAAAGAAAGCGATCCAGTCTTCTAGATCTGAGACGTCCTCATGTAAATTGCGTGTGTTCTGGAAGAAAAACCATACCATCCTCGCCTGAGACCAACTAAATCAGCTACGTTGTGAAAAAGGCTCATAAAAATTCCTCACGTCATTGAAATCCTACCCACTGTGCTGTCCAAGAGGGATACATTTTAGAGTAAACTGAAAGAAAGGTACCAAAAACAAAAAAATAATTTTCCTATATTTCAACGATTTTATTATTTGGTTTCAGTAATTATAATTAAAAACTGAATTTATTTAAAAAAAAAATCTTTTGATATGAAAACATCGTGGTACATAACAAAAGAATGTTCCAGAAGTTTAGCAATGACGTCACACTACCACGTGACTGGTGAGAAATGTGATCTCAAATACTGAAATTAAAACCATAGCATACGGGGCCACGGTGGTCTTGTGGCAGCGTTGCTGGCTTGCTGAATAGCTGATCGGGGTTCGATTCCAGCTGCTACCCTCATGGGAATTTTCTCAGGGGCATTCAGCATTGAGTTTGGCGGTCTCAAACCGTGGTCGTGAGGTTTTTCACCGGGATTGACTCCGGTTTTCCCCTCACAACAGACAAACCGCCCTTCGCGACGAGGGGTACACGAAAATTTCATAGGGCTAGGGACGCGAGTAGACTAAACTCCGCAGCGTTTTCGCTGCGGACTTTCCTCTTGAGGGAAGGGGGTTAGTGGGGCAGCCGCGCCACCATCATAAGGTGGGTTGCGGGTAGTCTCTATTTAAGAGACATGTTCTGTTCCTGCAGCTAAAATCCATCGATTAAAATGTGAATAATTATGCTGTTCAGCAAAAAATATAAGTTCATAAAAAGAAAATAATAATATCCAGTACATGGATAGCCAATTTGATATATATTCCAAAAAGAAGAAAATAACAACTGCTGGTATTCTATGGATACATAAGGGTCGACAAAATATAAAATTTCCTTAAAATCCATCCACTGGGAAGAGTTATTACATGCGGACGGACAGACAAAGAAATAATTGTAGCATTTCTGTTAGTCCGATTTTAATGATATTTAGACTGCTCAACAAATCTTTCTAAAAGGTTCAAATTTCATGAGAATTGAGTTGTTATATGCTAACGTGCTTAAAAACCAGCAGTTAATTGCGTTGTTAAGGTACGTATGCTTACTTTTTGTACCCTCTAGAAAGATTTGAAATATCATTAAAATTGGACTAACAGAAATGCTAATTATTTCTTTGTCCGTCCAAGAGTAAAATGTAAAACCAAGAGTCAGCCACGTGCGTTACAAACGATTCAGAGAGGGACGGGTAGATGTCCATGACGAAAATAAGACCGCTAACTTCAGCGACAGACAAGAATTTCAAGAGATCGTGCCCCCAGACCATTGGATGAGCGATCGACTAATCGCAGAACAGTAAGAACAATTTTGACAGATGGTTTTTGCATCATGACAATGCGCCGTGTCATTCCTCTGTCGCTAACTAAAAACAAGGTCACAACATTGGAGCACCCGCCTTATTCTTCACACCTGGAGCTCTACAACTTCTTTCTGTTCCCGAAAATTAAAATAAACCTTAAAGGAAAACGATTTGAGGATTTAGCAGACATTCAGAAGGATGGAGTGTACTTTGAAGAGGATAAACATCGAAATTGTATTTAAAATAATAAATTATTTAAAAAAATATTTCTCGTTTGTTTTTATCCGCAGTATATTACTTATGTATGACATTAAATTGATCACTTGATGCTTGCATACTTGATCAATGTTTCCAAAGTGAGGAACGAACAAAATGATAAAAATGTTTATTGTTTCAATTTAAATAAATTACGTCAGAGGAGAAATTTTTAGTCTACAGTCCTTGAAAAGTCGTAACCCACACTAAGCTATTTTCTTAAGTACACAAGTGCTGGCCATCCACTTCAGCTTACTTACTTAGCTCGCCAGTCATCCACTCAGTGGAGAGCTGTAATCAAGACAGATGGTTTGCTAATCCTTCGCTGAAGTATCTATTAATCCCATTTAAGCTCCTTAATCTTTTGTGGCCAGGTAGGGACTAATGGAAAATTATGGACGAACTTATAATCCTTTTGAATGATGTTTTTACTCTGGCTGGAAACACGAAATTTTATAAGAAGTAATTTAAAGGATTATCGTCTTAAGATGGTATGTAAAGAAAGTTTTTATTTCGCTAAAAGAATATGGTTGTTCTTTCATTGATTCCAAAAGAAAAAAATTCTAATAAGATGCAGAGACAGCCATGAATTAGCTCGTTATAAAACAACTTTTTAAATTTAATTTCTCTGTTTTCCATTCTTCTGTCTCTTAATATTTGGAATTAACAGAGATGTAACAGTTTAAATCCCCTCAGCAAGAGAATCTAAGAGTATTTTCCAATTAGTGTTTGTAGGAGATACAAAATGGCTCCTTTGATACGAATTCTAATGCAATTTCCTTATACTGAACTGGAAAAATTCTGTTAAGAATAATGGATGATCCTCCACTCCGTTTCCATAAAGGCAAATTAAGCTTTCGATATCCTTTGGGAGATATTGTTTCTAAGTAATTTGTTTCAGTTCTTTGTCTTTATTGCTTACATTCTGCAGCTTTGATTTAAATTGGTGGGTAATCTCTTAAAGCAGTGAGTTATGTAATGAAGTTCCTCGCAATCAGTATTCGATCCTTGTAATTAAATAGGATTTCAGTATTAAATCATTCAATATAAAAAACAATCCTCGTGGAATGTCTAGAAACGATCAATGGTAACTGATTCTTTCTTGTTATACAGTTCCCCTCCAATAAAAACACCCCTACATCTGAATGGATTAATCCACAGAGTTTTCTGCGCATGTCCGTTGAACTTAGAATTTTTAACCAAGTAGAATTATAGTGCGTGGGTAGGAGAAAGACTTTGGCTTTCACCACGAGTTGGCTGAGCGTTGCATTACTACTTTTAAACAAAATGGCTTCTATGTAATTTATGATTGTTTTCCAGAAATTAATAAATAGGAGATGAGCCTTTTAACCAGGCCATTCGTTTGATCTCCTACGGTTTATGTGTCATGGTTTCCTGTCCAATTGTAAACGCAACTAAATTATATATTTAAATATATTTTTATAAAAATTTATGCATAATGAAATGTTTCACTTAATTTTTGTAATTTCTTATCATAATTAAAAAATAACCTTAAATAAACGAAGACTTATTTATACACCATTAACTGTTTCTAATTGATGAGCCCACTCAGTGTTTTTCTATTGGTTTAATTTTATATTAAATTTATAACTATGACGTCAGAGCTTGGTTTGGTTTTTGTGTTCATCACCTGTTATCCACTTATTTTATTTTTATTAAAGATAATTTAATTTATTTTTGAATTAATAAGCCAGAAAGTATAAATTTAAGCTGGAATTTTTTCTTCTTGTGTTTTATATGACCTCATCACCAGCAAATATGCCTGATTGACAGAAATTATATTTCCTACTAATTTAAATTTCTAAAAAAAAAAAAGGTAAAAAATTATTCAGCGATTTTTATAAAAAGTTTTGAAAAGCTTTACTAAATACAAATTTATTATAATACTTTTTAAGTGCAAAATATCTTTAAATAAATTAAATAATGCAATTATTTCGGTATAAACCTAAAATTATTGATAAAAATTGATTGATATCAATATTTATTGACAATTATTAAATAAATTATTAAAAGTACTTTAATAAATTAAGATAACTAAATTAAAGGAATTATTAAATGAATTATTAAAAGTAATTGAATAAATTTGACTAACTAAATAAAACTAATTTATTAAAAAATATTATTATTTGCTCTGACTGATGTGAATTGGATTTTTTATTTATTGATTCATCTCCTGTTCATTTAAATTTGAAAAATTGTAAAAATTAAAGAGATTTGAATAAGGAAATTTAAATTTGTGATTTAAATCGATTATGTTTTCTTAATGCAATTAATAAATAATAAATTATATTTTTTTGATAAATTATTACCATCAGATATGAAATTGAACCTCTTATTCAAGTTGAACCTCTTGTGTCTGCAATTCTGCTTATTGGATATCATTCAACTGATGTGTAGGAGGTTACCAATTTGCTCCATTCGTGAAAGTAGCGTCTCCAGCAACCCATCAGTTGTTAATTATGTGTCCTCTCCCTCAGAGGAGTAATGCGTTTCTTGACTGAAAAGGTAGAAGTGTATAGAAAGCCTCTGTTTCGCAATAAATGGAGTTCTAAGATGTCTCTGAAACAGAGTCGACAAGCAAGAGACCCTAAGATCTCGTGTCTTAATTAACGACACTATATTCTCCCTCCGTGACTAATTACAGGTGGCCAAACAAGTGACAGGGAAGAGACAAGTGATGTTGTCAATGGAGGCAAACGGACGAAAATTCCAATAAGTCTTAAGTTTGTCGACCGTCAAAGAAAAAGAGCCAAGTAATGAGAAAATCGAAGACTTCTCTCCCTAATATTTATTACTTCGGTTTACGGAGCGAGAAAAGAGGACGGATGACCTCTGACATCCACTAACCCCTGCGTTAGTGTGTTCTCAGATAAATACTCGACAACATAAATCACGGGATGGGAAAATATTGGTATTTGCTACAAAACAAATGTCCACGAGAGGATATTGGAATACAGACTTTGGAAGACGTCGGGATGGGGTGGAATAATGGTGTCTTCACTGCACATCGATAAGATCATGGCGCTTTCATTAAAGACAGATCAAAATGTAAGTTGCTGGGAGAGGATGGAGAGGATTCTTGTGACAAATGATCAAAGGGGATTCTCTCCTTCAACACCAAAAACTTGCAAAATACAAAGCCATCTAGAGTAATGATATCAGCTGGAAGGCAGACTGATCTCCGTTTGCATCTGAGAGGAATTGCACTTATTCTGTATGGTGTTTCTAGAATATGCAATCACAACTGGAATAAAGAGCAAATGAAACGAAAGAGGTTTGGCAATCAACTAGCATCATTTACTAGTAATGTCGATTAAAATATACACTATATTACCAAAAGTAATCAACACCTGCATGTATCAAAGCCCGTTTACAATATTTAATAATCTGTCTCTCCATCTTTGGCTTTAACCAATTCTTTATAACCGGAAGGTTGTAAAAAGTTTTTCTTTTATAGGAGGATTTTGTTTTCAATAAACCACACACTTCTCCTAAGAACACCTTAATATTTTTAATACTTTATGGTGTTCTTAAGAGAAGCACATCTGAATAAATATCTTCGATCGTGAAAATTATGCGGGTTACTGTCAGCTCTTACGAAAATTTCCATTTTTATTCGTTTTATAACATTTTCGGCTCTCGTTCGAGGGATGTGCTTTCGTTATTTATGAAAACACAACCCTTCCCGGTAAATAGGTGAAAAAAAAATAATAAAAAGGTGATTGTTTTTATTTCATGCTGATTCACGCCTTATAGAGTTCCATCTACTCAGGAGAGCTGACATATTCGATATTTTTGAGGTTTCCGGTATATTTTAAAAGCATATTCAGGAAAAAAAAAATCGTCAGCGGTTTCAGTGCGTTCAATTTTTCCACCCAAAGGCAGAATGTATATCAATGACGAGCCAAGACAGCTGATTTTACAACCTCCTCATGTCCTTTCTGAAATGTTAAACTGCAAGTGAGCAAAATATTCGAGTAGATACCCAATCGGGATATTATTTCAATAAATATAAAGTGCTTCTATCGCACTATTTTGTACGAAAATAACAGCGCGAATGTCCTTTTGTTCTTCCAAAAATCCTCCGATGCGTTACCATAGAAACACAAGAGATTCTTCAGTTTCCATGGTAACCTCATCCAAATGTGTACGTGATGTTTAGTTATGGTAAATAACCAGAGATGGCAGCACAAGTAGTGGTGTATTTATGAGAAAAAGGTTTATTGGGAGAGAAATTCTTCGTATTTAACTGCTCCACATACTCCGGTCAATGGATATGGCTTCCATTTGCTCTGGTCACGTGATAGTGTTCTCTAAGGAATGTCACTGTCGATTGCTCCTCCCCCTTCCTCTTCGAGTCCGAGCACACAAAAACGGAAAACAAGCAGCTGTTCTGCAGCATAAAGAAAACACCCCTAAAGGAGAGCAGATCAATAGGGATAAAGGGTGGCTGCCGCAGAGACTGAGCGAGAGAGAGAGAGAGACAGAAAAGACCACGACGAAATGCATTCGGACGGCTTTTGTGCGAGAATGCCTGCGCGTGTCGCACCGCGACAGATTTCCTCAGTAGAATCAATGAGGAGTGGGAGCACGGGCGTCAAAAAGACTTCTCGCGGAGGGCAAGCAAGCGCGCGCGCGCACACACACACGCAACAGAGCTGTGGAGGAGAATGACAGTTTATCGCCTTTCGCGCCCTCGCTACGAAACCTGAAACCTGATCGACGTGTTCGCTACGAAGACGCGCACCACTGACTTCCTGAATGATCATTAGTGATTCGTTTGCACTCATTTTGAACTCGGAACTCACGTCCACAGTCCTCGCTTAAACGTCTCTTCTCTTCCCACACTCCTCAGGTCGCTTTTCCTTCTAAACTCGCTTTCTCTCTTTTGTTCAATTATTTTTCTCTGAGCTTTCATTTTCGTTATCTTTTTTTCCTTTCTTTTAACTGCCTCTCTTTATTTTTTTTCTCCCCTTCCCTTTTTTTCTTAAAGTAGCACATTTCTTATGAGCACTCTGCTTATTTTACTTTTCTCATAATTTCCATTGTTTTGTGACTCTCCTTTGAACGTAATTTCCCTTTTATCATTTTCTTTTTAATTTTCTCCCTTTTCTTCTAATTCTCATTATGCATTTTCATTTTTTAACTTCCTTCGTCTTTAATTTTGTCTTTCTCTACCATTGCGCTTTCATCTATTTTGATGGGAAACATCTTCATGCACCCCATCCCTAATTTTCGACACAGAATAAACTCGCAGCATGTATGTCACAAAATCGGATGACGGAAGTAACTACGTCATCGGCTCCCACTAGCCAGTGGGCTGCGACAGCGCGTACCAGTCTTCGTCTGGTATTGCTTCAGTGTGGAGTGACTAGCTGGCGTCACCTCATTTTGTGACAACTCCAGTTCTACTGGACCGATTCGAAAAATTCAAAGTGTACTGATTTTATTTCGTCATTCTGGGTAAGAATAACAAATTATGACAAAATAAAACATGTTTTTAGACTGCCATGACAAAAACCGGAGTTGAAAAGCAAAAAAAAAAAAAAAACTTATAAAGCTCGCCTCATCATCATCAACCATTTCAATCCACTGCAGGATTAAGGTCTCTCCAGCAACTTTTCAGTTCTTTCTGTTTTGTGCAATGGCCATCCATTTATTGCCCACGATCTCTTGAATTTCATCTATCCATCTCCGTTGTTGTCTTCAAGGTTAGCTCCTCTTGAGTACCATTCTGCTATTTTCTTAGTCCATCTGTCATCATGTCTTTGAGCTGTGTGTCCTGCCTAGGACCATTTTAGTTCTTTAGTTTTGATAAGTGTCCTTTACTTGAGTTTGCTGCCTAATCCATGTGTTTCTCTTCTTATCTAACAGTCTGATTCCCAATATAATTCGTTCCATTCTTCGCTGTGTAGTTCTCAGCTTCTCTTCCATTCTTTTGGTGAGTGCCCAAGTTTCACTTCCATAAATCATGGTGGAGAGTATACATTGGTTCATTATTTTACGTTTCAGACAAATTGGGATATTGCTCCTCAGTATGTGACTATATTTCTTGAATGCTATCCATCCGAAATTTATTCTTCTATTGACTTCCAGCCATTTATCATTATTACAGCTAATGACTTGTCCAAGAAGATAAGTATATGAATCCACCTTTTCAATTACTGCTCCTTCAATGATTATATCCCTAATCCTTACTAACTCTGCAGAACTGATTAAGATTTTCCTCTAATTCTTTGGGATCGCGGCTTATGATCACAATGTCATCTTCAAATCGTAAATGGTTTAGGTACTCTCCATTCACATTGGTTCCTTTCTGCGACCAGTCCAATCTTCTGAAAGCTCCTTCAAGGGCAGCAGTAAACAACTTCGGAGATATTGTGTCTCCTTGTGGAACTCTTCTCAATTTTAATTTTCTACTAAAGCTCGCCTAAATGTCTTTAAACGGAAGAAGATTGCAAAATCAGTTGCAGAACGTCAACGGGAATGTCGAGAATGCGCAAAAATGATAAAAATTTTTTGCTTTGGTTAAACTAAATCAGCCATCAACAAGTTGGAACCACCACCTGCGAGTATTGTTAGTTCGGATCCGAAAATACACTGCTCGACCTCCCTTCATTCCAATTTTTTGGCTTGCTCAATGGCAGTACTCAAGATAGCAAGTCATCATCGCTTAGATGATTCTTTGAGATGCCGGACCGTCGCAGATGGCATGTTGGCTTAATGAACCATGCAGTGTCGTCTAGGCACTATGGGAGCAGTTTCAGGAAACAGGAACCATTCCAGAAGAGCTGGCCAAGGTCGCCCGAGAGCTGCATCAACCAGACTCAATTTCTGCCGATTCTCGGTAAGGTTATGGAGAAATTAATTGTAATAAAGTTTCAAAATTATTTGGCTAAGGAATTAAATGCAAAAACGCAATTTGGTATTACAAAAGGAATGTCCACAATAGATGCAATTAAAAAGATCATGGATTCAGTTTCTTCTTCACAGTCTAAATATGTCCTCGGCCTCTTCATGGACTTTAAAGGGAGCCTTTGACACCGTCTGGTGGCAAAGTGTCCTGGCGAGGTTCCGGGTTCCTGAGACTGTGGAGCATCTGTTATTATATATATTTGGATATCAGACGTGAGCTACAAATCCTAACTGGGATTTTTGATTCGTTCAATTGGACTCAGTTCTTAGAGAACAAGGATAATTTTATGGCTTTATCTGAATATGCACTTAAGCTGTTTAACAGAAGAAAATCTATAATGAATATAATGAACCTTGAGGTGACTAACACGATTGTGGTGCATTACTTTATTAGTATGTATTTGGATTCTAAGATTAATAGTGGACAATGATTGGATATGAGCTGGTTGTTTCTTGAATGGTACATTGTACATAGTTGTAAATAATACTTGGACCGAAATTAAGGGTCCATGTTTCTGACCAGATTAATGATTCTGGAATAAAACTTGGAAAGATTATTAAATGTATTTATTAAAGAAGTATTAAATGTATTTTTGATGTATTGCAAAACGTTAAACTATACTCCTAGTAATATTAGGACTGAATCAGACAGATGATTGGTTTAATTGTTTTTGAAAGTGATACGTTATTGAACTTGGACTGCACTGCTGATACTTAGCTACTCTATATGAGACTTGGTTTGTACATGGTTGGATCTCTCTTCTATGTATGCGACTTTGGCTCATAGAAGTATTGTGGGAAGTGATGATTGGTTTGTCCAAGCTGTAGATATGGCAGATGTGGATGAAACCAGATCCTTAGGTCTCTGTATCTAGCTTAGTTTGGGTAATAGATGTTTTTTCTGTTTTGGTCTTGAGCTGATTGTAAAGACCAAACTTAGGATAAGGTTGGATTTGTTTGTGTTTATTGTTGTTTTCTTGGCAGTTTGTGAAACTTGACGATTTAAGCATGGAATTCATACATGCTGTATATGTTTATGTTCTCTTTTAGGTGTATGTGTGTTGGTTAACCTACTTGATAGGGTTAATTAAAGTGTATTCTCTAAAATGGATGCAGTTTACATGCTAAAGCTGATTTCATCATTATTGCTTCGTTGTAGAATGTTTCAGTTTTCTTCGCATAAGTGCAGGAGCGAAAGCACCCTTCCTACAAGGGCTAAATTAAATGAATCTCCAAAAGTGATTGTAGTTTTGATAACCAAATTTGGTATTTATTTATTGGTGTAAATAGTGAATTTATCTATTCTTCTCTAGTTGAGAAACTGGTGCCATGAACATGTGACTTGGGGCCTTGGCAAATGGGGTACAGTTCTGTTCTCTGATGAGTCCCGTTTTAGCCTACAAACAGATTCTAGACGTTATTTCATCTGAAGAAAACGATGAATGCGGTACCATCCCTCCAACGTCAGAGACAGGGACACTTACGGTGGAGGCGGGGTTCTCGCATGGGGCGGAATGAAGATCAACAACAGCACCCCTCCGTGTTTCTGATAGGGGTCCGTAACTGCGCAGAGGTACCGAGAACAGATCCCCGAACTTTATGTGCGACTTTTTAGGGGTGCGGTTGGTCCAGCTTTTCTTTTCATGCACATAGAGCTCAAAGTGGTTGAGGAACATCTTGAAACTGAAGATATCCAACGACTGCAGTGGCCAGCACGATCAACAGATTCCAATCCAATCGAACATGTGTGGGACGCTCTTGTGCGTCGCACTGCGCGCCGACGGCCAACTCCTCGGTCACTTGGTGAGTTAAGGTGTGCGCTGGAGGAAGAATGGTATTTGTTACCATGGAATCTAATAGACACCCTTATATCGAGCATGGTTGACCACTGTCAAGCCTTTTTAGCGTTTGGAGGGGATCATACGCAGTACTAATATCATGTGATTATATTTTCGAGCATCTTGTATCGACTTCTGTAATGTATGTAACCTTTTTGGGCAATTCTTATACAACCCCTATAAATGTCGCTTATACCTATCCGGAGTGTCTCGCTGTGTCCTCATTTCATCGTTCTTCTATGGTATACCCACATACCAAATTTTGTCTAACTTCGAAGCTACACGAATTACAACACCTTTTCTAATTGTCCTGTTAATTTTGTCGAGCAGTGTAATTTCCAAGAAGCTTACTTTAGCAGTATCGGTTCATTTAAGACGTACTGCACAAAAAGGGTGTGGGTTAATGAACTTTCTTCGTGTAATTGTGGTGATGAGCCAAGTGAAAGGAAGTGAAAATACAACTGGAAAGCTGCACAGGTTGTTACAGTTGGTATCGGTTATTCTGTACTTACTAACAGAAGTATAAAAAATTGTTATTAAAATCCGTCAGTGTCTAGCCATTCAAACCGATTGTGTTGTATATTTATTTGTTTGAAACTGTTTGCCCATTCCTTCCAAAATTTCCGGAAAAGTGAACGGGATTGAGGGTAGAGGAAATTCATCAATATCGTAACCTCCTATAACACAGGCTATGAGATTATGGAACTCCTTTGTTAGAGAAGCCGCCACCATTCTATGTTAGAAGGATAAGAGGAAATCAATTCAAAAACACGATAGAATCGAGCACAGTTAGTCAATGGACCATTATCCGATTGGTCCAACGGCAAACTGTGCTGCAGTCGACAGCATCATCCTAAATATACCTTATTTAGTCGCTTATAGATATTTCCAGTAGCTTCCTTCTAACACACCAAGAATTCAATACTATCTGATGGACATTCATGGAAGAAGCTATGTTTGATGACTTATAACAGCACCACCTAGCGGAAGACGATGCCATTTAATATAATAAACAGCAAGAATGTACTTATACATTCCAGTGTGACTCTACAGGGTTTTGTCTCTGGTTTCATTCACAAAGATGTCATTTTTGTGTCTTTGTTTGAAGTTAGCAAAGATACAAACTAACTATTGAGCAGAGATAAGTGATAGATACTTCAAGAAGCAACGTGCATCTCATTAAAGGTGGGAGAGGGGGGGGGGAAACGTAACCTTAGAATCTGTACACTTCTATTAGCTACAGTTCAATGGGCCCCATGTTCTTTTTATTTTGCCATCAACTTTCTCGACATCAGTTTCCGCTAGCTTATTCTGCCATGAAGACAGTGCCCAGTATTCTCTTTAACTGAAAATCCCTGAGATATTGCACAATAATACTCAAGGGAGTAAAAAAAAAAAAAAAAAAAAAAAGAGGCTCTAGAGGAACGTGCAATATTGATTTTTGCCTAACCAGCTCCATGCGGAAGTACAATTTTAAATCAATATTAATGAAAGATGGAAGAAAAAGATTGCAAAAAAAAAAAAAGGAAAAAAAAAAAAAGATTTGTTGTATTTTCTTAGCGTTCAAAACAACAACGAAATATTGCATTTTTATTTTGACAAAATGATTAATGGAGTTTGGCGTAGGTATATTTATGTGCGTCATCCTCAGAGGGCATACAAGACCATTAGTTGTTAGTGGTGATATAAGAATATTTAAGGATATGAAAATACTAATTTTATATTCAAATGTAAATTAATTAATATTTTTAGAAATTTTCACAGATAACCAATATTATTAATTATTACTATAGTGATTAATAATGAATAATTGATAATCTTATTAGAAATAAATAAATACAAATAATTAATAAATTATTACAGTAGAATAGAATTGATTTAAATCTTTTAAAGTTATAGTGTACTAAGTGAAAAGACGTAGTACAAAAATTGTACTTATATTTTATTTTTATTTGAAATTTTTTCTTTTATTAATAAACGTTCTACCAATACTTCCTTTGTATGCCAAGCCCTTAAAAAGTATCAGAACATCTTATTTTTTTCGAATTGGACTGAATAAGAACTGTAAACGTGATGTGTTTATAATTTAAATGGCTAGCACTCTTTTAGGCGCATTAACGTCTACCTTTTTCTACATTCACAAACTGACTGAGCGCCCTTGCTGGAACCAACCATTTACTCCGTGTTTCCATACAAATATTCATCCAGAATCGTGTCTGTACATACTTGTCTGACGTTGCAAAAGGTTAAAAACATTTTTAGTACGTAAATGAACTACATATGCAAATATTTTAGCATCCCTTGGTGCTAGAAAAAGCATGTTGACAAGCATGAAGCATAAAAGAAAGCATGCATACTCTGAGTAAATACAACAAACAATAATTAAAGAATAAAAATAGCTTTTATAGATAGTTGTACTTCAATTATGAAATTAATTTTAAAGTTTATTTATTAAAATAATTATTTAATTTTTAAAAAAATTCTAATTAATAGATATATAGTATTAACTATATTCAAAAATTATATAAAAATATTTGTTTTTTTCTATTACTATAGTTTTTTAATGTCTACTGAAATATGTTCTATTTTTGGTTTATGGGTAATAACTAATTTAATTTAATCATTAAAGATCATTAATAATCAGTTTAAATTTTTTTTTCTCTCATATGGACTCTTCTTGTACTGATTGATGCATTACAGAAAATAATTCAATCATAAAAATATCATCAAGTTGACTATAATAATTATGCATTCTAATTAGTGTGGCATTCTGTATCGTTTTTGTGTAAGATAGAATATTATTTTGTTTAGCTCTTGATAGCTTGCAATCATTTACTCTCTCTCTCTGTTTATTGTTTTGAAAGCATGCGTATACCGAGGCTATTTCTCACATGCTCACTCAATGTCTTAGGAAGTTGTCATTAATCCTAAATAATTTATGTATGAGGTGTTTTATCGATCGAGTATCGTTGACAGCAAGTATTTACTCGCTTCGCTGCATCCAAGTGTCAAGGGAAGTCAAAATTTCCTTACGAACAGCGTGATACATCTTAAAAGGTTTTGTTTTGCAGGTTAAAGCGCATACGAATTCGCAAATGCCACCTCCATAACAAAAAAAAAAAAAAAAAAAAATCTGTGACGATGTGCTAGAATAATAAACAAAAAAACATGAGCCGGTTAGTGTAGTCAGGCTGAGAGAACACTGCATTTGGAGAAAAGAAAATGCTAGAACGTGAGGAGCTAACTAAAACGTGTCTTCACTACATCTCTGAAAAACAACATCCATTTATTTTAATTTTTGTCTTTTCTTTCTTAGGTATGTAGCTACAGAAAAAGAATGCAATGAATCCTATAAAAAAAAGATTACAACTGTTAGAAAAATAGAATTTTAATGATTTAAAAGAAATATTCGTAAATGCACAGAGAATGTTATTTAGATAAAGCAAAGAAACATTTGCTGATGGGAGTACACAAACACTGATTTATAGCGCATGCGCTCAGTCAACTAAATACGTCATCGGATGTTATCTTACTCTTCTAAAATAGTAGCTTTAAACTTATTGATTATTTTAACATTTTTATAAACCTATTCAAAAATTAGGCAAATTTGATACTTATATATTATAAAAAATCCTACAGTTCTTAGAAAATTAAGATCTTGTTTTTAAAGAAATATGGACATTAAATGCGAAAAGAACGTTATTAAAAAACCTAGCAGGTGATAGAACACAAATATTAATTTATGGCGCATGCGTTCTTTCAACTAAATACGTCATCAGATGTTCTCTGTTCCTTTACTCTTCTAAAATCGTAACTTTAAACTTGTTAATTATTTTAACATGTTTATAAACCTATTCAAAAATTAGTCAAATTTGATATTTATATATTTTTATATTATAAAACATCACACAGTACTTAGAAAATTAAGATTTTGTTTTTTAAAGAAATATGGACATTAAATGCGAAGAGAACGTTATTAAAAAATCTAGCAGATGATAGAACACAAATTTTAATTTACGGCGCATGCGTTCTTTCAATTAAATACGTCATCCGTCTACTCTCCTTAATATCGGAACTGTTACTTGTTGATTATTCTTTTAAACATTTTTATAAGCGTATTGAAAAATAAAATTATTCAAATTCGATTTTTATATTATAAAACATCATACAGCTCTTAGCAAAATAAGATTTTGTTTTAAAAGAAATACGGCATTAAATGCGAAACGTTCGTTACTAAAAGAAAGTAGCAGTTGTAAGAAACACAAGTAGAGTTTATGGCGCATGCGCTCCTTCAACTAAATACGCCATCCGATGTTATCTGTTCCTTTACTCTTCCTAAAAACGTAACTTTCAACTTGTTGATCATTTTTTTTTAAAACATATTCAAAAACAAAATTATTCAAATTTGATGTTTATATATTTTTATATTATAAAACATTATACAGCTCTCAGTAAGATAAGATTTTATTTTAAAAGAAATATTGCATTGAATGTGAAACGACAGTTATTAAAAACAAATATTGATTTATGGCGCATGCGTTCTTACATACTAAAACGTAATCGATGTTATTTGTTCCTTTATATTTTGTAACTCATTTAAATATATTTTGTAAATATATTTTCAGCATTTTTATTTATTGTTCATTATTTAGTATTTTTATATATTCATATATTATTTAGTATTTTTATTTATTTATGTATTATTTAGTATTTTTATTTATTTATGTATTATTATTATTATTTTTTTATTTATTTATGTATTTGGTATTTTTATTCATAAATCAAATTATTCAAAAACTGCTTTATATAATGCCATGTTGTTTGATTATAATTATAATTTTCAAAAAAGAAGATACTTCTGTACGTTCTTCTGTAGTTGTGAATTTATTGAAAATTGTAAACACAGAGCTGAGCATCATAAAAACTGGCACGTATCTCCATTGCTCAATTGTACAAGAAAATTCGTTACAAAACATAAAACTTTCCTGCACGCATGTCTTAAATATATTTAGCTGGCGCTTTTTTTGGGGCATGCATAAAAAATTAAAAGGCACACTTATAAAAACGGAAGTGTTCACGAATAATTTATCCAACTATTTCTGAAAACGCTAAAAATGTCAGGTGTTCTTTGCTCTGGGAATAAAACTTTGATGGCAAGTGTTAAATATTTACGTTAGTAAGCCACCTAGGTAATTGTAGAAGTGTTTTGTTCAGGGCCGGTCCACTTTACAGGTAGTTCTAAATTTCGTATGCCTTGGTATTGCTTTTTCAAATGGAATAATTCGAAAATTATAATGAATTAATAATAAAATTTATGATATCCTAAACACCATCTTTACTAGGTAGTTTCTAAAATTCGAAGTGGGTAGGTAAGGAATGGATGCTTTATCGAAATTAAAAGAACGAAAAGGGTTGCCAATGGGTCACAGTCAACGGATAAAGAAAACTACCGAAGGTTGAATGCGTCCCATTAGAAATCAGCCATCCGTATTTACTCTTAAGGCGGATGAAAGCGATCGTAAATGCTATTGAAACTTAATGGGTCGTGGAAAATTTGGGAGGGAATATTTGTACATGAAGAGTTTACTTCCATGCAGCATTCGCTTCTTAAAAAAAGAAAAAAAAAAACTTTATAACCTCTATTGTAAATTTTAGTAGCAGACATAAATACTTCTCTTAGCTGTCCTTTTGTCAACGAGTACTTTGTTCGATCAATAACTTACCTCTCATCCTTGAAATCTATAAAGATGGACGAAACCATAAAGAAATTCATGGAAAGTGGGTGCTTTAAGATGTTAATGTAAGAAGAATGTAAGCACTTTAGAATGTGTAAAAGGTGTTGCCAATAAAGATGGACAAAAGAAAATTCGGTCAGATGGATATTTTAAAGATATTGTACAGACGTTAAGACACGTTATTCAGTACATGATGAAATTAAGCGAATCGAGAATCTGTTTGCGTGCATCGAGCCATCATGATTACGAAATGATTTGACAAAATTAATGCTTAAATATTTCAAGATGAAAAATATTAAATTTCCACCTTAAGAGCTTTGAAAGGAATTCCGGAAAAATCGATCCATCGTACACGCATAATGAGCACCTGAGTGAACTTCCAAAGACCCATAATGATATTTTGTCTTTTATTTTCCTTGTTGCTTCTATAAACAGCGTTCTGTGACATGCAAAGAGAAGTTCAGTGTGCATAGCGGTATTGTGGTAGTTACTCTTTGATGTACCTTGTCAAAGGAGGCAAAAATCAATAACTTTGCCACCACAGTGTCTGATAACAGAAATCGATCTCTGACATGAAAGCATCAGCTGTTTGCCACATCTTTCATTCATCCAGACAGCGTGGCTGGGGATAATGGCATCAGTCATTTTGAAGACAGAGGGAATGGGCCAATAGACCAAATGACAGATAGAGAAGCAGATTAACCGCTAATAAAAAGTGATTCCATTGGTTTCTCAATCCTTTATGGGTCAGGAGAAGCTTTTAAAATGATCATAGCAAAGAAACTCTCCAGATTTGATTAGAAAACTGCAGACAAACGGATACCTGAAAGCTGTAGAGAAAAATAAAGTTCTAAGAAATACTTCGGTGTGCAGTAGCAGCTGGGAAGATAAAAGAAAATAAGAAAGCGTAAAAAAAGCAAAACAGCGCAACATTAAACCCTCAAAGATTATCGATAAATAAGAAGAGCAGAAACTGGAGATTTAAAAGAAGATTAACGACTTAGAAGTTATTGAAAACTTAGGAGGTTGACGGAAATAGAGATATTGATCAGAATCTTTAAGATTTAAAACATATCCTTAAGTTTATGCTCTGCAACACACATATATGAAAATTTTAAAACATAAACTATGATATCTTATGTTTTTTATAAGTTATTTTTAGATCTTATAAATTTCTTCATATTTTACGAGCGTTCGTTTGAAATTAGTGCAACACCAGGTCAACTCATTGCAAAGGCATTCACTAACTCGATATACAAATCGCCATTACAATACACGCAAACTGTTTTCTTTGAAAGAGAAGCATTCCTAATTAATAATTATCAAATTAAATGCGCGTTACACAATCATTTATTTTAATAATTAAAGCCAGGAGATTAAATTAGCCTTGACTGTTTGTATAAACAACGTATTGTTAATTTAATTTAAACAGTGCTGCCACCTGGATTATGTTTACCTAATACTCATTCTGATAAAATAATAAATAAAAGTTTATTTTCAATATGGCCGACACCAGAAGAGTAACTACTTCGTTGATTTAATCATGGAACTAACAACCATGTAACTTTTGCAACAAATTTACAAACTCTCGTCTTCTAAGAGATGATAACAAATAAAGTTTTACAACGTTCTTTATTATATAATGCGGTTTGTACAACCGTAGAAGTTCTAAGAGACTAGAAATGTTCCAGCCAACTCTCCACAGCTGGTCGTATTTCTTTGCTAACGTTACATGAGGGAAATTACGAAAATTAGCAACCATAAGTCTCCACATAGAGCAGTTCTCTCTGTTTTGGTCTTTTAGCATGCGTGTTTATGATATTCTTGTCCTTTTTGATATCACGCAAAGCACTGAAAACGGTTACTCTGTTTATTGCAAAGTAGCCCTAATATCGATATCTTGGCAGACATTTAGTTCTTGAGATAATAAAAGTCAAAGATATGTTTATTTTCCGATTTAACTTTTCTATTCAAAATTACAGGTTTCGGGCTCATTTGGAGATGGAAATTGTTATTCTCGCAGTCAATAAAACATACATTGCTATTGTATGAACGCGCATAAACAGAAAGGGAACATTTTCAATGGATCGAATATTACGGATATTGGCTAGGTAGCGTTTACTTTGTTAACTTTTTAGAGAGAGAAAGACTGAGTGAGTACCGATTATACTTTTTATGGCGCATGAGCAACAAAAGCCATGAGGCGTGCATTTAAAAAATCCGGATATTCGATAAGAATATGTCTGATGGTTATAAAGGTATCACAAGATGTCCAATATTCGATTACAGGCTCAATCTCGTACAATTTATTTGCAGCCTGGTCATGTATGAGTACTGCCATTGGGAAATCAGTTTATTTCGTATTATTTGCTTGTAGTCTGTATAGGGGACTAACAGGCAAGAATTATACAGGGTCGCTATTAATTTGGCTGTAGCGTCTGCCAAATCATTTCCCAAGATCCTAATGTGGCTGGGGACCCGGCAGAAACGAATATGAAATTCAGATTGAGAAAGGAAGTGCAGCCTCTGCTGTACCCGGGATAGAGTTAGATGAGGATTAAACCTCCTCGATGAAAAAGCCTACAATGAATTGAGAGGATCAGTACATATAATACATTTGTGGTGGTGGGTTTGTGTGTGATTCAAGGTTAGTTCAATTGTGTAGCTCTGCAGTGAATATGCTGCATTTAGCGTGTGGGAAGTCATCAGCAGATCCCATAGACACTTCTGACTTCGAACCATTTGTGTAGACTCTCAAGAAGTCAGAATGTTCAATGTCCGGTGTGATGAGCAGGGTTGCAGACAGACAGCAGATGGAGTACTGTCCTTCCTCAAGTTGTTTAGAGAGAAGTTGCAGGCTGGAACACGAGCATGCCAGGGTGGATGGGAATGCTTTAATGGTGGGACAACACCACTTTGGAATCTTTTCCTGACTTAGGAAAGGCAAGAACGATTGCTTTATGCCAGAAATCCGAAAACTGCTCTTCTAGAAAGATTCTACTATACAGAAGGAGCAGGTGGTCCGTGATTTTTCTGGCAGATGTTTAAAAATTTCAAAATGGATGAGATCTGGTCCAATAGCACTTGCCTTGGTAAGAGTGAGAGCCGTTTTCACTCTTCTCTAGTAAAAGGCCCACTATAATGGGAATCCTTAATTTTAAGTTAACTGGCTACTTTTCGTTTTTGTGTTTCAGGACTAGGAACTCTGGAGAGTTGAAGAGCGATATGGTGGAAAAAGTCTCCCCAAGAGTATTGGCTTTTGTAGTTGGGACTGCAATAATGCATCCATTATATTCCAGGAACGATGAGGATGCGATGTATATTTTCCCTTCATTTTCCAGATTTAGTCCCAAACAGCTTTAGTGCTGGTATTGTATTGGTATTGGTGTTTAAGGGCACAAGGGCAGCTAAGGCCAAAATGTGCCAGGTCCTATATTATTATCCTAAAGTAATATACTGTGTTCCATTCTGGCATTAGAGGAATTCATATATATATGTATTTGCTTCAGAAAAGTATAGAGTGTAGCTAGGTTAGTACTATTGCCAATCATGTGGTTAAGCGATAGCTGTTCTTGCAGTTGTGATTGAGAGTGGAAAGTACTTCTGAAATGGGAATAGTGAGAACAATCTAAAAGTATATGCTTGACTGTAAGCGGTAGTGTACAATGCGTGCATCGAGGTGGGTCATCCCCCATGAGTAGAAACATATGGGTTAGGTGCGTATGTCCAATCCTTAGTCTTGCTAGTACAACTTCTTCCTGTCTATTTTGTCTGAAGCTGAAAATCCATAACGCTGGTTCTTCTTTGATTTGGAGCAACTTGTTATTACTTTGTGCCTTCCATATTTCTGACCACTGAAACAGACAGACTTTTTTATATGCCTCAAATAATCTCTATATGGTACTTGGTAATTTGCTGGTGTTGTACTGTTTGGTTTTTTAGCTGCCTGATCTGCTCTCTCATTGTCTAAGATACCAGAATGCCCAGCTTTAGTGCTGGTCGACTTCTACATCCGCTTTACATCGACTGGTAATAGTCGATGTAAAGCGGATTCACGATTTCTTTTGGCTCTAACGGAGAACATAACGTGCTTTGGAGCGTGCACATTTAAAAGCTAAGCCATTAAACGTGGCAGGATATCTTCGAAACATCCCCCAGGTTTCGAAACATTCTACCAAGGTTTCGGAAATGGCTGAAATCGGTAGACGTTTTTGGAATTGTAACTGCATGGACAATGTACGCGCCATAGCATCACCAACTTTGCCAGATAGTGAAAGGCATTCCAGTCATCCTGATGAATCTTTCAGCACAGTATCCTAAAAGGTAAACACGGTCTCTCAATAAGTAGGATGGTTATCACAGGGAAGTGATCACTTCCGTATAGCTTCTCCTCCACCTCCCAAGTTAGTGAAGGAAGGAAAGCAGAGGAGCATATAGAAAGATCAATAGCACAGCGCCTACGTGTAGGCATATGGAAAAAGGTTACTTCCCACATTTAGAACGGAGAGGTCACTGTCAGTGAAAAAATGCACTGTGAACCTCCCCTTTTATTAACGTAGGCACTGTCCCCACAGGGTATTATGTCCACTGAAATCGCTGACGGGTAAGACAGGAATGGACAGCTGCACAATGAGATCGTCAAGGTCTGTCTGGAAGATGTCAGCACCAGATCGTAAATAAATCGAACAGACTGCTAACTAAAACCCTACCATAAGGCGATTGTTAACACTTCTAAGTTGGTGGAAAGCGGGTCTGGTTGCCCACAAGGATAGCAATTCCTCCATGGGCAGGTCCATTCCCAGTTCTTCCTTACGTATGAGAGCAGCAAGGTTTTCATTTGCCATCAAATATGAAATTGGCTCATTCTTTTGTAGGAGGGCCTTGATGTCATCAGTATTTCGCCGGAATCCACAATTACACCGTAGAAATATAGCCATTATTTTGACATGGTGGATCTGTCGGTCGGCTTCAGAATTGATGAGGGCTTACGTTTCTCAGTCTTGGATTTACCTTTTTTGGGGAAGTATGGACGCTGTCCTGTGTCCATTTTTCCCTCGGCAAAAATTTCCAAAATTAAATCGTCTTGTGTCTCCTTTACTTCGATGTCCATATTTTCATGTGTTACCACGGATACGTCAGGTTTTTAATCTTATTTTAATCACTTTTCCTTACTGGTGGACACTAGAAGGAACAGATATAGGAGTGGCAGCTGATTGTTCCTTCTTTGCGAGCTTAGCAAGTATCGTTCGATGGGAGTGAATTATTAAAAATATTTTTTATTAGAATCACTTCGATATACCCATGTGTAATGTCTGTAAATTGCGTGTGTTCTCTAGTCGATTTGCCTGTTTTGCTGGATAAAAAAAAAACAGTTTCTGGGGGAAAAAACCTTGCTATCTACGCCTGAGACCGACTAACTCAGTTACCGAATGAAAAAAGCCCATTCAAGTTCCTCGGACCATAGAGGGGATTCGAACCCGGGCCTTTTTCCATCCGGTGTGGGGAGAACAGTGACGCCCTGCTACCCGCGCAGAACGATGGGAGTGAATGACTTTGATGGTAGTACGGTCATCTCCGTTTGAATCTGTACGGTACGCTTCCCAGAAACCTTCTCTTCCTTTCACGGCTGGCATGCTCGAAGCAGGGTGCTCTCCGGAGAAATTTGTACAAATTGACTTTGGAGCTGAATATTCCTTATTCTCGGGGTCTTTGGCACTCATCGAGCACAGGCAGGGTTACCACGACAGGCTGTTTGTGAGTGGCCGTACTTTTGACACTTAAAACACCTCAGCAGATTTGATATTTAAGTTCTTATTGGGAAGTTTAAGTAGCCTGCCTTGATGGAATTTGGTGGCAGTGGGGATTTAAATGTAAGAATGAGAACTCAAGCAGGAACAAGATTTTCATCCTTTTGCATTGATATTCGCTAGACAGCTGTCACTCCTTGTTCTTTCAATTAACAGCAAATTTCTTCTTCGGAGGCATGAAGATCCCACTCTGATACTACACCACAAGAGGATGGTTATGATGATGGATATTCCCGCTAGCTTTCAGAATTTACTGGGCATGTTTTGGACACAAGGCTCAATCAAAAGGTCTCCAGAACGTTACCTTATCAAATATTTTGAAGATCCTGCCAACCCTTTTAATCCTTTCTGGATGAAGAAAGGTGATGTTTTTCTAATTTCCTGCTCTCCAGTATAATAGAGAATGAGGAAAAGCGGTGTCACTGACAATGGTGTATCCTCAGTTCTGTGTATTTTGACAGAACTGTTGTCTGTATCATCTAATCGATTAGGTAGGTGCCTTGTTGGGACCCTAGAAGAAGGAGGAGGATTTAAATTACTCATACGAGTAAAATAAAATTTCTGATGCCCTAAGTACTCACAATGGAGCCCTACGCATACGAATGGGACACCAAGTTCGCTTAGAGCATCATATTCACATTTCCAACAAGTCTTGACCCTGTCACAAGACCAAAGGAAAGGAGATATATTCGAACGCAGTTGACCCTAGCAGCAAAAACCATCCTCCGATTGATCCCAGTCGGGCCGGTCAGGACTTCCCATCTTGTCGAAGCAGAAGACAAAGTGGTGGTATATTCGGACTGGGCCCTTCACTCAGCCGGGTCCACTTTCTGAGTTTTAACGGGTCGCGGCGCACATTTGCATACGCCAGATTCCAATGACGTAACTTTGTAACTAAGGTATGCAACGTTGGATCCTTGTGATGCTAATCTGGAAGGCCAGCGGCATCACTGGGAGGTCCCCTAACCACATACAGGTGCCCATGTCGAGGAGGGGGAGATTATTTCCGCTCTAAGATGTGGATATTTGCAAGCAGTATTGTTGGATATATTTTATAAAGGAAGAGAAACAATTTTGCATAAAGCAGTTTGGTTCTATCAGACTAAAAATATCTCATCGATGTGTTGAAACTTTCGAAATGAAAACTTTGAAACAAAATCTATAGGTCCATCAAGGAATGTCTCCAAACAACCAATATGTAAGTTCAATAAAACGTTCTGTAAGCCGTTGCTATTAACCAGAACTCGAAGAATTAGTAAAAATTTCGGGATATCAAATGATTTTTTTTGCGTACGCTGAAAATTAAAGAGTGACATTCTCGTCTCATTTGCCATTCTCAAACTGTTGATCTCGGTAACAATGACCAAGTATACCAGGAGTTCTTAACCTCAAGTCCATGAACCGAGCACAAAAAATGATTTTTTGTTCGCTCACAATAGAACAAACGTTTCCTTCAAAACGAGTTGCATCGGTATTCAATTACTTTCAAATGAATGGCTTCGTGTAAAAGTTAATGATGTCCCAATTTTGAATAACCACAGACAGTCTAAAAGCAAGCAAAACTTGAACTACAAACAAACAAACAAACGCGCAATTACAAGTTTCTTAGCGTTAATTCAATGGTTTTTATGCAGAAAGAACCCTGTCTTCACAACGAGTTGCTGGTATTGCACTTCTTAAAATGATAGAGGACAGACAATAGCGCTAGCCCAGACGGTCCTTGAGCACTACATGATGCGAGGAACTTTTTTTTTTTATCATTCTGTGTTCATGTGTATTTGGGGAGGATCCATAGCTTTCATCGAATTCTCAAAGGGAGTCGTTCCCCCCCAGAAAAAAAAAAAGATCTCAAACAGGTCAGTGACCCAAGAGAGGTCTCAAATGGGACCACAACCCAAAAAAGGTCTCAGCGAGGTCCATGCGCAGTCCCCGAAAAGGGTTAAAACCCACTAGTGTATACGAAGGTCAACCAAAATTCATTAGCTGACAAATTTTAAGAGACCCCAAAACACAAGGGGCACAAAATAGGAGATCTCGCGTCTGCTGAAGGGAACTTTAGCCCTAATGAATTTTGGAGTGAAAAACTAATAAATTAAACTAGATATTGTCTGACTGCTTATTTTATTAGAAAAGTCTCATGAAGCCCTAATTGAGCAAGAGTGCGTTTCCTCATAAGAACTTTATATTAATAATTCTCCAAAACGTTCCCAAATTTTGGCAGGAGAGTTCTGAACTATACCATATTAAACCACTAGGGGAGTTATTTAAGAACTTTGCATCGATCTGTTACAGCTCACATTTTGATGTACAGAATGCAATTTAAAAAAAAAAGAGAAATAATGAGAAAGACAGACAGTTTTGCTATTTAAAAAGGTGTACTTTGGATGATCAGAGAATACCCCTCCCCTCCAGAACACTTTCAGTGTTTAATAATAATAATAATAATAATAATAATAAAAGTAATGCATTTTACTGAATTGGTTACAACAGAGTAGAAATAAAAGTTATAAAATTAAAGAAAAATAAAATAAAATTTAATAATATTAAATAAAAGTATAAAACCAGACAAGGAAATGTTTTTCCTTTGTTCCTCTAGTATTTATTTAATACTTTTTTCTTAGGCTACTTAGAAATTTACTTATTTAAATAAAAATACTATACGTATTAGTGGTTTAATACTCAAATGATACTTCAGATCCTTCAAATTTAATACTCAAATGATACTTCAGATCCTTCAAATTTAATACTCAAATGATACTTCGGATCCTTCAAATTTAATATTCAAATCATTTAAATTTAGATCCTACGAATTTATTTGAAAATGGGGAGATTTAGGTGACATTGAGTTGCAAATCATGGACCAAAGGATTTCTGTTGACAGAAGTGAACACAGTTTGAAAGATTGAAAAAAATAATATAAATAATACTTAATTATTTATCACTATTATTTTATTATTGTTATTATTTATTATTTTCTTGTGATCCTTCGCACAAAATCAAGTAACTAATTGGTACAAAACCTATTGTTTCAAGGAATAAATTTTAATGAAAAAGTTGCAGAAAGGTGTGTTCTTAAGATAGTTAATTTATAAGAAATATTTCAAAATATTTTCCATAGTTTAAAAATATTCCAATATCATTTCAGATACAACAAAACTATATAAATTTGGATTTTCAAGAAACATTTTTTCAAAATGAAAAATTTGATTTTTTACTAAATTCTCTGCTTTGTGGCCTGTTTATTTTAGTAATGATTTTAGCGCTAGCATTATCTATTAAAGTTAACTATATCTTTCAAGGATAACAAAATTTAGACTTGTGGGTGGGGTGGGGGGAGATGGTTAAAGTTTTAGATCCCTCAGTATTTGTAAAATTACTATTATCGGAAACTAGGATTTTTATTAAGCCGATCACTATATAACATTTTAAAAATTTAATACAGGAATGCAGACATGCAACCACAATGAAGAAATCACATTAAAATTCGCAATAACTGTTTTAAAAAATAAGCATTTAATTTAAAACAAATGGTTTTTATTTTTTTCCATCTGGCATAATCTCAGACTGCATTGCGTCAAGTGTGGGATATGATTTCCGTTTCCACTGACATCTTTACCGGATATGACGTCACAGATAGCTCATTACATATTCAAATCTAACAAAGCATAATTTTGCGCAGTTTTCACAAAAATTATTACTGGTTAAATCAGTGGTTAATTTAATATTGTATAGATTAAATTACTGGTTAAATAAATGGTTAAATTACTGGTTAATTTAATGTTGTATAAGTTAAATTACTGGTTAAATAAATGGTTAAATTACTGGTTAATTTAATGTTGTATAAGTTTAATTAGTACACTACGTAAAAAACACATACACACAAGTTTTTTCAAGGGCAGTTTTCTTACCAGGGATCACTCCTCCAAAACATTTAAAAAAATAAACCCTGTGGGTTAAAGATCAATGACATTTTCTTTTTAGAAACACAACTGCCTTACTCAGAGCTCAGGAGACACTGATAAATTAACCCACTACGTTGCGTGCTTGCAATGCAGTTGGAAGCCGAGTTGATCATAAATTTTAACTATACTCTACAACGGTGCTCAATGGGATAATATATATTAAGCAGAAATAATTATTTATAGCCTTCATCTTCTCCTCTTACAAGAGCAAGGATTAAGATATATAACTCATTTGTTGTCTTTGTACTCTAAACATGACATTAACTTGTACTATGAATACTAGAAAGGTCCACAGACAACATCTCTTTACTTTATAAAATAAAAGGCTTAATTTTTGCGCATAAAAACAAGAAGAAAAATAATAAGAATTTAATAATATGCATTAATTGACTCTGATGTTATATAATATTATAAATTGCGCTTCTCAAACTAGGACACATGTTCTTTAAGAGCTTTTTGGAAATAGCAGTAATTGGAGACCAGCTGGTAGTGTGGTCCGCGTGGAAAAGGTTTGGGTTCAAATCAGTTTCTATGAGCATCTATGGAATCTTTTCGAGGATTCAGAACGTCTTCTAAAGTAAAAAACGGAATTTTTCATTCTGCATAGCGGTCTGTAAACACCCAGTCTTATTAACTTTTTAAAATGTTAATTTATCGTTTTATATCCTTGCTGGAAGACCAAACCAAAGAAGAATTAATCTCCATGACAACACTTGACCGTAATTTTAGAAATACTGGATGCCTGACTATCACCCTCTGATAAGTCAGGAGCATTAGGAGTGCTTCACTCTCCTTGACCTAAACTGAATTCTATCTTCACGCTACGTATATCTGATGACTGAATTTGAAGCTTTTAACACAAAAGGAATTGTCTGTAGAGGCTCTCTTGATCTTCATGTGTTCATCCCCATGCTTGCAGCTATAAGTGTGTGCATGTTTATCCTTTTATATATAATTTATTTTAATTTTTAGGAGCGTTTTCGATTTCTCTACGAGAAACAAAATATGAGGTAATCAATTTAGGGTATTTAGGATTTCAAAATATTTTAAATCGTGTTGTTACAGCAACAAGTCCGAATCTTGAATGTTTTATAATTATATAAAAGAAAAGCTCACCTTTCACAAATCTTCAAAGCCATGAGTTTCTGTCGTATTTTGCTTCATTGTGCAATTCCTACAGTGGAAAAGTGTCCATTTTGTCTTCGTTTAAATTGCAATGTTAATTAGTTATATCATTCTTAATGGAGGTATTAGTTCATTATTAAAGTACTGGTGCCATTAACTAGGTCCTTGTAACTATAATCGCAATAAAATCGGTGTGAATTCGCTTCTCCAATACGTTACTGCTTGGAGAATTACAAGATAGCCAATAGTTGAATGGTGATGACGTTGTACACTTTTCTTTTGTTATCTTGAGTATAAGTTCTTTTAAAATTAGGGATGCAGAGAAACATCGGGGAACTGGAATCCTATCTTTATTTCATTAGCACACCTGAAAATGGAGAAAACAAAAATTAACATATGGATTAACAACTTTAATTTATTTGAACAATAACAAGCTTAATCAGCAAATTAAAATTGTCTGAACAACATAACATTAAATCTTACACCGTTCAGTCAAAATATTATGACCACCCAGTGTTTTAAAAATCGGCCACGCATCCCAACCCTGGTGACACATATCGCTGAGAGGTTAATAAATGTTATACTGCAGGTACGTTGCATGCGGTCCATACAAAGTACTTGATCGACATGGGCAAGGGACTTGATCTGATGGGCTTTTATTTAATAATGCTACAGCTGCATATTGTGAAATGTGAAACAGAAAATTATAGATTACATGGAAATTTTAACATATATATAAACAGAAAACTTTTTATTTCTCTAAAGAAAGACTAAAGAAAATGTAAACGTAGTATACAGTTTTGGCTGAATACCAGAAGCTACTGGTATAACAAAAAAAAAATAATAATAATAAATAATAAATAATAATAATAAATAAATAAATAAAATAAAGTAGCTTATTTACTGGATGGTAGAAAAATCACACCAGCTGACTGACGCATAAATAAAGAGTTTACTATGCAAATTCTCTTAGATGTGTTTTTGGCCATTGCACAGCTGGTATAACTGGACCCTAGGGTGCAGTTACAAGCATTTAGAAAAAAAAGTGCCATTTTTCTTTCCTAGTGTGCAAAGTCTTTCTGTTCACTTGAAAGAGAAAGACTTTTCTCTTCTCTCCTTGAGATATAGCGCAGTATTAAAAAAGAAATTAGAAAAAATGTCTTGTGAATGATCTAAAAAAAAAAACATTGAAGCTTTCATTATAGAATAAATTTTTAAAAAAATAATCAGTAACTAAAATTTAATAACGTTTTCTTGATTTTTTAAAGTTTTTTTAATGCAGATAATTATTATTAAATAGAAATTTAATTACGCCTTTTCTTTTTTGTAATTATAAAACAGACTGAAATTGAATAATTTAAATTTAGCACGTGGTTGAACGTCATAGGCTCGCGAACTATATAATTCTAAATAGTCGTGACCAAAAAAAATCACTGCATAGTGATTTTTTAATAGTCAACTTAAATAGTCGCGACTTAAAAAAAAAATATCGCTACATAGTAATTTTTTTAATACTTGTGACTTACATAGTCGACTTAAATAGCCGTGACTTCAACAGTCGACTTAAATAGCCGTGACTTCAACAGTCGACTTAAATAGCCGTGACTAAAAAATATCACTACATAGTGATTTTTTTAATAGTTGTGACTTCCATAGTCGTGACTTAAATAGCCGTGACTTCAACAATCTACTTTAATAGCCGTGACTTCTGTGACTTCAGTAGTTATTTAAATAGCCGTGACTGCAATAGTTGCTTTAGTTAATAATATTTAATAGTTGTTATTAGTTAATAGTTTAATGGTTGTGACTTCAATAGTCGATTTAAATAGCCGTGACTTCAACAGTCGATTTAAATAACCGTGACTTCAAAAGTCGATTTAAATAGCCGTGACTTAAAAAAAATCACTACAGCTTTTATTATACCATAAATTTTTTTTAAAAATTCTCAAAATGAATTTTAATATTTTCTTGACTTCTGTAACTTTTTTAAATTTAGATATTAAATATAAATTTATTTAAAACACCTTTTTCTTTCTGTAATCATAAAACAGACTTCTTCAAGTGAAGAATTTAAATTTTAGCACGTGGTTATTACATTTAAAGTCACGTAACAAAACGTCACAACAACAATCTAAAATGCTGTAAAGCAAAACTCCTAGTTTTTATGTATTTATTTAATCCTAAAACTCAATTTGGAACTTGCACTGTCGAAGATGAAAACAGAATCAATTCATTAGTATTCTGCAACACGGGGAAGTCAGTTTAATTACAATCTTTTTCGCGATGTCAATGTGCGTGCAAACTCCGGTGAGATAATTGTTTACAGTGTGTGAATCAGGGATTTAATCAGAGTTTATTAATATTCAGGACTTTCAGGCTTTTCATATTAATAAGCCTTCGCATTAGTACCGTACCGGAAATAGAAACCAAGCGATGCGACTCTTTCCTCCGTAAGCAATATCAAAAATCAATGAAACGAAATAATGCACCGAATACGGAGCACGTGTCGAAGGACGAGGTGCGGGCGTCGAAATGAAGAAAATAAACATTCAGATGATGGCTACCCCAGCACCAGGATGAAATGAAGTTAGCTGCACAATCATAGACCACTCCACATCCCATGCATTCTCGCGTCTCGTTTTAGGGGATCATTTACGACACGGAGAAACTATAAACATCGTAACTGTCAAACGAAAGGTCGTTCTATATGGGATGGAGGACATTTGCGTCAACAGAAGCACCTGTGTAAGGCAAATAACTTTAAGAGATCACCTTCTTAATGAGGTGTAATGGATGTAGTCAGACCTCCCTTGAGTTATTTCCTAGAAATTTGAAGCCAACGTTCATTAAAATGCAGCTTTGCTCAATTGTTTACGTTATGAAGTATGTTGGGGTTCACTTCTCGTTGTGTCTTAGATGAAAGTTATACGTGGCAAGGTCAGGGCTGTCATTTTCTATGTCGTTCTCGACGACATTCCTTTTTTTTAAGTTTACGACTCTTCCAAGATTTAACGTTCGCATACGTTAAAAGTTTTATATTTCTTTTCACTGGAATGTTTACTCAAAATGAAGGGCAGTGTCTCTTTAAACAGTTTACGAGGGAAGGTTCAAAAAAGATTTATATTCACCCATAAATAGTTGTGAAAGAACGATCTATTTGATACCTTAAAATCTCTGTAGCAACCACAGAAATTTCTGCAAGGGGAAAACAACAAAATAATCAAAGAAGAATCCACTGTTTATGGAGAAGACTGCCCAGATTAGTGTCGTTACACATTGGTATAAACGATTCAAATTGGTGGAATCTCAGTGCATGATGAAGAAATCCCAGGATGCCCAGCAACTGCTGTAAAAGAAGAGAGTAGCGTAAAAGAACTAGCTGCAGAGCTCCAAATTAGTGTAGGGTCTTTGGAGAAGATCAGCAGTTGAATATGGGTAGTGTCTGCTAGATGAATTCTCAGGCTTCTGACCCCATAAGAGTAGAAGGAAAGGGCACAATGTGCACATGAAAGCAAAAAGAGTTTTTCATGGCTTTTCACCATGGATGAACTTCAATCCATCACTATGATCCCGAAACTAAACAAATGTCAAAACAGTAGAAGTATGCAGAATCATCACCCCACTTCCCCCAAAGAAGGTAAAGGTCCAACCAAATACTGGCAAGATGATGCTGTCAGTTTTTTCGGATCATCATGGCGTAATACTAACAGCTACCTTCAAGATGGCTGTTCTGTGAACGCGAAATATTACTCCACCTTCCTCATAAAGCTACATGCTGCTATAAAAGAAAAAAGATGGGGAAATTGTCAAAAGGTGTGCGCTTGTTCCACGATAATGCCCCTGCGCATTCCTCGCATGCTGCAGTGAAGTATGCTCACGAATGTGGGTTTGAAATATTGCCGCATCCTGCTTATTCTCCCGACCGTGCACCCTCGGATTTCTTCCTCTTTCCTGCCCTGACGCCCTTTATACTTCTGGGTGATTACAAATCGATTTTTTTTTAACCCGCCTGATATATCAAACACGGAATGCCCAGTAGCAGATTTGCTAATGATAAAAAAATACAAAAACAAAAATTGTTGTGTCAAAATAAAAGTGGGCTAGTATGGAAAATAAAATATAAAATTTATTACTACAATCGAAAATCGTATAAATAAAATATATACATAAGATTACCAAAAAAATGGAGGAAAAATATTTTTGCGTGATCCTTGTACCACTACGAATTTATTTAAAGAAGTTGTAAGAATGATTTGTGTTTCTTCTATCAGCTTTACGAAATTTATTGATGACCTGTAGTGTATACTTAACAAATCTATAAAATTAAAATGCTTAGCTTTTTTTTTTTAAATATTTTCAATGCGATCCCATTTATCCAATTCGTCTATAGAGTGGAAGAGGTGCACAATATTAAACTGTCAGAATGATGAACTTCAAAGCTTTTTTCAAAAAAAAAAAAAGGCTCGATTGATGTTACCCTACATGAAAGGAAATACTTACCATAGCTAGAAACGAAAATAAACTAACCAAATGCATAAAATTCGATCAAAGACTAGAACTTTGTAGCATCATAAAAAGAAATGACTCCCAACAGAAACTTTCATCTACAGCACAAAATGCAAAGAAAGAAATGCTGGGAAAAAAAGAATTTATTTCATTTTATGTGACGTGTCTCAAGCAAAATTTGCATACAAATGGCATTCGATGATAGCAGTTTCCTTTTAAACTTATTTGCTGAGTCAGATCCAGTCAGTGTTTACAACAAACTCGCCGAAAGGTTATTTTATGTAATTTATTGGACTATACAGCAATCTTAGTATCATTTAAGAATTTCGATTTAAACATAATTAATGAAACAGCCATTTTGTGTTCTTTCCAGAAAGTTACAAGGTTTTGATTGGTTGATGGAATCACGTGACACTCTGACGTCACGTGATTACTATTTCAGTTTTTACTTAGACAATCATAAAAAGGTGTTTTAGTAAAAATTCATTTATTTTTCATTTAATTAAGAAATTGGCTATTATTTGAGTCAGTTTTAATTAGTTAGACATTTAACCAAGAATTAGATATATAAATTATTTAGTAAGCTTTTAGATACTATGGTATTTCATTTCTTTTTTTAATTTTTCCTTTTAAAGGAAATAAGGAAAATTACAAGCTTTGACTGGTTCATACACAAACACAGTCTGAGACGTCATTGCCTATCACGTGACCACTTAAATAAAAATTCATTTACTGACTTCAAATTAGCAAATTGAGGAGCAGGTAGAGTTTTATTTAACTCTCATGATCTTCAAGCAAGAATTACATGTAAATCATTTATTTATCTTTTACGCATAATCTTAATTCACTTCTTTTTAGGCGCATTCACATATTAAGTATTCATGTCTGTATGTCCGTCCGCATGTTAGAGGGACTCGCTTGTGGACGGATTTTTATGAAATTTTACATTTGAGACTTTTAAAAATATTCGTTGAGCCATTCCAAATTTCATTTATATTAATCACAGAAAAAAAAAAAAAACTTCAATTTAGATAAAAATCGAACGCGCCCGAAATGTAACGCAACTGCGTACATTAACTAAACTAAATTTTCATAAATGTAGAAAAGTGAAAAATATCGCAGATCAAGGTCGTAGTTACAATGAATGCCGAGTGGGGGCAGCGTTAGAAAGATCTTCCATGGAATATTTATGGGATGTTTTAACTTAGACCTGGCTCAACCCATGTCTGCTTGAGCAATACAAAAGGAAATCGTTATTTGGATTTTATAAGTTAGAAGAAGTGAATTAGAACCTTAATTAGAAAAAGAAGTGAATTAGAACCTTATCCATAGTGCTACCCGCGAGGGTAGCACAGTGGATATAATCACCATCATCCTCACACCAGGATTCGGATTCGAACCTCCACTACTGACTGGAGGAATTTTTTGGTCTTTTTTCACAACGTGGCTGAGTTAGTCAGTCTTAAGCGGAGAAAATATATGATCAAACCTTTCAACAAGGTGACCCCTAGCGGAAATTTAAAAACATAACCCTTAGCTACCATTCTAATATATTCTAATTATTAATTATAATGGTATGTGGATTATTGATGATTTAAAACCTTTTATTAAAAATAAGTTCAATAATATTTTATAAAAAAGCTTATGTATATTAAGTTACTATTATTTACTTATAATAATGATGTAATTAAGCGATATAATTAGTACTTTTTTTAAAAGTAATTATCATTATACTCGCTATAAATCTTTCTGTGAGCGAAGGGCGAGCTTACCAGAGCATGGAGTCCCTAAGCTATCATATTAGTAAGTACATGTGTGTTAAGCACAGAAGCAACTAAGGCTATGAGGCGTCAGTATCTGAATTTTTTTATTTCGTGTGGGTGGTTTGCGCGTTTTCTAAACGAAAAAATCCCAGTTTTCGGGAGAAAAAACCATGATATCCTCGCCTTAGACCGACGAACTTAGGCAGGTTGTGAAAAACGCCCATAAAAATTCCTAACGTCATCGACGGGATTCGAACTTAGGTCTTTTCCATTCGGTTTGAGGAGGACAGGGATCCTACCAACTGTGCTTACATTCTTCTATCATTAGCAATTTCAGATGGACGATTGATGTACAGAAATACAGCCAGCTGCTGGTATCTAATACACAAATGTCCCTCAAGAGAATCAATAGGTGCTGAAGAGTTTGTTCACCAAATGAAGTAATTTAGGTTTGTTCCAATCTGCTCTAGATTCCAGTATCTCCATCTGTCGTTGGAAGCACGCTTTTTAAATAGCAAGATTTCCCTGGCCACAAGAATGCTTGGTAACCAAAACCGATTGCCAGGTAATTTATAATCTCGCTGAAGATGATTAGGGCTTAACTGCTGCAGAGAAGGTTACTTTTCTTAATCTCTACATTTATCTTAAACCTGACAGGTAACGATCTGGGTAATCACGAGCAACAATGAGGTAAACAGTTCACGAACAGTAATTTATCTTCAGCTGGGTGAAAAATGTCTTATAATTAAGTCTACCGTTAGGTGGCGACACGCACTCTTTGTCTGGTACAATGCTTTGGTGAGAAAAAAAAATTCAAGCTTTGAATATGTGGGATAAATTCCTAGCAGACTACTAAGGATGTCTACAAAAAGAACACAGGGATCGTTAATTTACACGTGCAGGGTAATTAGAAGGAAAAGTAAAAAAAAAAAAAAAAAAAAATCATCACTGGATGATGTATTAAGACCAAGAGGGGATCTATAAGATCCTTTTTGTAAGCTGTAGATTGGCTTAGTAATCCAAGATTTGTTTTTTGATACTCTCCAACCCCTGCGTGAAGGAAATTTAATTTCTATGACGTCACTGAAAATTCATAAATAGAACATTTCATTTCTAGTATCTTTAAGAAAAGGTGTATAATCGAATTTTTATTTATTAACTAAGATAAGCAAGAAAACATTTAATAATTTCAGAAAAGAAATTAAAATTTTATTTGTCAATGTTTTAAATAAAAAAAATTCATATAAGATTGTAATAACCATTTTTTTTTTCAGTATATTAGAAATTGCATGAGCAGCAGCAACTTGACCAGTAGAGTTAATGAGAAGCATCCATGATGCAATAGCATGCTAATATTACAGGAAGATGAACTCTTCAAAGAAAAAAAAATGAATTAAACGACTATTTATAGGTGGCATTGTGCTGGTATTTTTTCCTATGCGTTCTATAAACATATCCATGTTGTTCCCAGCAAGAAGACTACCGCCACCGTACCCGCCTCATTTGAATATCTGACAAATATACTCACAGGCCGCTAGAGGGCGTCGTTACTACTCAGTGCATATCCAAACTGTTTATTCCAAAAGCATGATTCATTCAAACGATCGTATTAAAAATTTATTAAAATTACTCTTGCTGCGTTATCCAAGTTACTCTCATGTATTTGACCGATGATCAACAAGTCTGCAGTTGCCACATTAGAAAAAGAAACAAAAAAGGAACATTACTGTCCACTTGACAACTAAGATATGTCCTAAAGGTCAGGTGCTGTCATGTATAGCTTGAGACAAGACAGGTCGTCCGAATCAAACGTCTTACTGCTATCGCCTTCAGATCTCTTGGAGAACGCCTGGGGAATGGTAAGTAACGATACAAGATACCTTATAATGATATTGAGTCAAGAAAGTTAAGCATTTTGACTTAGCTTCATTTCCCAAAAGAAAGATGGGCGAATCGATAAGAAAGTAAAAAAAAGAAAAACAAAAACACCAATCAAAGCAAGAGATGGAAGAAGTTATAAGCATTTAAATTATGAAATTACTTAATATTTTTATTTATATCTTATGTTCCTTATTGTATGTATAATATTCTATATATAAATTAAAAAAATGATTATTTTCTAAATTTTTTTTAAATTTTTACTAATTTATATTGCTAATTGAGTTTTATAAAATACATACACGCCGAAGTCACGTTATTAAGTTGTCATGACATCACATATTAGGATGTGACCTGCATTGACCTGTGCTACAAACTCAACCCCATCATGATTTCGGTGGGAACTGTACAGTCAAAATCTAATAATGGGTTTGTCCCCTTCCAGGAGGTATACAGTACTGTGTTAACGTCAGAAAAGATTCTTAGTTGCCAACACCTCTGCCACATCATCGACTGTATAAGGCCTCTGAACGTTGCAGGTGGTATGTTGTGTCCCATTGATCTGCGATAGTTCGTTGTGGAGGATCCAAACGCCGAATTTGTCAATTCATGTGATCCCACAAATGTTTTTTGGGATTCATATCCAACGAATTCGGCAGCCAAGATAGTATTTGGTTTTTAGGAGCATTAGCAACTAAGACCATATTGCTCCGGGATATGTGGTGGTCATTCCCTGACCTTTCCGCATCCTCCGTATTTGGTAGTGACGGGCTCGAACCCCGGTCTAATCAAGAAGCGTGTGCTACGCACTGCTGGTTCAAGATTTAGGCCTAAATGGCTGTCAAATGAATTAATGAGACTCGTGACAGAGAATAAAAATGCATGAGACGCATTTAAATTATCAAGCAACACAGAAGCCTATGGCAGATATAATCAAATCAGTAATCAAGTCACAAAGGAGGTTAGGCAGGCAAATGCAGATTACGAGAAATCTTTGGCAAAGGATGCTAAGAGAAACAGCAAGGACTTCTATACTTATATAAATTCTAAAAGGGAGGGGATGAATCAGATTGTTCCACTTGACATCGATGGTTCGACTGTTGATGATCCTGCTCAGATAGCAAAATAAAACTGAATGAGTATTTTGCATCCACATTCACACATGAGGAATTATTAAGGTTTGAAAATGGCAGAAGGTTATCAAATTGTAGCAGGGTGCTTAATGATTTTTTAATAACTGACAGCAAAGTGGAGGAGAAATTGTTGAAGTTAAACATAAGAAAAGCACCTGGGGTGGATGGGATCTATCCAGTTATATTAAAGGAGGTGGCAAAGGAAGTAAGCAAACCCTTAGCCATAATTATGAGAGCTTCCTTGGACTCAGGAGAGGTGCCCATGGACTGGAGATGTGCAAATGTATCCCCAATTCACAAAGGGGGATCGAAGGGTGACACGAGTAATTACAGACCAGTTAGTTTAACTTCTGTTCCGGGTAAAATAATGGAGTCGCTGATTAAAGATGCATTGCAGGATCATTTAGACAAGACTGCAGCAATAATTCAGACACAGCATGGGTTTGTTAAGGGAAAGTCTTGTCTGACAAATTTGATAGGATATTATGATGTGGTTACAAAGGAACTGGATGCAAAAAATAATTTTGATATCATATATTTGGATTTCAGGAAAGCTTTTGACACTGTTGCGCATGGAAGACTATTGTACAAATTGGAGCAGAATGGTATTAAGGGTAAGTTGCTACAATGGATAAAAGGATGGTTAAGTGGGAGAAGACAGAGAGTGGTAATCAATGGGTGCTGCTCTTCGTGGACTAATGTTATTAGTGGAGTCCCACAGGGTTCTGTGTTCGGTCCACTGTTGTTTTGTATATTTATCAATGATATCGATGATGGTATATCAGGCTTAGTGTCGAAGTTTCGAGATGATACAAAGGTTGGAAGGTTTGTTAATGACAGTTTGCTACTGCAACAGGATCTAGAAAATTTAGGCAGATGGGTTGAGAAGTGGCAACTGAAGTTTAATATTGAAGTTTAACACTACTCTCAGGTCTTTTTCATTTTCTGCCGCTTAGGGTGGTAGAAAACGAAAAAGACTTGTAATTGTGCAGTCAGATATGAAGTTTTCTGAGCAATGCAGACAGGCTGTCAGAGTAGGTCATGGGGTTTTGTCAATGATAATACAGGAATTTTGCTAGCAGAGAAAAGGAGGTGATTACCCTTTGTATAAGACAATGGTCAGGCCGCGCCTTGAGTACTGCGTACAGGTCTGGAGGCTTCATTTTAGGAAGGATGTAGATTTGCTTGAGCGTGTACAGAGAAGGGCAACAAGTTTGGTGAGGGGAACGAAGCGGTCCACTTACCAAGAGAAGGTTAAGTTCGGCAAATTGCAGCAGCTGGAGACTAGGCACCTGCGAGGTGATCTGATTGAGGTGTATATCGCCTTGAATGGGTTGAGCACGCTGAATTCTGATGGGATTCTTCCGCTTGTTCAGATTAAGAACCTAAGGTGTCAAACACAAATTGAGAAAAGCCAGTTGTAGAATAGATGTGCGGAAATTTTCCTTTAGCCAGGGGTGGTTAATTGCTGGAACAAACTTCCATCTGTCGTTGTGGAAGTTGGTAGCTTAAATAAATTCAAGGAGGTACTGGACAAAGTTTAGAGGGAATGATTGTGCGAATTTTTTTTTCTTTTTTGGCTAATGCTACGTAAGCTCATACGCTTGCTTTCTTGCATCCCATGCGCCTCTATTACTATTACCCTCCATCTTCCGTCCACACGGTATATCAAGAAACGTGGTTCATCAGAAAGGGCAACTTTTTTTTATAATTGTCAATTGTCCAGTGACGCTGTTCAGATGCAAACTTTAAGCATCGCTGGCGATGGGTGGCCGTCAGCATGAGTATCTTGACCGGCCGCCTACTCCGATGGCCAATAGGAAGGAGGGTTCTTTGGATCGTAGGTGATCTTGGAAACACCACTTGTTGTCCCCTGGTTAAAATCCATGGTCAGTTCGCCGTTCTGCGGCTATCGGCTTGCACAAGGCGGAGCACATTACGACCATCAATTCGACGTGGCGCAAGCCATTGACCCGACGAATGCTGTTCTGTCCACCGTCCTTCCACAACCAGTCTGTTATCTCTTTTCCGAAGATCTTACTTCCCTTATTCATGTCGATCAAGCAATTCGTATGGACTGCATGCCACAAACCTGCAGTATCACATTTACCGGTCCTCACAGCGACATACATGCCACCAGCAGAGAGAAAAGGCAGATTGCAAAACACTGCGGTGGTTATAATGTTTTGACTGAATAGTATACACTCAGTGATCACTGAATCATGATCACCACCATCCATGATGGGCTATGCCGAATAGTTCGAAGTATAAAAAGCCGAGCAGCTTCGTAATTAGCATATGGAAATTAGCTTCTGGTCGTGCAAAGTCAAAGTGATAAAGTAGCAGTTATGACATCACTGAGTTGCAAAAGGCCATGAGCGTGGGAGCTCGTGCGACGGGTGCTTCCATATCGAAAACGACACGTCTTATCAGTTGCTCAAGACCCACTGTGTTTAAGGCGTACAACAGACCAAACCACCTCCACACCGAGAGAACTGTAAAGCATTACTCAAAGTGGTCGTGGCGAGCGAAGGGTGCAGCGCGTTGTATGTGCTCAATGGCAGGTCACTGTGCAACAGTTGACATCACAATACACTATTGTGAAATGCACACTCAGACGTATGAGGTACCACAGCAGACGACCCAAGAGATACCCTCTCCTCACTGCTAATCGTCGAGCTGTGTTGTCCAAAACACTGTGAAGATGTGATTCACCTTGAGTGGCCTTCAAATTCTCCTGACCTGATTTCAATTGTACATCTGCGGGATGTTTTGGAACGGAAGTGAGGCGTATGGACACGCAACCGTCATATAATCTAATCCGACCTATGGAGAGCCCTGCAAGCACATGGCTGCAGATCCCTACAGACATCTTCGGACATCTAGTCCAGTCAATGCCTAAGCGAACAGCAGCTGTTATCCGCGCGAAAGGTGGCCCAACACGGTATTAGGTAGGTGGTTATAATTCAGTGATCACCTATCTAATACCGTATATATCTTACTAATTTGGGGAAATTGATATGACCTGATCTGTTGCATGTAAATAATAATGCCTGCATTATCTCTCTATCTCTCTCTCTCTCTCTGCCAACACCACAAATCTGCTGACGTCGCTAATTGCGAAATTATTGTTCCCACGGTGTGTCAAGAACCGCACAACCACATTGGCAATTGCTATTTCTGCATGACAGGAACATCGGGATGGCCACTAAAAAGCAAGCACAGCGAGAAATATCCTAAGACCAAGAGAACATTATGGGTTTGTTCCCCATAATGAAGCCCTGTCAACAGCTGATCCCTCAAAACCTAAACTCCTCTGACTCTGTGGTCGTGCCGAAATATAAAAAAGAACATATTAATGCAGCGGCCTTATCACCCACAGAAGAAGACACGTTAACTTCACAACGAGTTGTCTGGAATTGCACTACTTTCAAAGATCGCCAAGACGTTAACCTACCATTTATTTAAAACATGAGACACTAGAAGGAAACACATGGAAGGACAAGATAGTCCATCCATGTGTTTTATCAGAAACAAACGAGGCTGTGTTTTATTAAACTACGCTGACACGGAGACCAACGGTAGTCGGATCAAACACGACGTAGTGGGCACGTAAATCGTTGTCTGCCACTCGTTTGGAGAGGGCCGAGTTTGATTGCCGTCGACGACCGGAGGAATATCTAACGACATTTTTAATGGCGGCTTTGTTATTTACAAACAAGGCACTCCACTGTCAAAATTTAAAAAAATAATTTTAAGGTACATGTTTCCCAAAATTCTCAAAATTTTATTTAACCATTTATTTTTGTTTTAAATTCAAGTACAGCCATATGCTGCAGGAAAAATTATTTTTTAAATTACTTCCCTATTTTTATATAATGGGCCCAGCTTATTTGGTCATACGCAGACAGGCACAGGAATCTATATTATGGGTGAACTAGAAACAGCTATGATTCATAAATTATCAAAATATTTTAAAAAATGATAGCCCAGTTTGCTTTTAGATTAATTGCAATGAAAAGCGATCGCTAATAGACTCTTAAAATATAAACCACCCACAAAGAAATCTCAATTTTAAAACACGATTATCGCAATACAATGTGGGGACGAACCTGATTATGTTCTGATGACCTTTGAACGTCATATTGAGATGCGATTTGCATTGACCTGTGCTATCAACTCCACCCCATCATGATTTCGGAGGCCACCAAATTACTTTATGTAAATAGAACTCTCCCTCGATAATTTAGTGCGTGTAACTCCATTACAACGATTTGCCTTCTATCATCCATTTCCTCCCTGATGTTCTGATGAAGGGATGTGCAAGATGTCACCGCTATTCATGAGGTCATGAGGCGCGAGGTAATGACTGTGCTTTGAAGCACAACCGAGGTACGTGACGCAAAGAAGATACCACTCTCAAATTGTCTTAGATCAGGAAACTTTTCTCCTCCCAAGGGTGCTTAGTTGTAAATAGTTGTTATACATGAAAAGGTTCGCTTCGGTTGTTTGGTTTGTAAAAGCTCAACAAGGCTCATTGTTGCTATAAAAAAATTCTGATCACGATGGCAACAATTCTCGGATAAATGCAAGAAAAGATATCGAAAAATATTTAAATAAAAAAAAAATTATATATTTTTTCTTCTCCTCATTTTGAAAGAAACTTAATCAGCATAATTTAAAACTACCGAGTAAATAAATCGCAAATATAAATCAAAAGTATATGAATGGAAAAAATAAATATACGGAAAAATCAGGCAAGAGAGACAAAGGTAATTCAGCTATGAACCGAAAAAACACGGAACAATTCGATTTTTCTTGGAAACGCCAGAAAATATTTATAAAAAATATAATAAATGAAATTTTTTTTGTGGTTTTTCCTTAGTGCCACTGAGGTCTTCTAAGAGCCTTCAACTCCATTGGACTTTAAATGAAAACCGAAGTTTTCCAGTGAAAACTATAAATCAAGTGCAGTTTTCATTTCTCTTTCATAGTAACAAGTCGGGTACTTTAAAAAGCATTTAGGATGACAGGGCTTACTGTGTAACAGTTTCCTTTTTCTTACGATCAGGAAAGAGTGACAGAAAAACGCTCAGAGCAAATGCTTGTGTTGTTATTCTGTGAGTGGACGGATGGGCGTAGAAACACTCTTAAATGTCATTTGACTCCATAAAAGAGAGATAAAATCTTCCTCCAGAGGGAGCCAGAGGTTATAAATGACAAACAAAGAGACACACAGCTGACCTAAGTGCCTTGGCAGAAGCACGTGCTGGCCCTCCTTAATGGCGAGCAAATACAGCGAACACCTATAGTGACTGTTAAAATGAAAAATGGAGTCATTAGCTTTCTTGCGCCTGCCAGAAGTCATTGGCATCGTTTCCAAATACGGCTTGCTTGCCTTATTAGCACACAATCCTTAAGGATATATTTGATGGAGGTCAGAAGTCTCCATTTGTTATGATCTGGAGTATTGTGTTCTGATCTGGATCATGTGTTCAGGATTACTACAATTGTTTGATCTTATTTTCGTTCTAAACACTTTAAAAACCCTTTTCTAACGTTGGGTTTCAGTTACTGATATGATTTCATTGATAGTTTACTTGGAAATTGTTGAAATCATCGCACAAGATCCATGCAAAATCTAACTTGCCATGCAATAAAACAGAATTATATAATTATATTAACTAATCCGTACATGGGTTACATCTCAGCTTATTTTATAATAACCTAAGTTCTTTATTGATTTATGGTTCCACATATTTGTGAAACATTTCATTTTCTCGCTGTCCACTAACGTTTAAAACAACAGATCCATTTTCTGAAGATTTTACTATTCTATTAATTATTCTATAACTTCACTGTTGCAAAATATCGAGATGGCGCTACAGTCGATAGTGAAACGTAATTTGTCACTATGGTAACGAATGAGTGAAGTAAATTTCGCTCAATAATTTTTATTTTATATTAAATGAATAAAGTTTTATTTTATATTAAAGCTTATTTTATAATAACCTAAGTTCTTTATTGATTTATGGTTCCACATATTTATAAAACTACATTTTCCAGCTAACTTTTATAACAACAGATCAATTTTTCTGAATTAATTATTCTATTACTGTTGCAAATATCGAGATGGCGCCATAGTCGATAGTGAAACGTAATTCATCACTATGGTAACGAATGAGCGAACTAAGTTTCATACTGTTGACTTCAGCAAGTAAACTAAATCATTAATAAACTGAATTTCAAATTGTTTATTCTCTCTTTAATTTTCTTCAATCGATATAAGTTTTTGGTTATAAAACAGTCTGAGATTGCGAAATTACGTATCGAAGTGAATCTTTGTTTTAATTATGGAATAATTTTATTATTCTACTGTTTTGATGTTACAAATATCAAGATGGCGCCACGGTCGATAGTGAAGCATAACTGCCATTATGGTCACCAGTGAGTGTACCAAGTTTTATAATAAGTTTTATTGCGATTTTATCATGAAAACCAAATCCCTGATAAACAAGAAAATTTCATTAGGTTATTTATTCCTTTAATTTTTACTACTCCATATAATTTCCTAGGTTTCGGCGCAGTGTGAATTTATTTTATTTCTCTTCTAGCTAGTAATTTAAACAGGAATATTTATGCGTGGTTTCGCAATGAAAAAAAAAAAAAAAAAACGTATTGAAGCGAATCCTTTGTCGTTAATTATGTGCGAGGTAGCGGCGTAATCCCGCACATTGCGAGACGAAAATAAAACCCTTTTGTTGCAGTAATCTTTCTGCTTGGTCAACAACACCGCTTGCACGTATGTTTTACATTTGCGACAGATGCTCGAAACGACACAAATTTAAATTTTCCAACTTAATTGGTTCCATTTGCTTCTTCTACAATACGGGGGGGCTCAAATCCACGTTGTATTCAACTGTTAGATGAAGGTAGTAGTGGGGTGATGAGGGTTAGATGAGGTTTTACACTCCCAACTGTAATTACAGTTTTGGAGAAGATGTTCCTATGAGCAGTAAACGTATAATTTGTGCACCGCTTTCGCTTCTAAAGACTACTCGTTTCTAAAGACTACCGTATGACGATTTATGGTGTGGTAATCTGTTAGAGTGACATCGCTCCAGTGAAACAAATACAATGATTACAACGGCTTGGAACAGTGGACACATTTGAAGGGAAATATAGCCACAAGATGGAATGCAGCCACATCACAATAGAAAAGCGCCTTAATGTGTGCTGGTTAAAACGCCCAAAAGAGATGGGAAGAATGGAAGGAAAAATTGGAGAGACAAAGAAGAAAAGAAAGTATAAGGAAGCAGAAGTTAGAATGAAATGAATCCGGGGAAAAAGAATAAAGTTGAAAAAGAAAGAGGGGAGGAATCGAAACGTAAACTATATCAGCAAAATTAAGCGGTACTCATGGTTTCGAGAAAAATTAACCTACCCGCCATCCACATGTCATAATGTGGTCCTCGCTGGTAGCATAGTGGATATAATCACCGTCCTCTCCACACTGAGTAGAAAAGGCCTAGATTCGAATCCTGTCCATAATGCGAGGAATTTACTGACACCTCACAGACTTCAGTGACATACATATACAGTATATGGGTCGAGACTTGAGCTCAGCGACTTCCAAAGGGGTGCAATCATAGAATGACATATTAGCAATCAATCAGTTCTATCGTTTCAGTAAAACTGCAACACCTTAGGTCAACGGCAGTGACGTAATCACCAAAAGGGAACATTCGGATATACTACAGAAATTAGATATCTTCAGTCCTCGTCGAATACTGGTCAAGCAGGAGTTCAGGGAGGTTACAGGAACTGATATTATTATAACTGCGATACGCAGAGAGCTTGCACAGTATCGGATTTTAGGGAAGGGGTGCAGAACGCATTGCATAACGTCCACTTGTGTTGTGCTGTGTATCCCATCGTAATTAGTCCCAGGAACGTTGTAAAGCGTATTATGGAGTTATGAACAATATGTGTAATTAAAGCCAGAACTGGACTGATTATTACATTAATAAAAGGTTCTTTGAACTGGTGTCCAGTTACATTTGGCAATACAGTGTATATCAGCAATAGATGAGCATATATTCATTGGAATGGTGATGCAAATTGTAATTTTTCCATTTAGGTACGTTTGCAAATGTATGAGCGCCTGTTACCTTCACAGTATGTCTGTCCGCATGTAAAAACTAGATTCTCAGTGAAGAATTTTGGAGGAACAAAGAAATTGATTTCGCTTTTTCCCCTCCACTAGCAACGTTACTAAGAGAGATCACAGAATATAATAGAAGGCTTACAAAATAAAGAGAGAGAGGAGGAAATAATGTGTGTTTTTTAAATTATAATAGAATGAAATGCTATTTCATTTTCCGCTCGACCTTACTATATCACTGACAATAAACACTGCCTTAAGTTTGTTATTGATTTCTTTCGTACAAGAAAAATATTTGATTATTTCTAAAGTAATAACATAGCGCAGGAACAAATTACTGAAGTGGAACTATAATTTGTCATACGCACAACTACAAGCATTTCTATTGCTTCGATTTCTTTGTCGAAGGCCGGGCAATCAGTTTCGAGAGGACAAAGATGTCAGAGAAATAAATACAGTGATTACAAGCACCATTCTTTGATGACAGTGATAAACCTCTGAAAGGCTAGCAGCATTGATCGAGTATCAGATAATTTTTTAAGTGTTTTGCTTTAACTAGCTTTGTTCTTTTAACAAGACAATATGGAAGAAGATGCCCGGATCGACAATTACGATTTCATCTGAAGTTCCATCCACGAGAAAGAAACCCTTTTAATCAATTCTCCGTTATTTTTTCATTATATCAGCAAATTAGACGTATCTGCTCGTATTAGATTGCCATTTTTCAGATCATGTTTAGGAAATTCGGAATACCCGGAGAAAAAAACAACTCGGACAACCCTATTTGAAATTGTAGTGACTCTGAAAGAGGTAGGCCAAGCCTATTTGATTTATAACCATGAAAAGAACTGAGGTATGCAGATATACACCCTCCCGGTACGATATTTTAAATGAACATGCATTTTCCATCCTGGTAAGGTAATGTGCGCTATTGTGTCCATGCTCATAAATCAAACAGAGTTCTCCTGTCTACCGATTTATGATCTTTGGGAGGAAAAAAAACTCCAAGACATCAAATATCCATTTTCTTCATGTATCGACAGTCCTCTTTGTTTAAGGCAGTTCGATTATTGTACTTTATGGTCCATTATAAGTCAGACATCACTTTACCATCAGCCGAGTAAACAACCATGTTTTCATGACCAGATCTATTACGTCATTCAACAGGCGCAGTTCACAAATTTCATTACTTTAAGGCAGAACCCTAAGGAGATTATTACATATAATTGTTAGTAATATTATACAGAAGATGAGGAACTTTATCAAATTGTAACGTCAGCACCACCTGTCGTCTCCCCTCTGAAATACAACTGGGAACATCATGATGAGGTCTTCATCGAAGATGCGATGTTGCAGACGTTAATTTCCACCTCATGTAGCGTCAGTTGCCTCTCTTTAATCTTTGAGTAGGAAGGTTAGAGGAGGTAGGGCGCAGTGAATGATGGGATGTCAAACAGACAAATGGGTTTGATTAATGAACTACTCATTTGAATTCTCCGATGGCCTATTGGACAGCAATGACAGCATGGAACGGAGACAAATTTGTCCGTTAGGATGGGTTGTGTTTGCATTTAGACGAAAACGCCCCCCCAGGGATAGCACGAAAGTTTTATAACAATTTACTATTCCTTCAGCCGCCTTAAACAGGACGTCTGCTTACAGGGAGATAAGCTATCTACTTAACCTCCCCCCCGTACATTCATTATGAAAACACTGCAGTGAAAAGTGTTATCGGAAGGTCGATAGAGATGGGATACGGGGAGATGAATGGAGGCTCGGACCGGATGACGGCTCCACCTAGGCGGAAGTGATCAATCGATGTACGTGAGCATTGTCTTAGGTTTTTTGTATTCCTATCAGGAATTCCTTCATTTGTGTTCAGCTCGCCCACCTTGGAGTGTTCTTCATTAGTGTGTGGGGCACGTAGGCAGTCAGGGACTGTCATACAAAAGGGAACGGATATTATGAGGAAGTCGGGATGTGGGAGTGATCTATACGGTGACGCAGAGCACGTGTGAGACTGTGGAAGGTGAAAAATGAGGATATAGAAGGAGATATGAGAAGGAAAAGTAGGGAAAAACAGCACAGGGAGAGATTGGGATCTTCTCTGAGAGGGTTAACCTGGTTTTTTATTTTTTCTCTAAACTGTGGCCGAGTTATTCGGTCTCGAGTAACCAGACAACACATCCATACAACATAGTTAATTTATAGACATACTAACATCTCGTGGCTTTAGCACGAAAAAGAAATAAAAATAAACTAATTTTCCATTTATCAGTCATTTTAAGAATGAAATAAACCAAAAATTCTTTAAAATCACCAAAAGATTTTTGTTGTTATAGGATTTTAGGAGCATCAACGACTAAGGCCATATACTCCGAGTATACTGTCTGTAATTTGCGTGTGTTCTGTGGTCGATTTTCTGTTAGCTGGACGAAAAGCCCAAGTTTCCGGGAGAAAAAACCATCCTAGTCTCGCCTGAGGCCGACTAACTGGGCCACGTTGTGAAAGCGGCCGACAAAAATTCCTCACCTGATCGATGGGACTCGAACTTAGGTCTTTTCCACCCGGTGTGGGAGTATGGCGATTCTACCAACTGTACTACCCACGAGGGCTCATCAAAAGTACACTGTACACAGACTTAATGTACAGTAGCACTTTATTATCAGACTAACCGTGAGTTGTACGCTTCTTTGGGTGCCGAACAGGAACCAGAATTGAGCTCACAAATGCGTAAGTGAATTTTTAAAACTTAAAATATCATTTGTTATTAACATTACCATTAGATTTTTAAATTTTTTCGTGTATTAATTTTTCATCTAATAGTGCCAGTTCGCTGATGCACACTGATTAAAATATTTTTATTCAGATTAAACATTTCGATTTAGACCTTCCCAATTTAAAATGTTCATAAATAAACTGATAATGTATATCCAGAACTACTGTTGCTGAAAAGACTTAAAAATACACATTTTCAGCTTAAGATTTTTTGTCCACTACTATACAACTATTTTAATAGCAGACTCTACGGGGTTCTTTTAAGCGTCATTGTTTAGACGCCCTTACCAGCTCTTTCCGTGCCCTTTAAAATATTCACCCAATTTGTAGTCCGCGTGGGAGTTGTTATTACTTTTGTTCTCTCGAAGATGTTCTCCATATCAAGTAGCCAAATTTTCAGGCAGCAGTCACTTGAACACGCTATTGATTTTACATCTTCCTTGTCCCACCCACCATATTTCACGGGCCATCGATTCCCCACGACTCATCCACCATCCCGCTATATCCCGTGCTTTATCGACTTCATCGTGGCCAATCGTCAGGACGTCACAAATACTTCACTGAAGAAGTACCCCAATGCATCGTTTGCCATAAGAAGGAAGTTTAAATTGAGTATCAGTATCGTATCTTTTGCTGGATATTTCTCGTTTACAATATAAATACTAAATATATTTAAAAGGACAAAATTTGCAATATGTAGGAGAAAACTCCTTAAAAGAAACAATATTTGAAATATATATTCTCTTAACAAACTTTGCCTGATATTTTTAGGAAGGTTGTATATATTTCCTTTGCGAGCATTGTTTTGTATTTCAAACAATAAATTTTTCTGGCTCGTGCTCTCAACAATTAAATCGTGTTCATTTCTTTGGCTCGTGCTTACAATTAAATTATGTTCATTTCCGTGACTCGTGCTTTCAACAATCAGTCATGTTTATTTCCCTCTAGGCGCGTGTTTTTAACAATTAAATTTTGTTTATTTCCTTTAAAACTATTCTATATCAACAATTAATGTACGTTTCTTGTGGCTCGTGCATTAAACAATGAATTTATGTTTTCCAGAGTCGTCTGCTTTTCCGAAATTGAAATAAACCAATAAAATTCGTCTGCTACGCTAGCTGATTGAAAGAATGATCATTTCTAATTTCTTACTCCACTTATTTTCCTCCAAGCAACAGAAATCGAATATTTGAAGGGCAAACCTCGATTATTCATTCAAGAAGGATTGGTAATAGTCATGCGCAGCCATAAAACAAGTAATTACTCAGTGGATGCCCCAGCAATCCGTAAACCATAGTTTAAATCACTCTTAATTATTTATGGAATACGATAAAGTGAACAGCTTCCTAGAGGTTGTATTTAACTGTCAGAAGTGGCAAAGATTATCCAAATCGACCAACAACGTACACGCAACAAAGTGATTATAAATTTAAAGTATGATTAATGCGAGTAATTTTAGTTGAAATATTATTAACCTTCATTGATGTCACTAGTGCTTTCCTGGAACATTAATGCGTCTTCTTAACTTTATGCTTCGCTTTCTCTTTAAGCTCCCATAACTTACTTTAGTTATCTCCTTAAAATTAATGTAGAGACATTTGTTTTCTCTCCGGTCTGGGCCATCTTTCGGCAAAATCCGATAATAGAAATCAATAAAGCATATTACTGACATATTCCACCACTTCTTTACACAAGGCTCTTAGTCGGGTGTAGTTTGTTGTGTATTCCTTAGCTACATCAACGAGAAGAGGAAGAGTGGGTTGGCGAGTATTGATTTTCAACCAACTTAAGGGGAAAAAAATTGTAGCGTTCACAGCAATGAAGAAAAAAGCCAGTCTTTCACAAACTTCGTAACCTATCGAAAAATTCTAAAAGAGCCACACACATACAAATGCCACTTGGAATCAAACGACTTGCAAAGATTTTTCCATATTTTATCTGCTCGCATTTGGTAAAGTATTTTTACAACTTTTCGATTTTGTTCAGTTTGGCCCACTTAGCGATGATGTTCATGGGTGTTGATTCCAATTTGTGTTGAAAATTTCATGAATTTGTTTTTAGAAAAGTGGTATTCCAACGACTAACTTCCATCAGGGTAAAAATCGAAGTTTTTTCTCTTCGTTTCATTCGAAGAAACCTTAGAGGTTAAAAATGGTGGCTATGAAGAGCCCATACGCTAGTATTCCATAACATGTCTTACTATAAACCACAAAGGATTATCGGAAGTCTATCTTCTCAATAAAAGAGAAGCTTCCCTAGTGTGTGTGTGGCCTTAATTAACATCACAGTGCCTACTTCATTAGCGTTCTATAAGAAGCAGAGCAACATGGATTTGGTTAATTAACTTTTATCAGTTTCTGACATAATTAACGACTTGGGATATTAATTTAATGTTGATGAATTTTACCGAAGGAAGTTCTATGAATGTTGGCATTGCAGAATGTGCCCATCAATTAGTTGCTTGTGGGTAATTACAAATCACGGCAAATTAAAAGACATTTCTTAACTGTTTTCGTCTCTGTTTCCATAATTACTGCTTTTTATGTCTTTTTAACGCTTAGAGTTTTAAAGGTGGTTTAATATGCCTCTATCTGTCACTCAACATTGGTTAATTCAATACTGGTTGATATTTCGCTTTTTAACAATTTTTAAAACTGATCAAAACGAACACTCGAGAGAAATCTGATAATCGAATTATCTGTGATGAAAGTGAATAAACAGAGCTGTAAATACTCTTGTTGATATTTGTAAAGGCATTACTGGGAATGAGTTATAAATTAACGAGGTAAATACGTGTGTGACAGTAAACAAATGAATAATTGCAAAGGAAATGAGATAGAAAAGATAAATGTGTTTCAAATGTCTGTGCAGTAGGTACGTATTAAGAAACTAATCTCATTTATAATAGCAGATTCATTACGAAATCAAAACCACGTGATTCTAACTCGGGTCTTTTACACTCAGTGTGGGGAGGACGATGATTATACCAACTGTGCTACACAAAGGGCGAGTCCATGGATCCATCCTGCCAGGTGTCAACGTAAGTGGTATAATGGTGTGGAGTATCGTACCATTAAAGCCAGATAATGCACCATGTCACAAGGCCAAAACTGCACAATTTCCCCAGGAACATGAGAGTGAATTCAACCTACAGCATGGTCTCAACAGTCACCCGATCTCAGTCCAGAATCTTTAGGACCAGGTCTTCGGAACAGAGATCCGCAACCATCCGATATGCGGGAAGAAAACACATACCAATATTCCTGATGCATGCTTTCCACACTCCGTTTAGTCCATGCCTCGACGAATCCAGGCTGTTCTAAGGGACAAGACTTTATTCGCTATTAGGTAGATGTAGCTAATAAAGGGGCCACTTAGTTTAGGTATATAAACGTTACTTCGGCATCAAAGTCTTCTTGAATTTTCGAGGTTTCTTATCCCTGCAGGAATAAGGATGTAATTTTCCGTTGTACAGGGCAGTGGTTTGGCCGAATCTTGAATACTGTACACAGGTTTGGAGTTGTAGAAGTAAACAGCTTGAATAAATTTAAAGAAAATTTAGATAAATTATTAGAATGGGTTATCAAATAATCGCTTTTGTCTTCCACATGTATAAGAAGCGCAAATGGTTTTGTGCAATCCGCCTAAAAGCTCCGTAGTGCTTACGTCCCATGAATATTGCCTGATATATCCACTTCCAAAATTTTATATAATAAGCTGTTTCCATTCACTGTAGATTTGTATTATTATTTATAAGGGGGCGCTGTGATGATTGATTGAGAAAAAAAAACTTTGGTGTATTTCTGGGTGTTGAATGAATTTTCGCTTATTTGTTTAATCCACAGAATACAAAACTAAAATGGTGTTCTGTCCTATTTTAATATCACGAAATCACTGCTAAGTGGTAGTCATTGCTCTTCTGAAATAACTTGATAAAACTCGGCGCTTCTTAACAATTGGATAACGTGTTGGATCCCTCATTTTTTTTTTTTTTTTTTTTTTTAAATCGACAACACTATTTTTAAACCAGGATTCGGTATTTGGCATAAAGGCCACTGACTCCAAATGATGTCCCAATCCTCTAGAGACAAGAAGTAATTGAATTATTGTAAGAAAAACTGGGGTCGTTAAAAGAAAGGAGATAAATCAAATAAACAGCCTCGTTGTTTGATCCGCATTAGTGCGGGATCTTTTCAATCGCTGTTGCACTCGTAGGAATACCTCCTATAGTGTTTTTACAGAAAACTAGTTCAGGATTCTTAATGTAAACGAAATAAGCTGAACAAAGTGGTTAACTTCGTGTGATACGTGTAATTAATGGCTCCGTATTATATGTGACAAATGTCCATAAAAATTCCTCACGTCATCGACGGAACTCGAACTCAGGTCTTTTCCAGCCGGTGAGGTGGAGAACGGCTATTTTGCATTACTTAATCATGACGATTTCATTGTATATTGATATAACGTTTCAGTTGTGTTTTGTCAATCTTCATCAGATATGCAATGTTTATGATTATACACACACATGACGAGGTTTGGAATTGTTTTGAATTTGAGGAAAACTCTTAGCGTACTCCAGAATTGGAGTATCATTTATTACCTCGAAATAAGTGAGTGTGTCTGTGTTAAGCGCCAAAGCGACTAAGACCATGAGGCGAAATTATATTACGTTTTTCAAATTGCATGTATTCTGTGGTCGATTTTCTCGATGAAAAACCCGAGTTTTTGGGAAGGAATACCATGCAACCCTCATCTGAGGCTGACCAACTCAACCACTTTGTGAAAAAAAGCCTTTATAAATAAATTTCTAAAAAAAATATTTTTTCAGTTATCCTCATGAAATGTGATACACATTATCAATTATACCCGTCCTGAAATTTAGAAAATATTATCAGTTACCTCCCAATATTTTGTAAAAAAAATTACTTTTCTCCAATTTGGAAAAGTATTTATCAATTATCCCTTAAAATTTGGGGGAAAATATTTATGGCTTTTCTTTATCACCCCAAATATTCGTATATGCCCACGATAAGTGTTAACATATTTTTCACGCTCTCATTGACTTATAATACACTGCTCGGAAAAATTAACAGTGGTGTTACTCGTGCACCTTGAGATGAAGAGGAACAAAATTTAGTATGGTAGTGGTGGTGGTGTACCATAAGATAATGATGTGATGAAATGAGGAGAAGGCGAGAAACTTCGAACAGTTATAAAGGACATTTATATGGGTTGTATAAGAATTGCCAAAGAAGGTAATATTACAGAAGTCGATACAAGATGCTCGAAAATATTGTCACATGACATCAGTACAGCGTATGATCCCCTCCAATGGCTAAACAGGACTGACAGCGGTGAACCATGCTCGATAAAAGGGTGTCTATGGGATTCTGTGGCAATAAATACCATTCTTCCACCAGCGCATATCTTAGCTCATCAAGTGACCGAGGAGTTATCTGTCGGTATACAATGCGAGATCCAAGGGCGTCCCACACATGTTCGATCAGATTTAAGTCTGCTGATCGTGCTGAAGATATTCCTTCAACGCTTGAGCTCCATGTGCAGTGGTGTTGTCGTGCATGAAAAGAAAATCTGGGTCAAGAGAACCCCTAAAAAGTTGCACATAGAGTTCAAGGATATGTTCTAGGTACCTCTGCGCAGTTACGGTACCCCTATCAAAAACATGGAGGGATGCGGCAGTTAATCATATTTCCGCCCCACCAGAAGGAAAAATTAGGCTAAAACGGGAATCATCAGGGAACAGAACTGTACTGCATTTATCAAGGCTCTAAGTCACGTGTTCATGGCACCAGTTTCGACGATACCCTGTGGTAGTTTGGGGTTAATGGGATACAAGCCACTGACTTTCTTGTGTAAAGTCCACTTGAACTGAGCATTCTTAACAGTCCAATTGGAAATGTTTTCACGTGTGGCTGCAACAACTTCAAGAGACAGTTGATGAGAGGACATCGCAGAGTTCAGTCTTGCTGTTAGAGCCAGATAGCGGTCTGTTCTGGTGATGTAGCTCTCGGGCGACCTTGACCAGCTCTTCTTGTCTCTTGAAACTGCTTTCATAGTGTCGAGGCGACACTGCGTGACACATTAGCCAACGTGACGCCTGCGACTGCCCGGCTTCAAATAGTCCAACGGCCCGTCATCTCAAAGAATCACCTAAGCGACGATGACTTGCCATCCTGAGTACCGGAGATGTGGCTATCCCACTGAGCAAGCCAAAAGACGGGAATGAAGTGATGTGGTCGCAACCCGTGTTCTTATAGGCATGAATAATTTGCATAATGTGCGACTCTGTTAGATAGTAGATCGATTTATATTGCACACTTGGAATTTGCATTCCAGGATGCCTATTATATGAAATATTCGCCTTCGGTGACATTATTCACAATAAAATATTCATGAAAAACATTTTGTTCTGTTAATTTTGTCGAGCAGTGTATAAAAGATATTATAACAGCATACAATACTTGAAAAATTTAGTGGGATCCCGCGATTATGTCCAACAGATTTCCAAATCAGTCAACCATGATTAAATTTCCTTTTAAGTTTGACCGGCCTCGCGACCATAATCTTAAATAAAAGTATTTTGATTTATTGTCTATCTCTGTACAGTTATATAATGTATAAATAATTTAAATTGAAGACGTGCTACTTAATTTTTTTCCACGAGTGTAATAATGGCTTAACTCCAACATCTATAAAACCTGTAAGATGAAAAGATCCATTAATGTCATCATCCTATCGAATAAAAAAATGTTGAATAGCGAAAGTAAATTCATGTCGAAAATGTATAAACGGGGATGTTTACAAACGAAATTTGAATCTCGTAGTAAACAAATTCCGTATAATAACAGCGTTGCAATCCGTCCCTCTTGCTTTCATCAGGAGTGGAACATTACAACAGAAACAGGCTTCGCATTGAGCGAACTCTAATACGATGCTAAAACTATAGTAGAGAACATAATACCGAAATCCCGCATCTCACGAAAGAGGCATCTGTTGCTATACGAGACTTAAGCAGACGACACGCTCACAGGGCTGTTGGCATTTTGCCAAGATTCAATAATGAATATTTTAATTCCGAAATTATGGCGTTGGATTTTATCCTGTCCACACCGTTACACCCCCAATCAATAAACAGAAACTCGCAGAATTATTTTAGAGCCTCAAAAACTGCCAAACGTAAAAATTAATCAAATAATTTGGTTTATATTTGACCATCCATGATTTTTTATTTTAATCGAAGAAAGCATTTCGAAATGCAGGGTGTACATCTGACAAATATGCATTATAGTAATATAAATATTTATAATTAGCTGCAGCGACTACTTCAGTTTTTAGAAATACCAGAAACACATTCGTATTTTGACCTCCTACGGCGGACGATATGCTTCGCAGATAATTGGGAAATAAAAATACCGAACTTCTTCATGTATTTCAAACTTTTCATCCCAGAATGAGCCGGACTACTTGTTTAAAGACAGAGGTAAATGAAGAAGAATTCTGATATGATTAAGTATCGCGTTATGTTAAAATTAACCGGTACAGTCAGTTGATATCGGTTACAAAGCTGCTAGTGGAGCATCTAAATGCAGAATTGCTAATATTTCCTGCAGCTAACGTATACATATAAACCGGAAGGTTTATATTTGCTCACGCGATTATAACTGTTCAAGCAAATGTACCATGCAGCACATATGCGGAACTTGTCGCATGGTTCAATACAGCAAAGGGAACTCCCAGTGTTTGTAACAGCTGGAACTAAATACAAGACATTAGAGGCTGACCCCAATTCCCCCGGCTTGAATTCAATTACTGGTGCCTGCTCCAATTATGCGAGGCTTAACAAACGAATGGTGGCATAAACATACGTGCTCCCACTTTCCTGATGTTTACCTGGACTGGGTGGGTGGTTAAGAGATTTCTGAATGGGCTGGAACATACGATAGTAGGATTAAACTACATCCGGACGTAGAAAGCGAATTTATTACGAGATTAACTTTAATTTAAAATATTCATTTTTTATTTTTGTGTTTACTGTCAGAATCGGTAACAATAATTATTTATTTAAATCATTCTACATTCATTTTATTAATTTTATAACAATTTATCTTTGATTTTATTAGCTGTTTTGCGAGAATAAATAAATTTGCCGTCAGGTGGCGAGTTAATTTGCAAATAATTTTATTAGCTGTTTTGTGAGAATAACAAAATTTGTCGTCAGGTGGCGCCTTAATTTCCAAATAATTTTATTATACTCTAAACTGCGCGTATTATCCATGGTTGCTTAGCAACAGACATCTACTGTATTACACATACAGTTCGATTTAACTTAACTAGTTATATAATTGCTTATAAATTTAGAAGGAAGTGATTATTAATTAATTTATTAAATGTTATTAGTTAATTAATCTCATCTGAACCTAAGTAATTAATTAGGTTAGATTTCTGAACGGGCCATAGCATCCGGAAGTAGAAAGCGAGTTTTTTACGAGATTAACTTTAATTTAAAATATTCATTTTTTATTTTTTTGTTTACTATCAGAATTGGTAACAATAATTATTTATTAAATTAATTCTATATTCATAATTTTATAACAATTTCTATGGTTTTATTAGCTATTTTGTGAGAATAACAAAATTTGCCGTCAGGTAGCGTGTTAATTGAAAAATAATTCGATTAAACTCATGTATTGTCCATGGTTGCCTAGCAACAGACTAAGCTCCTGCATGTGTAATTCGATTTCACTTATTACTGACAATTGCTTATGAGATACGTTTAAAAGTGTTATTAATTATTTATTAAATGTTATTAATTCATTATTATTTATTACTTCATAAATTAATTAATTTAACATTATAAATTGTTATAAAGAAAAAAGAGACCAACGCTTGCCGGAAATCCATTACCCCTAGTGGTCAATTTGAGAATTACTTTTTATTAAATCCCATATATTGATTATAGTGCAAAAAAATGTTTCTCGATACAACCTATAGATTTTGATTCATTGATTTTTAAAAAGTGGGAAAGACATTTTTAACTTCTGACTTAAAATATTTCTAAAATAGTCGTAGTTGAGCTGAGTTTATAATCGGTAGTGATGCTTGTATTCGCCATTCTTCCACGCATCATTGGTGATAGATGTTTCTTTACTTATGTCTGGATAACCAGACGACTGAACGTTTGACTGATCTGATGTGTCAGGAGCGTGAATAGCTTTTTATCAGGTCTGATAAGGTATTTCTAAGTGTTTTTCGTTCGTATTATGAATAATGGACACCTTCAGCGAATGTCATCGCACCATAAAGGGCCGGAAATAAAATGGATGCTGATCTGGATGATTTTGTCTATCGTGTACTATTCAGGTAATCTGAGTTTGATTCATCTGTTTAACGTAATATCTACTTTTTTATGCGCATGAATAAAAGTTTTTGGACGCTGAAAATAAATTCAGAACACTCGGGGGTACGTTTCTGATGAGGTGTCTTCCAGATAAGTGGGCCTTGGCTCCATTTAAGTTTTACGAGTAGGAGATTTATTCGGTGGAAACAGAAGCTATTGGCCTGACCTTGTACCGAGTAACTTTCATATATTTTTAAGATGAATTATTGAGTCTTCATGAGAGGGTATGCATTCAAATCTTGTTTTCGTACATCTTAACAAAGAATGCTTAGGGCGCATAAAAAGGCTTACGTACTTTTGAGGGAATCAGATTTGTTAGGCTGAAGGGGCAAAGAGGGGGCCCACCAAAAGCGGTGTTGCAAATGGGATTGCAACACTGTATTATACAGAGATTGGAGTATGGCAGACTTAAAATTTCTACTTCGAGAAATTTCTTGTCTAGAAAATAAGCCTTGGTAAAAAATTCAATTACGCTTCTACTACTGATCTCTCTTCTCTATTTCTATTATCATTCCTTCTCTCTTTGTCTGTACTTGTGCTCGCTGTAGGGTAATGATGCTCCCCCCCCTCTCCTTGCTGTCTCTCACTTCACTCTTCTACTTCTCATTCTTGTGGAGGGCAGATTCCTTCTCCCTTCCCTTCGCTTGCTTGCTTGCTCTCTCTCTCTCTCTCTCTCTCTCTCTCTCTCTCTCAATATATTCTGTGAACTAGTTCACCTTGTGGCAAAGGACAGGTACTAGGACACTCTCCTATCATTCCTTCTCTCTTTGTCGGTACTTTTCCTCTCTTTTTTCTCTATCATTCCTCATCTCTTTCTATCAATCTTCTTTCTTTCCTCTATTTTGCTCTATCTATAATTCCTGATCTCTTTCCTCTATTTTGCTCTCTATCTATAATTCCTGATCTCTTTCCTCTCCCTTTCTATCATTCTTTCTCTCCCTATCTATCATTCGCTATCTCCCTGTCTAGTTATCTATCATTCCTGATCTCTGTCTAGCTGTCTCTCATTGTTTTTCTTTCTCTCTCTCATCTGTCATTTCTTCTCTCTGTTTAGCTATCTATTATTCCTTCTCTATTTGTCTCTAATTTTCCTCTCTCTTTCCTTTCTCTTTTTATCATTCCTTCTTTCTGTTCTCTCTCTTTCTCTCCCTATCTATCATTCGTTATCGCTCTGTCTAGCTATCTCTAATTCCTTCTCTCTCTCTTTAGCTATACATCATTCTTTCCTTCCTCTTTATAAGTATCTATCATTTCTTCTCCCTCTGTTTAGCTGTCTATCATTCCTTCTCTCTACCCTTCCTCTCTATCATTCCCTCACTACTACCTTTCCTCTCTCTTTCTCCATCATTCCTTCATTTTTTTCTCTCGTTCTCCCTCTATCATTCCTGGTCTCCCTCTCTCTCATTCCTTCTCTTTTTCTTCTCTCTCTCTCTCTCTATCTGTCATCTCTCTATAGCTATCTATCATATCTTCTCTCTTTCAATCATTATTCATACCCCTTTATAGCAGTAGCTAATAGCGACTGAAGATAGAGGGTACCACCACAAAAAATATTACTGATACCTGCCGTGTAGCAGGAACGGTGCAGGCATATTTTAGCCATCCTTCGTGGACACAGACTGTCCTGGAAAAGGAAACAGAGATCGGTCCTCATCACCTGGAAGCAGCGCCAATTTGCCTCAGCACCAACATAAGGAACTACACGAAACGTCACACCTGAGATTCCTCATCAGTTCCTCTGAGGGATTTTAACAAAATACGAATCTGTTCCCGGGAAAATACTCACTCTCCACTGCAACCACGAAACAGGGATTTTCCGCGTGAAAGCACCAATGCACTTCGCCATAATGATGCAGCAAACAACATCCCTAAACTTATCAACGCCGATTTGAATGGAATCATACACACCTTATACATCTCCATTTCATCTCAATGTTTATTTTGCCACAAAGAGGAACATATCAGGAAAAACTGCCAACATATCTCCAACTCTTCGGTTATTGATACTGAAATTTAGGTGGCATATTCAGGATGCACAAAGCAAGCACACTACTGGTAATGAGGATAAAAAAGAAACAACCAAACAGTCTGAGATGCTTACCACATCGAATTCAGATTAATCAAAGACCACAGAAGACCAGGATGGACTCTTTTCAGAAGGCCTACCAGCCGAAACTAACTAGTTCTTGGAATCAACCGTCAAAGACAGTCCGGACCACAGAAGTCACTGTCAGATCTTAAATAAGCCCATGAAACCAGCAAGTATGGAAATAAATAAGCAGTTAGAAACTACTGGCAACTCTATAAATGAAGAGGAACTAGAATATCTTGGAGGCTGAAGAGACTAACCACGATTCCCACGATTCAGATGCTTCAGAGGGAGAGGACGAGAAAAGCGAATTTCTCCACACCAAAGGCCATTTAACTGTAGAAACAGTGCATTCTTTCTTATAGCAGGTATATGATAGCTTTGAAGTTCACCACTAAACGTACCACAGCTTAGCTCAAAACTTAAGGATCTGTGTTCTAAATTCTCCATCCGCCTTCCTAGACACACCCCTGAAGAACATTTTGCATATTTTTAACATCTACATGCCACAGCAGGATACACTCACCATTCAAATCACAAATTTCATTCGGGTCCATCTCTCTACAATAGACAAGAAACACCATAATAGTGGTTGGTATTTTCAACTGCACCCTTGATCCACAAATGGACAGAGCACGATGTGTTGAGCACTGTATAACGCTAATCAACAACGTGCAACTTATAGTACATAACAATGAGTTGATCAACACATTTAGACACCAACACTCAGAGGAAAGGTCCTACACATGGAGATCAGCAAATACAGCAGTTGGAAGACTTCCTTACCAAGTCTGAGTAGATAGATACTGCATCCCAAACCAAACACACACTCCAGAGGGATAAAACAAGACTGCCCATTCTCTGGACGACTTTACACAGTAGCCACAGAACCATTCCTAAAAAAATTTTTGCCACCAGTCTACAATCCCAACGAACTCTGCTACCAGCGCCTCGTCTAAAAATAACCAATTCAGCATACACAGATGATGTCACAATTGTTATACGCATCGAAAATGAATTTGAAGTCTTCCAAAAAACTCATGATTTGAATGCTGAAGCATCAGGTGCAAAACTAAACCACTGTAAGACCAATGGCCTAGGGGCTGGCAATTGGAAAGCCAGAATCGACTACTCCATCTAATGCACATAATCCAGCGAGGGACAGAAATATCTGAAAATGTATCTCGGAAACGCCCCGAACTTCTCCCAAAAGAACTGGTCCGAATTGCTGAGTCGCTACAATAGAGAACACCCCCACTGTTCGTTCTGATGGACTACTGGACCAGCCTTCAGTCTGGATGCGACAAAGACTCACCAAATGGAGTCCCAATGACGGCACCTGAACTAGACCTTACTGAACATGACCCATCCACCATAGCAGCACTCACACTGCTGGATTTCCAGCAAGTTGTCGGCTGCAACTGACTGGCCGTGCTAGCTGTACCTACCCTGAACTTGCGGGGTATATCTCTCTCTCATTTTTTTTTTTTTTTTCCGGCTTTCTTCTGTTTCCTGCCATCCGTTCTTTACTCCCCCCCCCCCTATTTTTCTCTTACAGAATGATTTTTTTTTTTTTTTTTTTTATTTATTATTATTATTTTTTATTTTTATTTATTATTTTTTTTGTGGGTAGGTGGTTTTCGTCCACCCGCCACCCCACTCTTCTCTCTGGTGAGGCGTTGGGCATGCCACACTGTCATCAGGGGCCATCTTCTCTATTGGCCCCTTTCTTCTGTTTCCTACCCTCCAGTCTTTGCCTTCCTCCCTTACTTTTCTCTTGCACAACGTTTTTTTTTTTTTTTTTTTTTTTTTTTTAGTTTATATATATATATATTTGTGTGTGGGTGTGTGTGTATATATATTTTTATATACACACACACTCATGCCCCCACAGGTCTAAATCTAAAAACATCAAAATTACTGCCCGACCTATTTGGCCCTAGAACAAGTTATCAGCGAACAACCCTACGCTCTGTTAAAATTACAACCGTTGCTCAAGAAACAGCGATCATCTCATTCTTAAATCTGGTCCTAGCCACTGAAATCCCAGGAAAGTAGGTGGCAGGACCCGCCAGAGTACTCTAGCTACAGTGGTACACCCGGTCAGCCTCCCCGTGGCATGGTGTGGTAACGTCGGGTCCCACTAGGGGCTCGGCGGCTAATAGACCGGAGGAACAAAGGGCACAACACAATATACAGCACATGACCCCCACACACTTCAAATCTCTGGCCCCGATACAATGTACACCCGCGGAGATGGGAGAAATCCCAGGAGCCGTTAGACACTAACATACCTTATACCTTATACCTTATAATAGAGTACCAGAGGTAGAGGAGATGGATGTGCGTGCCAGTTTATTAGATGACATTGTAAGAGGGCAGCCTTTTTTATCTAATGTTGCAGAACAAAAGGAGACTTATGCGGACAAGGTTAGGGCTGGATTCAGCCAGCCTCAATTAGGTGAACAGGTTATATTAAATGATATCTGTATGGTGGATAATAACATGAAACTGAGAAAAGTGGCAAGATTAAATAATAAGGTTATTTTCAGGGCTGAGGAGTCCTCAGAACAGCATAAGTCAAGCCAGGAAGTTAAAGAGGTTGTTGTTAACACATTAAAGAAAAAGTTTCAAGAAATAAAAATTAGAAGTCTAAGAGCTATACGAAATAAAGGAGTCTTAGTTGAGACAGATAATGATAAGGATTTGGATAAACTCAGTAAGGCAGAGGTATTTTTTCAAAAGGGTATTAATCTGGATAAAGTAAAGTTACAGAACCCTACCATCTTAGTGTATGATGCACTTAAGGAATTAACTCAGGAGGATATTAGGGATTTATATAAGAAAAATCTCCAAGATTATGGATATGAGGAGCAAGGGGTCAGAGAGGGCATTGTTTTTAGATTTAGTAACAGTTCCAAGGCAAGGTTTAATAATTGGGTGATTGGGGTAGCTCCTCACATGTTGGAAAATTTGATGTGTAATGACAGGTTGTATTTTGGATATACGTCACACAAATTCAGGCGTTTTACAGTTGTGACTAAATGTTTTAAGTGTTTGGGGTATCGCCACTCTATACAACACTGCACACACAAGACAGTGTCGTGTGGTCATTGTGCTCAGGGTGGCCATCTTTTTGTTGATTGCCCAAATAAAAATCCATGCTGTGTGAGCTGCAAGCGCAGAGGTAGAGCTTATGATCACTCATTAAGGAGTGGTAGTTGTCCTGAGTATAAAAAGGCTCTAGAGTTTGCAAGTACGCGTACTTATGATTGATAACTGTAGTACGTTTAATGTGAATGGTAGTTTTAAACATACAGTAATCGTCAATGGTGTGGAAACAACTGATTGGATTACAACAGTGCAGGCAATAACATCGGAGTTGTTTCCTCATGAGGAAGAGGGGGGGAGACAACAGAGCAAGAAGGTATCAGGGACTCTAATGTAACATACCTTGGGTCTGTCGATATTAGCTTATTTACTTTAGAGGAATCGAGAGCCATTTCTAAGAAAATTATCATTTCCAAAGCTCCGGGGATCGATTTGGTTGAGAATATCGCTGTTCTTAAAGTGATCGAGCTTTATCCTAACATCTTGTTAAACTTGTATAATAAATGCTTACTTCAAGGTACCTTTCCTGGGATCTGGAAAGTTGGTTTGATCAATCTGTTAGTTAATCCAGGTAAAAAATCAAATGACCCAAGAGGGTATAGACCAATTTCGTTATTGGCCAATCTTGGCAAAGTTTTTGAAAGATTGTTATTTTTAAGACTGAACCAAGTCATGGATAAAAATGGTCTGACCCTGCCTTATCAATATGATTTCAAGAGAGGGCATTCAACGGAGGATGCCATTAACGATCTCATGAATTTCACGAACCAGGCAGAGGATAAGTATGTGTTAGCCATCTTTATAGATTTTACTGGAGCTTTTGACATGGTGTGGCATGAGAGTGTTCTGTCTGCATTAAGGGGTATGCAATGTCCAGACTTATTGTATAGGACGATACAGAGTTATTTGTATTGTAGGAAAATTATACTTAAAGCTGAGCATCTACAGTTTAATAGTAATATTTCGAGAGGGTGTCCTCAAGAGTCTGTACTGGGCCCACTTTTTTGGAACTTAGCACTTAATTTATAGCTAGAACAATCAGCTGAAAATCTGCATAAGATTGCTTATGCAGATTATTTGGTTTTGTGTGTTACTGGTAAATCCAGGTCTGTGTTTGAAATAAGAGTGGCTCAGGTGTTAGCAATTCTAGTGTCATGGGCTGATCTGAATAAGCTATTGATATCTACAACTAAAACTGTTATGATGCTTCTTAAGGGGAAACTAAATTATGCGCGACCGCCAAAAGCTTTAATTAAGGGGAGGCAGATTCCCCTAGTATCTGAGGTGAAATATCTAGGTATAAGAATTGATGATAGATTATTGTTTTTTCCCACATTTAAATTACTTATATGAAAAAGTTAAAAAATTTAGTGCAGCAATAATTCGATTAACACGGTCAGATTGAGGGTTGAAAAGGAAAGTTTTAAATTTATACTACGAGGCAGTCTTCGTACCCATAATTGCGTACGGAGCATCAGCGTGGTCCTTCAGAGTTAAATTTAAACAGAAATTGTTGTCGATTCAGCGCTCAATGCTTTATGTTATTTCTAGTTTGTGCAGAACATTCTCAACGAATGCCATGCAGGTTTTGGCCGGGCACTTGCCTCTAGACTTGTACATTGTGTATCGGGCCCTTTGTTATTACTTAAAAAAAGGCATAGTTGTTTCTTTCATGAATACTACATCTGATGTCACTATAGAGATATTTAAAGCTAATAAAAATGTTCTAACACAGTTGATTGGTATGTGGCAACAGAGATGGGATCTTAGTGTAACTGGGGAGGTGACTAGATTGTTATTCCAACAGTTAAATTTACTTATGATAGTAACAACAAATGGTTTTTCCTTCTATGGTAACGTCGTTTATTTTAACTGGCCATGGGTCATTGAATTTTAAACTACATTACTTTGAGCTAGTCAGCTCTCCTTTATGCACTTGCGGTCTACCTGAGACTTGGAGTCATTTATTATATGATTGTAGTTTGAATGTTCAACTTAGAGAAAGGCTAAAAGTGAAGATTGGTAATTTAGTTAGAGGCTGTGAAAGTGATCTTATTGCTAATCAGGATAAATTTCAAGCACTGCAAGAGTTCTGTGTAACTGTTTTTCAACGGAGAAGACATTGGAATAATCTAATGATTACTAATTAAGATTTGGTTATATACATCTTGATTATCTGTGTTTTTTTTTTCTAGTTTATTTATATTGTATGTATATGTGTTTGTGTGTGTGTGTGTGATTTTTGTGCATGAGGCACTGTTAAAATAGTAGACCAGGCCCAATACCAAGTGACTATGGGCGGCCATTAGGGAGCAGTTGTGCAGGTGCCAGCTGCTCCCTGGTGGCGAAGAGACCTGCCATACAGGTCTGTTTTGCAGAGGTTCTGCACAAATTCAGTTTATCAGGTGGAGATAGACGGAGGTCTAGGTGCCACTTTAGACATAATAATAATAATAATAATAAAAATAATAGAGTACCAGAGAAATGCAGAAGGGCGTACGCTACATCAACAAGATGGAAGGCTCTGGCACACCCTCAAAGTTCTAACTCCACCAACTGACTTCTCCATCAACTCTAAGCATCCATTCGAAGCTTCCTATGGAACACACCCAACTGGATATCCACTCTAAATTCCGTCAGCCGCTCACTCACTGGGGCAAGGTGCTCTGAATGCTCTGATTTTGTCTCCCTTGAAGACAAAATCGGAGAATTCCGGATCACTTTCCTTCTAAATACACAGAAAATGAAAGAGACATACTGTGTCGTTACGGATAAACTACTAGTAACAGCCACTAACTCTACCAACAGTCCTAAGAATGGACATGGACCCATTCCCCTCAAACTACTCTCCTTCTATAAAGACTCAGTGCATCCCTGGAAGGAGCTAAATTATCACTCTCGATGGAACATCGCTTCCTGCTGTACTTTCAGAACCACTGTTCTGAAAAAACTGTTCTGTTAGAAAAGGATAACGGATCCTGCAACTGATAACCATCTCCTGTTTTCCTACGTGGAACTGGGCAGCACTAAGGACCATACACGACCTCCTAACACCACGTGCAACTTCTTATTCATTGCTGCGAAGGCCCTCATTTACAGCGTCTATTTGAAGCACACAAGAAGCAGGGGAAACGTGCGGGCCGTTGACACCTCAACACAACATCTCAAGTGGAGCCTATGAAGGAAGTTGCAGAGCAGGATTCTGCTTGAACTTCACCATCACAGACAAGAAGTTTTCATTCATCGGAACAGAGAATGGAACAGTGTGGGTCACCTCTTCACCATCACCAAACAGTCCATCTTCAACATGTGACCTCAAGAAGAGACCAATCAAATGCCAAGAAACTGTCTTAAATTCCCCAAGTGGAAATGTTCTCACCAAAGTTACTTTAACGTAATTGTACATGGAATGTAAATAGATTATTATACGTGAAAAATGTATTTAGTGTCCATGTTTAATAATATATCATTCCTGCTCTCTCTCTCTTTTCCCTCTTCCTCTCCCCCCCGTAACTTTCCTTCCATCTCTCTCCCTATCTTTCCTTCTATCTCGATCTCTCTATCTCTTACCTTTCCTTCCTTCGATCACCAACAAACATACTCACTACCTGGAAGATCGATTCACGACAATCTACATCTGATCAGTGACCTCCACTCCACTCCACTGCAAACAGCCAAAGAAAATTCCTAGCACTAATTAGCCTTGAACAGGAAAAGGCCTGCGATAGCGTTGAACACAATTGCCTTTTTTAAACCTTGAAAGCTTTCGGATATGGACCCTACATCATCGGAACAATCCATCTACTATACAAGGAAGCTAAATTCTGCTTGAAACTCAACAACCAACTCACCCGCCATTTTCCGTATTCCAGAGGGATCAAACAAAGCTGCCCACTCTCTGGGCAACTCTACACAATTGCCATAGAACCATTCCTTAATAAAATTGCCACCAGTCTACAATCCCGACGAACGCTGCTACCAGAGCCCCACCTAAAGATAACCCACTCAGCATACGCAGATGACGTTACAATTGCAATATGTCACGAGAGTGAATTTGAAGACATTCAAAAGGCTCATGATCTCTACGCTCAAGTAAGACGCAAAACTCAACCACTGTAAGACCAGCAGCCTTTGGGCTGGCAACTGGAAAACCAGAACCGACTCCCTCATCCAATGCGCATGGTCCAGCGAGAGACAGAAATACCTAGGTGTGTACCTCGGCAATACCCTCCTTTTCTCCCAGAAGAACTGGCCCGAATTGCTGAGTCGTTTCAACAGAGTACTCGAGAAATAGAGAAGCGTGTGCGCCATATATTTGCTGAGAGTGCTTTTGGTCAATCAGATGGCGGTAAGCGTTCTCTGGCACACTCAAAGTTCTCACTCCACCTGTTGGCTTCCTCCACCAAATCCAAGCATCTGTCCGAAACTTCCTTTGGAACAAAACCAACTGGATGTCCTGTTCCAAATTCAGCCAGCCGCTCACTCACGAGTCAGCGGTTGGTCTCTCTTGATGACAAAAATCACAGCATTCCGGATCACCTTTTTGTTGAGAATGGATATGGCACCAGCATCACTTAAACTACCGCCCTTCTATAAAGACGCACTGCACCGCTGGAAAAAGATAAACCTTCACCATAATCTTGAGGGAACATCCCTTCCTGCAATACTTTCAGAAGAACTGCTCTTCTACAATAAAAGAAAAATAGACCCTGCAACTGATGAACTCCTCCTTCTTCGTGGGTGAACTGGGCAGGAATTAGGACTGTTGGCGACCTCCTGACACCACGCTTTGAATGGAAGGGATCAAAACAGTTGCCCATTAAAACCATAAATGCAAAGCAGCAACACAGACTTCTAAAATTAGCGATTACACAAGCCCTTCCAGATATCACAACAGCAAGAGATTGGTTGGAAATGTCACCGGATCCACACCTGCACCAACCTTCGTTATCACTACACCAGAAGACACGGTACATCTGGCTCCTGCACCTCCCAAAAAAGTCTCTCAGCTATTTATGTCACGTCACACAGCCATGACCTTCTCGTCATCCACTGGCCAAGCTCTTCCTGCACCCTTCTCCACACACCACAAGTCACCATATAACTTTCAGTGGAACCTCCCTCCCATGCAGGACGAAATGTTCCAAATTGGACGCAGACATCCAGTGGAGACCGGCACAACATCCTTCCCACCCCATTCAAGCTATAAATCTTCGGGTTGCGCACCTCAAACTACTGCCCCTTCTGCGCCACTATCCATCTTTCCTTTCTTCCCTCTCTCTATCTACAAATCTATCTATTTTTCCTTTCCTCCCTAATCTATCTTTCCTTCTCTCTCTCTTTCTCCCCTCTTTTTTTCTTTCTCTCCCTCTCTCTTCCACTTTATCTACCTTTCTTTTCTCTTCCTCTCTCTATCTATATATCTTTTCTTTCTCCCCTCTATCTTTCCTTTATGAGCAGTAGATACATTTTCAACAAAAACTATTTACATTCTATGTACAAAAGGAAAAATTGGAGAGAAATTTTTTTATTCCTTTCTTTCTCTATCTAGCTTTCCTTTATTTCTATCTTTCTCTCCCCATCTTTTCTTTCCCTCCTATCTTCTCCTTCCATATCTTTCCTTCTCTCTCTCTGTTTCATTTTGCCACTTTTCCTCTTCTCATCCTCTGCATTATAATCATTTTTTTTTATCTCTTTCCCCCGGCATTACCGTGTTCTTGGTTCACGTGCCACTGGTTTATATCTCGGGCGTCCATTTCTTTGTGCGAAGAACTGCCGCCTCCCCAATCCCCCCGTTATTTTTGCACGTGACGTATATGATTTAAAGGGACTGCTCGGGATGATGCGTACAGAATGGTACGCTTACAGTGGACGAGCCCGCGTCCATTATTCAGCAGCCAATTGCGTCATTTATCTTGTGACGCACTTTCATCAGCCCCGAGTAATTAGCTAAACCTCGTTAACAGAACACCGCGACAATAGCTGGAAAAGTTGGCGGGAATCGAAGCCCCTTCTCCACCCCCAAATGGCAGATATGGTGGAGGGGAACAAAGCCAACCCTGCCTACAATTATAATTTTCCTGACACCGATTCAAGGTAATTAGTTGGGGGCCCAAGGTGAATAACACTACGCGTAAACTGCTTCATTTTCCGTGCAACAATGGCGATAAAATGTTTGGACAGCCATTTCACTTTCATCATGCAACATAATCTTAAAAAAAAAAAAACATTATTTTTTTATTTAAATTAAAGTTGAAACATTTCGCCATTTTTCCACTAAGCACAGTCATGAAATGGACATTTTTAAACACGTCACGTGTACACGTGATACGTTAAATTGTCAGTTGTGAGAGCGTCCTGGGAGTTGCATTATTAAAGTCACGTGCGATAACAAGTTGTTAATAGCAGCTGAATTGTTACGTCACGTGAAATAAGTTGAATTGTTACGCCACACGAGAAAAGTTTAATTATTACGTCACGCAAAATAAGCTGAATTGTTAGTTCACATGAGAAAAGTTCAATTGTTGCGTCACACGAGAAAAGTTCAATTATGTCACGTGAAATAAGCTGAATTGTAACGTACGCGAAATAAGCTGAATTGTTGCGTCACATTAGAAAAGTTGCATTGTTACGTCACACGAGAAAAGTTCAATTATGTCACATGAAATAAACTGAATTGTTACGTCAATTGAAATAAGCTGAATTGTTGCATCACATTAGAAAAGTTGAATTGTTAGGTCAAGCGAAATAAGTTAAATTGTTACGTCACATGAGAAAAGTTGCATTCTTACGTCACATGAGAAAAGTTAAATTGTTACGTGACGCGAAATAAGTTCAATTATGTCACGTGAAATAAGCTGAATTGTAACGTACGCGAAAGAAGCTGAATTGTTACGTCATGTGAGAAAAGTTGGATCGTTACGTCACGCGAAATAAGCTCAATTGTACGTACGCGAAATAAGCTGAATTGTTAACGTCACGCGAAATAAACTGAATTATGTCACATGAGAAAATTTGAATTGTTTTTTCAAGTGAAATAAGCTGAACTGTTACGTCACATGAGAAAAGTTGAATTGTTACGTCACGCGAAATAAGCTGAATTGGATTGTTTTCAGAGTTTAACCAGTTTGAATGTAATTAGAAGTTTCATTTCAGTGATAAAAGTTTAGTTAGTCTGGTGTTTGAATCACATGCGATAACAACTGGTGCCCTCCCGCGATAAAAAATAGAATCACATCGCAATCTAGTGACGAGAGATTTTAATCACTTCACATTTGCTATCAGATAGCGTTCATAATGGCTGACGTTGAAAAAAAAAAAAAGATCCCTTACCAATCTAATTCCTTTAATGTTTGTTATTTATAAACGACGTCACATGAAAAATATGTCTGAATAAGTTACCTCCTCTAAGTGAATTTTTTTAAAATTAAGAATGCAAAATATTTAATTTTCAGAATTTAATTAATTCGAACTTTTTCCTAAAATGAAACAGAGTATTGCGAGAACAACATTCCAAGGGTGAAGAAGATATATATTGTTTTTAATAATAGTAATAAATAATTTCTGGTCTGATTTTAATGAAACTTGGGACAGCTCGACAAATCTTTCTTAGAGACCCAAATGTAAAATTTGTTGAAAATCCGTCCACTCTGAATCGAGTTGTTACATGCGGGCGGACGGACGGACACAGGCAATAGGCCCATTATACATATATAAAACATACATTATGCACACCTAAAAGACTTCTTTAGTCATATTTATTCTATTATAAAGAATTTTCTATTTTTTTTCCTTTTTTATGTGAGAGAAGGAAAGATTTCTAATATTTCACAATACACAGTTCCGCATACGCATTCCAAAGTGTATAAATTAGTGCGTCTGCACTAATTCTGGATGACATAAGTTAGCTCTTGGATCCGTATTCCCAGTAGTGGGTAGACCGTTCTATAATCCCATCCAAACAAAAAAAAAAAAAAAAAAATGACTGCCTTAACTAGTTTCCCTGTAGGGCGATTTTGCTGCACATGCTTGGCCATAAAAGATGGCGTAGTTGTTTCTTTGGAGGTTCATGATAAGCTCGCTGCACAAATCTTCATCTCCTACGTGTGTTCCTAGAGAACGGGTGGAGATTGTCAGTAAACAGGCTTAACTTGTTGTCGTAACTCCTAAGAAATAGGAATCTCTTGTTTTTCTTTAATTCTGACACTATAATGGAGAAGGAGAGTATTTTTAACTCGGTAGGATGCAAGAGAGCTGCAGTTCTTTGTTTAGTACCACGTGATCGATAAACTCGGTTTTTATTTTAAATTGTGGATTACCATTATTTTCTCTTCTTTCGCAAAGATAATTGAATTCATTTCAACTCCCTGCGTAGTAGTATCAGATATACAAAGTGAAACAAGGTTAAATTACCACTTGAAAAGGGTGGGGTATGCTCTCTGATGCTAAAGTCTCAGGGTCCACCCTTCACAGTATGCAAGTTCTACTTCGCTTCAAAGAAAAAACATACTGCACACTTATTGGTAATAGCAAGTTGCCACTACTTATTGAACAGCCCTCTTACAGGATTGACCATTTCAGGTAAGTGATATGTTTGGAATAAAACAGGGGGTCTAATTTTAAAATTATTTCTCAATTTTAAAAGAGGAGCTTCAAAGGAGATCCATTCGAATAGCTGCAAGTTTAACGATTTTTCAAATACTAGTACAGTCTCAATTTATTTATTGATCCCACCCCTTACACTTCCATTTTAGACCATCCTTAAATCCACTAAGAATAAAACTTTCTTCAAACATACAATTAAACCAATTTTTGGCGAGTTCGCATATAGGTAAAGCATCAACTGTCTCCACCATGTCCATCCGTCCGTCCGTTCACATGCAAACACTCGACTTCCAGTGAATAGATATACATAAAATCCTATATTTTGCCTCTTTAGGATTTATAAATCCATCTTAAATTTCATTAAGATGGATCTATTTTTTTAGTGCACCCCACTTAAAAAAAAAAAGGACCAGCTCGAAATTGCTGTAATTCTGCATTTCAATTCCAAAACATTATCCACCCAAAATATTTGCATATTTCTTCGTAGCTACACGCGATTTCCTGAAATCAGAAGGGTGTCCCCTGACTTTTGTTGGGCTAGTGTATATTATACATAAGTGTGAAAAGCAGTCCTTCTCAAGAGAATATTTTTTAGTGAACTTTGTTTGTACTGCTACTAAGATATTTTCTTATTAATCTACCATATTAATATTTAACATAATTAACATGATTAATATTATTAATCATGTTAAATTTACATTCACTATTTATTAAATTATTTAATAAATAGTTATTTAATTATTTATTAAATAATTTAATAAATTTATTTAAACAATTTCATAAATAATTATTTAATTATGATTTTTTAATTAACATTATTAATTACGTTAATTTTCCAGTAGTGCTGTTGAAAGAGCAATCATTTTCCATCTTTTCCAAAGGGGATTAAAATTTTCTTTCATTCTTTTCATTTATAACACTCACATTAATTAATATCCCAAAAATTCCAAATTAAATTCATTATTAAAGAATTAATTAAAATCCTCTTTTGCCCTCTTTTGCTTAGAACATAGATTATGCTAAAAAATTGATTTGAAATTTATTCAACGTCTTGGGAGATAAAAGAATTACTCGCATTGACTCCTTAAAGATCTTTTTAAATGGCACAATTGCCCTCAACCACTTAATGTCAATCTCAATCAATTTAAAACTTTCTGTCATTTATAACCTGATGATATTTAATTATTATTGAAATCGATAATGGGGGGGGGAGTTAATGAGAAATTTTAATGGTTCCAGAATACATTAATCCATCAAAAATAACACAAAGGTGTGCATCCCAAGGAATCTGTTAATAATGTTAAAGGTTTCTAATTTTTTGGCCGGTGAGTGTATTACATCTCGAAATAAAAATAATACACTCTGTCACATAGTGGTGGCGAATTTAACAATTTTTTTTGTAAAATAAAATGCAAATTTAAAGACAATCTTCACTTGCCAATACTGTAATTAGTTCCACAATATCTGATGAGGCACCAGTACTCCCTGAAACAGGCTGTGATAGCAGTGTATCATACATAACAGATTTCCAGTCGGGAATCTGTTATGTATGATATACTTGGTAGTTTCTCCACTGTAGATTAACCATTTAGCGATGCAATTTTTTTGAACGTACTGCACTATCAAGGCAACTCATTGTGAAGGCAACGGTTGCACCGATCTGACTTGAAATACAAGTCTAAACATGTTGGAACATGTTTCATGCGAGCATGAGTAACACATAAAAGGTATCTAAAGACCAATTCCTGTAAACAATTTAAAATTGCAATGATTTTGAGAAGACATCTATTGATTAAAAGATGAATTATATATGAATTCTATGCACAAAGTATGGTGTACACAAGGGCAAACACATCCATCTTACAATGGCCATTCATCTCTCGGTTGTGAGGTTACATAATCTCCATAACGGATTCGTCGTCCATCTGAATAATAAATACGTTATGGAAGAGTAAATAATCTCATTTCTCTGTGAGCATTGGTAAACCTTCTTCAAGAGATTTCGTGATTAACTTTATCGATTGTTTCCGCTACGATTTCGGAAGTTTACAGACGCGGAAACTTTAGAGAAGATAGAAAAGGAAAGGTTACGTCCCATTGGAATCCCAAACATTGATTAGTACAGGTTGTAAGCATCGTTAAAATTGGCAGCAGGCTCACAAACACGGCCAACAAAACAACAACGTCCATTGGTAACGCGTTTTCACAATCGATTCAACCCAGTAACGTAAACTCTCCTATTCCCGGATGATAACTTTTGCCCACACCAAAGAAATCCAAGTAGAAATGGCACCTTTGGTGCAACCATCCACCAATTGAAGATAATTGCCACAACCGAATCTTTTCACACTTAAAACTTTTCAGAGGTAGATTAGTTTTTAGATTAGGTTAGGTAGATTAGATTAGATCTAGAGGTAAATTATATTAGATTAGATCTAGAGGTAAGTTAGATTAGATCTAAAGGTAGATTACATTAGATCTAGAGGTACATTGGATTAGATCTAGAGGTAAATTATATTAGATTAGATCCGGAGGTAAATTATATTAGATTACAAACAGAGGTAAATTATATTAGATTACAAAGAGAGGTCAATTATATAAAATTAGATATGAAAATATATTACATTAGATTAGATCTAGAGGTAAATTATATTAGATTAAATACAGAGGTATATTATATTAGATTAGATCCGGAAGTTAATTATATTAGATTACAAACAGAGGTCAATTATATAAGATTAGATATGAAGATATATTACATTAGATCTAGAGGTAAATAATATTAGATTAGATCCAAATGTTAATTATATTAGATTAGATTAGATCTAGAAGTAAATTATATTAGATTAGATCTAGAGGTAAATTATATTAGATTAGATCTAGAGGTAGATTACGTTAGATCTAGAGGTAGATTACGTTAGATCTAAAGGTAAGTTATATTACATTAGATCTAGAAGTAAATTATATTAGATTACATCTATAGTTAGATTAGATTACACTTAGAGGTAGTTAGATTAGAGCTATACGTAGATTAGATCAGATCTAGAGATAAATTAGATTAGATTAGATCTAGACATAGATTAGATAGATCTAGAGGTAAATTAGATTAGATCTAGGTTAATTGATATCAGATTAGATCTAGAGGTAGATTAGATTAGATCTAGAGGTAAATTATATTACATTAGATCTAGAGGTAAATTAGATTAGATCTAGAGGTAAATTATATTAGAGCTAAAGGTAGATTAGATTACATTTGGAGGTAAATTATATCAGATTAGATCTAGAGATAGATTAGATTAGATCTAGAAGTAAATTATATTAGATTAGATCTAGAGGTAGATTACGTTAGATCTAAAGGTAAGTTATATTACATTAGATCTAGAAGTAAATTATATTAGATTACATCTATAGTTAGATTAGATTACACTTAGAGGTAGTTAGATTAGAGCTATACGTAGATTAGATCAGATCTAGAGATAAATTAGATTAGATTAGATCTAGACATAGATTAGATAGATCTAGAGGTAAATTAGATTAGATCTAGGTTAATTGATATCAGATTAGATCTAGAGGTAGATTAGATTAGATCTAGAGGTAAATTATATTACATTAGATCTAGAGGTAAATTAGATTAGATCTAGAGGTAAATTATATTAGAGCTAAAGGTAGATTAGATTACATTTGGAGGTAAATTATATCAGATTAGATCTAGAGATAGATTAGATTAGATCTAGAAGTAAATTATATTAGATTAGATCTAGAGGTAGATTACGTTAGATCTAAAGGTAAGTTATATTACATTAGATCTAGAAGTCAATTATATTACATTAGATCTAGAAGTCAATTATATTAGATTACATCTATAGTTAGATTAGATTACACTTAGAGGTAGATTAGATTAGAGCTATACGTAGATTAGATTAGATCTAGAGGTAAATTAGATTAGATTAGATCTAGACATAGATTAGATCTAGGTTAATTTATATCATATTAGATCTAGAGGTAGATTAGATTAGTTAGATCTAGAGGTAAATTATATTACATTAGATCTAGAGGTAAATTATATTAGAGCTAAAGGTAGATTAGATTAAATTTAGAGGTAAATTGTATCAGATTAGATCTAGAGGTAGATTAGATTAGATCTAGAAGTAAATTATATTAGATTAGATCTAGAGGTAAATTAGATTAGATTAGATCTAAAGGCGGCGCCTCCGTAGCCAGGTGGGCAGGAGCAGCACACGCTTCTTGATTAGACCGGGGTTCGAGCCCGTGACCACCAAATGCGGAAAGGTCAGGAAATGACCACCGCATATCCCCAGAGCAATATGGCCTTAGTTGTTAATGCTCCTAAAAAAAAAAACAAGAAAAAAAAAACACATCTAAAGGCAAATTATATTAGATCTGATCTAGAGGGAGATTAAATGATAGGCAGAGGTAGATTAGTTTTTAGTTTAGTTTACGTAGATTAGAGTAGATTAAAATAGTTTAGGTATATCAGATTAGAAGTAGACTAGTTAATGCTGGGCAGAGGAAGATGTTTTTAAATAGAATATTTGTTTTCGCGATTAACCGGCCGATCGGAATCCACCATACCGAATATATATTCAATACTGTGGAATACTTCATACAAAACTATCATTAATAATGATATTGATAATTTCCCTGATATTGAAAACGGGTAGGGTCCCTGAGGGAAGGTCTGAACCTGTTTGAACTTGTCACCTTGATCAGACAAGCGATTCATGTGACTGTATTGCAACGCTTAGGTTTTGCTTTTGTACACAATAAATCCAGCAAATACTTCGGCGTTTGTATACACCATTATGAATAAATAAATGGAGTTCATTTGCGTGAATAGACATTTATGCCTGAATTCATTAACCCTAAACGTTTTCTTATAAGACATTAAGTTCTTTGAAGAAGGAATTTTTGTGTTTCCTATTCAAAGATTTTTCTTTTTCTAATTTCATTTTAATGGGACATTGGATTAGAAGTAGTTAATGGTAGGAGAAGTAGTAAATGGTTTGTCGACAATTTCAATTTTTTTTATCATCTGTTTTCCGTATTGAGGTTGGTAATTATGTAAGGAATAGAGAAAATTATGGATTATAATTTAACAGAAATTCAAAAATATTGAACAAGAAGTGTGAAGACGTTTTCAATTTTTCAGAAATATCGGTTGCGCCAGAGAAGATAAAATTAAGAAAGTTATTAAAGATTTCTTCCCATCGCCTCCAATTCTACGTTATTCGAAATTCCTAAAGGATGTGGCGCCCGAGTGCAAATCCTAATTTGGCGTCCCTTTAAAAATTTCTTCGTATGTCTAGGTAAGTTTCAGGTTTTCAGACGCCCCTTGAAAGTTGGCGCCTGGGTGCAGAGTGCACCCCTGGCACCCCCGGGACGACCCGCCCCTGGTGGCATAGATGTGAGCGAATAATGTTTTATTCTTTAAAGGTATGGCTGTTTGGAGAAGAAAGTTCAGAATTCGTTATGCTTAATTTCGAACCACTGATGAGTCAATGATATTCATAATCTCCCAGTGGGGCAGGCTTTCAGTAATTGGGATCAGAAGTGCTATAATTTTTGGTGAGAGAGAGAACAGAACAGAGATGATATCGATACAATTATAAAGAGAGGGAGGGAGGGGGAGAGAGAGAGAGAAGAGAAGAGAAGAGAACAAACATAGAGGTAACGATAAGAACAAAGAGAAACAAGGATAGAGAGAAATAACTGCAAAGAGAAAGAGAGAGATAGAAAGTTATACAGAGAAACAGGTAACCGCAAAGAGATAGAAGAAAAGACAGTAAGCTAAACAGAGAGAGATACCCGCAAAGAAAAAGAGACAATTAGAAGAAAATAAACACAAAAAGAAATAGAGATATATATATATAACCACAAGGAGTAAGGGGGGGGAAAGAGAGAGAGAGAGAGAGAACACAGATAGGGAGTAAAATAACTATAATAAGAGAGAGAGAGAGAGAGAGAGAGAGAGAGAGAGAGAGAGAGAGAGAGAACAGAGATAGGAAGAAAAATAACCAATAACCATAAAAGAGAGAGGGGGGAGGGAGGAGAGATAGGGAGAAAAATAACTATAAGAGAGAGAGATAAACAGAAACCGAGAGGGATAGAAAGAAACAGAGGAAGACAACCGCAAAGATATGGGAGGAAAGAGAGAGCGAGGAGATAACAGGGATAAGGAGAAAAATAACTATAAAAGAGAGAGAAATAGAGGAAGGCAGATATATAACCGCAAAGAGTGAAGAAAGAGAGAGAGAGAGAGAGAGAGAGCAGAAGAGAGATATGGGAGGAGAGAGAGAGGAGAGAAAAAAGGGATAAGGAGAAAAATAACTATAAAAGAGAGAAAAACGAAAACTGAGAGAGAGAGAGAGATAACTGCAAAAAGAAAGACAGAGAGAAAAGATAATAGATATAGTGAGAAAGATATGACTATAAAAAGAAAGGCAGACAGACAGAAATAAACAGAAAACGAGAATTGTAAAGAGAAACTGAGATAGAGAAATATAATCGCAAAGAGAAAACGAGAGAGAACAGAACAGAGATAACTATAATGAGAGAGAAAGGTAAACAAAGAGACAGAAAGAAATAAAGAAAATTTCAAAGAAAAAGAGATAGAGAACGAGAGAGGGGGGGATGTAAACATATCTTATATAAGGCCCATACGCTATTTCAACTCAGCCGTGGCACACTGTGATGATACAGAAACTCTGAAGAAAGGCCAGAAATGCGAGTAATGCTACGCATGCGCTGGCCACTCTGCTACCAGAAAGCAACAAGCACCAGGGAGGTTCGTCCTGGTACCCGTCTACGCCACGAGAAGGCGGGCCAAAACAGCAGAAAACCTCGAGTGTCACGTACTCAAAGTCCAAAACATTCAAAATATGAGCAAATAAAATAAAATAGTACGCGAACAAAGATTACAAAAACAAAATGAATTGAAAAGTTAAAAGCGAACTTAAAACTTTTAAAACAAAAATAAATACATAAAATTAAATTAAGACAAAAACAAAATAAAAATCCCGCATCAGTTCAAGACTGGTGCCAGCAATGAGAAACGCGCAGCGGTTCCCAACTATTTTTGACTCGCGAACCCCTTTCAACATAATATTTTTAACGCGAACCCCTAAACCTATATTCTCTAAAATCGTATAATATTTCTGAATTTTTATTATTAAGTATCATTTATACTTTGTAAAGCAGTTATTAACCAGTCCAAACTAGATTTTGAACAGACTAAGAGTGGAAAACTTGCTTCTTGCCCTAATGGTAGCCGAGCATTCTGGTCTCTTGCCAAACCTATTCGCCACAATTTTTGCACACCTTTGTCAAAACCAGATGGTTCAGTTGCCACATCAGCCAAAGATAAAGCTGACCTGTTGCATCCTATTTTTTTCCAACTCATGTATTGACGATCTTGGTAAATCACCTTAAACCATTCCCAACACGCTCCATTCAATGCCTCTTGAGGTCTTCCGTCAAAAGGATATCAGAACGATTTTGGATGAATTTGATGATAAGAAAGCTCTAGGTCCTGATGGTATTTCTCCACTTGTTCTCAAAACCTGTGCCCCTGAACTTACTCCTGTTTTGTGTCATCTTGTTTCACTTTCTTATTCCAAAGGTGTTTTTCCTTCTGCTTGGAAATTTGCTCATATTCAGCCAGTTCCTAAAAAGGGTGACAAATCCCTCCCATCCAATTATCATCCCATTGCTATTACTTCTACTCTTTCTAAGGTAATGGAGAAATCAATTAACAGCCAACTCTTAAACTACCCAGAATCCTTCCATCTGATCAATGATCGCCAGTATCGATCCATTGGTGATATTCTGGCTTACACTGCCCTACTATTAATATCTGGACCCCCCCCTCCATGGATGGGGAAAACAGGTCCTATGCATGCAACACGTCACCGAACCTGCTAGAAATATGCACACTGGGCTTCGAACAGACAATTGCGAAAATGGGCATGCAAGATGACACGTTCAACAGAATTACCTCAATAGTTCAACAGATTTTATGACCTCATCAAATGCTAGACGCCGATTAAAATGAGTGTAAGGAGCGCAAATCCTGGAATGTTGAGCAGTGGAAAACAGTTCTATAGACAGACGAGTTGAAGTTCGCACTCTACCAGTCTGATAGCCATTCCTGGGTGTGGCGAATTCCAAACGAAGAGTTCTTTCCTGATTGAATCCTCTCTACAATGAAGTTTGGTAGAGGCAGTGTCATGGTATGGGGCTCCTTTCATGGTTTGATTTGGATCCATTAGTCGTTATCGACAAAACCATGAATGCTGTGGAAAATTATGCTTCCAACATTACAGCAATACTTTGGGGAAGGCCCATACCTGTATCAGCAAGACAACGCGCCCTGCCATACTGCTCGGGTCGTAATAAAGTGGTTTGAGGAATGGGTGTGGAAAAGTTGGATTGGCCAGCCCAGAGTCTTGATCTGAACCCTATCGAGCATCTTTGAGGTGTATTCGATCTTCGTGTACGTGCCCGTCGAGATCGCCCAAAGAACAAGGCCGAAGTGGTGGCTGCGTTAAAGGCCGAGTGGAGGATCATATCACCTGACATTTATAAAACGCTGATTGAGAGTATGCAGCGAAGATTGAAGGCCATCATAAAAGCAAAAGGCTTCAGCACAAAATATTAAATGACACAATAAAGATTTTTTTTGTCTAAAGGCTGGTGTTTGGAGAGACAGGGCAGTGTATATTACCCATCTATAGACAAATTTAATGGAAAAGTTTGGTGAAACTTAGCCATTACTCTTGACTTGTCAAAGGCTTTTGATCGTGTTTGGCATAAAGGCCTTCTAAATAATCTTCCATCTCATTTTCATCAAAGAACAGTGGTTTGCCACTGTTCTTTGTAATGACGTATCCAGTTTTCTCTCTGACCCCTCACTGCGGGTGATGGCAGACGGCTCTCTGTCTTCTAACTTCTCCATTAATGCTGATGTTCCCCAACGTTCAGTTCTCTTCCCCACTCTTTTCCTCTTGTATATATTAACGACCTTCTTCCATTGACCGGAAATGCTATCCATAGTTTTGCCGACGATAGCACATTGCATTTCACCTTCCAGTTTGAGAAACCTTGTTCTGCTCAATCAGCTTCAACCTCTCGAGTATCCAATGCCAAATCCTTAAATGGTGATCTCCAGTGGAGCAAAGATAACTTAATTTCAATCCTTCTAAAATTCAGTCTTGTCTTATATCTCGCCAAAAGGATTCTTCTGCTCCTATGCTTATCTTCGATGACGATTTCTATGCAAGATCTTGGAGATTACCCTGACTTCTAATCTCTCTTGGCACAAGCACATTGCAAATATTGCTTCCTCTGCATCTAAAAAACTGGGTTTTCTCTTTCGCTCTCACCGTTACTTTTCTTCCAAACAGTTGTTGACTCTGTACAAATCGCAAATCCAGCCTACCATGGAATATTGTTCCCACATCTGGGGCGGTGCCTCCCAAAACCTTTCGCAGGCTTCTAGTGCCCATGGAAGTATCTACAGATACTTCCATGGTGGTTCGCGAACCACCGGTTGGGAACCGCTGCAATAGAGGAAAGAATAATAGAACAAGAGGAAGGAAGAATAGAAAGTAAACACTTGATACACGGACAAAAGGAAAAGACAGAATTAAAAGAGGAGAGAGGGAAAGATAAAGATTCCACACAGGATAACCTGTGTCAACAGATGATCCCACCTCAGGAGCAGCCTGGGGCAGCAGGAGATAGAAGTCAGGAAACAGTGATATCGCTTGGCGTCGTACAACTAAGAGATAGAAAGATGAAGAGAACAGAGAGAGATAAAACCGCAAAAAAAGAGAAAGAAGACTCCAGAGGTAGAAATATATAATTATTAACTATAAAAGAGGAGAAAGAGAGAGACAAATAAAAAGAGAAAGATATCCCCAAAGAGAGAGAGAGAGAGAGAGAACAGAGAGGGGGGAGAATAGGGCGAGAAGAGAACAGACAGCGAGACATAACTAAAAAATGAGAGAGAGAGAGAGAGAGATAAAACCGCAAAAAGAGAGAGAAGACACCAGAGATAGAAATTTATAACTATAAAAGAGAAATACAAAGAAATAGAGAGAGAAAGATAACCGCAAAGAGAGATAGAGAACAGAGGTAGAAAGAGAGAGATCACAGAGAGAGAGAAGAAAGATAAGAGACAGGAGAAAGAGAGAAGAGAACAAAGAGCGAATCTGCAAAATAATAAACGAATAAAGAGAATAAAATACAGAAGAAATGGGAATGATGAACAGAAGGAGATGAAGAAAAAAGAAACTGAAATTAAAGCACGGTTCATGAGCCGAAAGAGATGTGAAGAGGTAGAAGAAAAAGAAAAGGGCCAGCACGAGTCACATTAAACCAACAAAAGGAGAGCCACGGGAAACATATTCACGAAGGAGAGAAAGAGAAACTAAACGCAGAATTAAGGAAAACCCTGAACTCTGCGCAGTCGTAATGAGCACATTCGCTCGCATTAAATCCAAATCTCAACGAAAAATAGGTCCGAGCACGGTTCAACGACCTCAAGTGTGTGTCTACGAGCGGAGGGCCCTCTCCAAACACATTAAAATCGCCCCGCCCCCGATGTACGAACCCTGTTTATCTCTCTTACGTCTAATGTTCTCCGAATCAACGCTAAGAATGCACGCGCTTAAGAGCTTTGCAAACAAAGACAGTCAATTTCCACGACCTAAGTAACCGCCCCCCCCTTACCCTCAGGTGAGGCATCCGCTATATTGGATCTCCGTACACGCCAGACGACGAGCCTCCGTGCGAATCTGGTTTCATTAAATAGGCGATTTTAAAGAGCGAAGCGACGAACCCATTTTAGCCGAATAACGTAGTCGAGGAGAGCGCCCCAAGCGGATTTTTAACGAACCAACCGAAATGTACTTGTCGTCTGCCAATTGTACATCTCCAACACCCGGGCACTTCTGTTTTCCCTTTGCCAATTGAACGCGAGGAAGATTGAAAAATGATCCTTCTTAGGGGGTAGCTTTATTCCCTTGTCATTCTGACGAAATTCCCTTTCCGATTCCGGTAGCGTTTATATCAATAAAAACACCCACGCGTTTCTTCTTCGCCTGTTCGTGTCACATAAAGAAAAACCGGAAGTGACAGGTAAGGCCGTGCTACAAATCTTCACTGACTACATAAACAAATAGAATCAGCGGGTGGGTGGGAGAGGGGGGTGGAACAACTCTCGAAATTTCTCCTGTACGCCATCGCGTTCTAGCCGTGTCAGTTCAATTGAGAAAGCGTTCCTTTTTTTGCAGACGACCGCAGTTTTCGCCGAAGCTGTTTGCCCACCCCTGTTCGCCAAGTTCGAATTAAATTTTTCAGCTTTCCTTTCTTATTTCGAAAGAGTGTTCCTCTTCACACCATTTTTCCAGCCAATCAAACTCTCTCAATACCGATCTAACGCGCCAAACGAAAAAAAAAAAAAAAAAAAAAGATGACGTCATCAATACGGGCTAACAACGGATTTCTGTCTGCACATCTCAAAACATGCCATCGTGTTCCCTTTGAACGCCATCAATTCTTTTCTTTTCTCTACAGCTTCATTTTTCTCTCTTTATTCTCTCTCTTTCATATCTTTCACACAGCTTGCCTACCGATATCCTTCTAACTTTCTGTATACACTGAGTGGCCACTTTATTAAGTGCGATAAGATTGCATTTAGATGATTGTTGTTATAGGCTTTAGGAGCATCAGCGTTGATTTTCTGTTTGCTGGATGAAAATCCGAGTTTCCAGAAGGAAAGACCATGCTATCTTGATCTGAGACCGACTAACTCAGCCACGTTGTGAAAAAGACCCATGAAAATTTTTCATCTCATTGATGGGACCCATACTCTGGGCTTTTCCACCCGGTGTAGGGTGGACGGTGATTCTATCAACTGTGCTACCAGCGACGACACATTAAGGAGATAAAATCTTCAAGAAATCCAAAGAAAATATCTTCCAAAACATGTCGGTAAGTTGGTTGGTCAGCCGAATTGGAAGAACATAATCATATTAATCGATCACCAACAATACTGCCCCAGCTATTCATAGTGGCATAGTCTTTTGGGTTGGGGCACCACCGGTGGTTTCCTACAACTGCGTCATCGTGTGAAGTAAACAGAACCCTATAAATGCCAGAAGTGAGTAATGTTGGGTTCTGCTGTTCTTCTGGATTTTGGCCACAGGGCCTCGAATGGGACTCCACGTTGCCTGCCACCACATCTAGGAGGTAAGCCAGGCTGTCTATAGTTCTCTGGCTGGTTTCTGCCAGGGTCACCTGAGCTTCCTGACCGAGGCCAAGTTAAAAAAAAAAGGATGAAGAAAGAAGCATCCTCCAGAAGAGGAAGAAGGGTTGAAGTAATTGGGGAACCCCTGGGTTGGAGAGTCAACCAAACCCAGGGAAAGCATGTAGGACTAGGGGCCCTATAAAGTTAAGCGCAGTTTGGCAGTCAACAGGGGTGTCAAAGCCCTGTCACACATTAAGTATTCAGTGAGAACTTGATGGATGCTAGAAGGAATTTGAAAGTAATCCTATCCAAGGATGAGTTTGCAGTTTAATCCTACCCGAAGGGTTTGTAAATTATCCTATCCCAAAGTGGTTATTCACAGAGAATTGTTCTTGGTGGAGGCTTACCGTTAACACTACCCAAATATAGTTTGATTCATCCGCGCAAGTGGATGATTCTATCTCCCGCCATGTACGCTTTATCAATCTTTTATTCTTTCTCTCTATTGCTCAAAATGTCGTTAGAACGTAGTTGTTCGTTTTCTGAATTGGATGAAAGATTCGAAAGAGAATCAATTCCAATTAGGAATCACAAAGCCCAACCGATGTCCATATAGATTGATCTGTCCTAAAAACATGCATCAAAGACCCATCCACCTCATTAAAACCTTTCTTTAACAATGCAGGGCCATGTTTGCTGTCAAACATAAGTGGATGCCGGCCCTTATATAGTTTTCCTAACTACAAGAGCCCACAATCTCCATAACAATTGCGCATCAACGAGGAATTCTGTGAGAAGTTATTAAAACGGCGTTTGTAAGTGACACCCATTTTATCAGAATAATGACAAATCGAAGAGAAGTGGTGATCAGCAGAATTCGCACCCCTCAAAACCAACCCCTTTAACAAAGACAAAAAATGACATATCAAAACAGTCTGCTCCTTAAAACGGTACGCTTATCTGAGCTGGACCAGCAGGCAAAACCATCGAAGTGTACCACATTAACGTAATGATCCAAAGCGATTTGCTTTTTACAACTCTTCTAGCGTTCATTAAGTCTGTAATGATGTTTCCTTTTTTTTTGTTATGAGTTTCAATAAAAAGAAATTAGCTACGTTTCGTTGTACAAAATGCAAATTACCCTTATATTTTCTGCTGTCACAAACAAGGAAGGCGTAACCGATGATTGTAAATTAGAAATGATAATAAACGTAACTTTGGTCATGAAATTGCGTTTTATGTTCGTGTACTTCTTCCAGGAACGATGCTTTTGTTTTGTTCTTTAGGCCATAAAAAAATCGCTTTTAAGGAGCATTTTATTCTTATGTTAGAAATATTTAATTAAATTATTTTATAGATTTGGAGGGGGGCCTGTAAAAGGGGGTACTAAAAGTAATCTTATGAAAAGAGAAAGAAACGTACACTGCCTTGACAAAATATTTGTTTAGGTACTTAGTTTCGATTTATAAATTTTAAAAAATGCTGTTTTAAAATCAGTCAGTTGTTTCGAAAATAAACAGAAATCATGGGTACAATATAAAATCAGTCAGTTATTTTGAAAATAATCTTAGGAGATTTAAATCATAAATCTTGACTGAAAAATCATGAGCAAAAACTAGTTTCAATCAAGATTTAATAAACCTTCTAAGATTCTTTTAAAAATAACTGACTTCAAGAATCTTAGAAGATTTGAATCATAAACCTTGATTGAAACTAGTTTCTGCTCATGATTTAAACCTTCTAAGATTCTTTTCAAAATAACTGACTTCAACAATCTTAGAAGATTTGAATCGTAAATCTTGATTGAAAAATCATGAGCAGAAACTAGTATCAATCATGATTTTCCAACTCAAGATTTATGATTTATTTAAAAATCATGATTGGAAAAAGCCATAGTACTGCACATCTTCTGTTCATGATTGAGCAGAAGCTTTCACATTGACTTATTTTCTCCATGTAGTTTTAAGGCTTTCAATTTTAAGAAAAATATAAGTGTATTCAAAAAATTAGCTTTCTTTATTAAATTTCTTCAATAAATTTAATTTCTTTAAAATACTCTCATTTTAATTATAACTTAACATAATTTTAAATACTTTTTAACAAAAATGCATGCTTTATAACTAGTTCTGAATTGAACATCCAATGTTTAAGGTATGACGTAAACAATCATGATGTGCATTATGATTTCGCTCATTAGATTATTATAGGGTATTAGCTAAAATCCCTTTCTAACCTAATCATTTTTGTACTCATGCATGTACACGAAAGATTCTTTTCTTCTCAACAGGGGGGAAGGGGAATAAAAGTAGTACTTATGAACATACACGCCTTGTCAAAATATTTGATTAGTAATTATTACAGTTTCGATTTATTAATTGAATTTGTTTTTTAAAATCATTCAGTTATTTTAAAAAATGTTAATGTTAAACTAAACAGAAATCATGGGTACAAATATCCACATTGTTCCCCTCATATCATTTTAAGTACATAATCTTTTAAATTATCGCCAAGCATACATCTTATATGATTTTTATTTATAAAAATCATGAGCAAAAATAACTACTCTGTTTTCTCCATGATCTTTTAAGCTTTCGATTTACAGAAACATAAGGGTATTCAAAAAATTAATCTGGATCTGTACTTACATAAGGTATGTACAGATCCACGGTTACCAATCTCCTATCAGTGCTTTCATCCTCTTCTCCAAGGATTCTTCTAGGTTAAATTCAATGGAATTCCATCGGTCAAGCTAACCTCCCGAGTTGTATACTTTTCTGTTGGATTTTCACTCATCCTCTCGAAGTGTTACTACTCGAGTTCTCCATTGAGGAATTCTCTTTCTCTTTGGGCTTTGAGAAAAGTTCAAATGTTTCCTCATTATAGATAGAATTCTGTTAACCGTCTCTTAAGACATAGTATGTGAACATACATTCAAAATATTTATTCAGTTTATCAATATCAACAAGAGTTGTACCGTTCATATCAGTAGAGCAATATGGCCAGGGAAAATGTTGGAGATCCTTGTCACGCTTTCCGAACCATTCTTGCACGATTCTGACTCGATCTGCTGTTGCATTGTCATCCATAAAGTAGCCATCACCTTCGAGATAAAAGTGCAACGTTGCAGGTTTCGGTAGAGCTGATACAAAATTCAGGTACTTCCTGAATAACATTCGACCCTCCACTGGTATCAATGGACCAAGTTCGTGCCAACAAACCGTCCTCCATACCACGATACCCACCTCCAGATGTTTGGGCTGCCAAGAAAAGATGTGTTCATGGCTTTGTGAAGTTCTACCATCGGTGCAAAACAAACTGTTTAGCACAAACAAACTTGACCTGGGGTTCAATGCCTGGACCAGCGCGGCAGATTATGGTACATTTCTCTCAACATGAATCATTGAGAAGGCTTCCATCCTGCAGTGGTTTGATAATGGCTGCAATTTACCCGAGAAAACAAAACACCTTCCCTCCATCCTTCACTTAATTATTTATTTGAATAAATCTCATATCAGTGTACCGTGATCACTGCCATTGGTTCCTTCAGCTGGAACATTTCTAATGCATGAAGAGTCCATGCTCATAACCAGATCAAAAAGATTGCATTTTCTTGCTGCTTCTCTAACATTTTAGTGAAGAAAACAGTCAACAGAGCGTTTGTCTTTTTAAACCCAACATCATCTTTGTTTTCGAATTCCATTAATGATTCAGGGAATTCATGGTCTTTTTCCCAACATTGCTGAGTTGGTCGGTCTCAGGCAATGGTTCTATGGTTTTTATTCCTGGAAACTGTTTTTCTTGTATAAATGGCAAACCAAGACTCAGTATATCAACGCCTCATGGCCTTAACTGCTTTGGAGCTCAACGCACATTGGCTATAACAGTCGGCAGTGTTCTAGAGGAATAAATAACTCAAGGAGGGTCTCGCACGTGTAGAGAATGAAGTTCAGAAAGCAAAACCAGCAGCTGCAATCAGTACTGCAACGATTGGTGGATTCAAACCAATCCTATCCAAAAATGTTATCTTCAGAGATAAAAGAATTTTCCACATTTTCCAGTTTCCTTTGGTGGATACAGCTGTATGAGTTGCAGTTCATTTGAATTTGTCGACACTACCATGACAAAAGTTTTGTCTTAACCAGGTCAGGCTTTCAGATAAGGTATGCAGAAGATTCTAATTATGGATGCAATGCAAAGATTTTAAGGTAAGGTTTAATTTAATAACTTTTGAGCATTCATAGGTTATATCAATCAATAATTTTCCAATTAAATCAATAGCAAAGTTTCGTATTCCTTCCTCCAGATGGCAGCACTAGTACACTACTGTTAATTATCTCAAAAGTTGTCGAAAATTGTAAATTTTGTATCCTGGCGTTCTTCGTCAGCCATTAATTGTATGATTTGTTAATAAAGCAATTATTTTTTAAAATTAATAAAGTTTTTAACGATGAACTTAAAATCCTACAACTGATCCTCATGCATTACACTAGTACTGCAATCAAAAACGTTCATATACACTACATTGCCAAAAGTAACCGGACACCAGCTTGTTTTAAAAAACCTTTACCACTGCCCCAAGACTAAATTTAACTAATTATTGAAAAAATAATCTAACCAATTTTAACTAACTATTAATTAGTTATAATACTAATTTAACATTTTAATCAATAAACATTTTTAATATATTTTTTAACTTACAAAAGATTCGTATGAAAAATCTTCATAAAAATCAGACTTTTCTCAGAGATGGTCGCTACCCTCTACTTTATAAAAATCCGAAGCAAAAATTAAAAAAACAAACTTCATAATCCATATACACTACACTGCCAAAAGTAACAGGACATCAGCTTGTTTTAAAGAACCTTCTCACTGCCCGTAGTGACTTGGATTGAAGATAACAATCTTAACTAATTACAAAAAATGATCTAACCAATTTTAACTAACGATTAGTTAGTTATAATACTAATTTAATATTTTATTATATTTTTAATTACAAAAGATCCGTATGAAAAATCTTCATAAAAAGACTTTCTCAGAGATGGTGCTGCCATCTACTTTATTAAAATACTGAATCAAATAAAAAAGCCTTCATAATCATCACTAAACGTAGAAATATTAGACAACACACCATAAATAAATCTAAATGATTATTGAAACGTTTAGAAAATACGCATTACACCATAAATAGATGGTTTGGTCTCTTGGCCCTCTTCTTTCATGGTTTTGTTATTGGTATATAGTTGGAAAAGTTCCAAAACGCTCGGTGGGATTCTCTGCTGTCACTGTCTCACGCTTCTACTCTTACGTCCAGTCGAAGTGTCGCTTAACTGTACCCCAACCACTTACAGTTCTACTTTGTTATTATCGTGGAGTTGGTAAAACTCTTAAAAGTTTCCCCAACTGTAAAGCTGTAATTAAAACGATGATAGTGGACGTCATGTACACCAGAAATTCCTCAACAACAAAGCTCCATTTTTTTATTTTTTTTATTTCTAACCGATGTTTAGACACGTTGTGTCGAAGAAACCCGAAGAAAACATGACACTCTAAGAAATTACAGTACTTCAATAACTATAAGAATTATTTCTTTGCCCATGCTTTAATATTTTTTTTTTTCTTTCAAAACTACTTAAAAAAATAAAAACTTCACCCTCCAATGTCTGGGATTTCTGCAGCCTATATCGAATATAAAGTAAAATTTAAACTGCTATTGTCACCTTTGCACCTAATATTTTGTACAATAGTGTATTTGGAAACAAAGTGCACTACTTTAACAGAAAACATGAATTTCAATTTTTAACACTGAATTTCTATTACCGTATTTTCCGGACTATAACAGTGGATTTCTGTTACCGTATTTTCCCGACTATAAGACGCTCTTTATAAGGAGAATTTTGAGAAAAAATATTTTATTGTATATATCTAAAACGAACTTCATAGGCGAATACCAAATATCAATGAGGGGTGAATTTACTCGTTTTAGAATTTGAAAAACTCAGTTTAGTCTCGTCTAAACGGTCTGAACTTTCTTTCTTCAAAGAGTTAATCGCCTTTACAGAATAAACCATCTACGTCTTTTGTTTTCAAAATGGCTCCAGTTCAGGACCATCAAGGAAATAGAACATCCATACGAGTTGAACCTAACAATCTGGAAAACAGTTGGTTAATTTTGTTTTCTACGAAGTACTGATGCACGAACAGGATGTTCAACAAATCAAACCTCTACTACAATAGATGAGGCGGTTAAAGTTTGACCTTTGTGTATATGTGCGTGCGTGTGTCGTTCAGTTTACAAAATGAAGTTGGACAGTTGCCAAGAATAGCTTATGGAGAGAGAGAGAGAGAGAGAGAGAGAGAGAGAGAGAGAGAGAGAGAGAGAGAGAGAGAGAGAGAGAGAGAGCGCATTAGTTATCTGATAGGAAAACAGTACGTTTTGGAGTTTCTCCTATAGGATGAGCTTTGCAGCAATTTTGGAGTTAATTATAACCTTGAGTGTTGCCCTTGGACATAATTCGAGTGTAGGAGACAATGAAATAAATAATCCTGCACCAATGGGGCTATTATGACTCCTTCTCCTATACTACATTCTGAAGTTTTGCTGTTAAGTCTATATTACCGGAAACTACGCAATTTCACCGGAAGTGTCTATAAATCACTGCAGTTTTGGAAGGTATTGTGTGCAATTTTTATCGCTCCATTGGACTGATGCCAGCCGGCTTTCTTCAAAGATTATGACGTGTTCCCAACATGTGTGCATTAAGATATAACGCTATGATGTACCAGTATCTACTGAAACATTTTTTTTATTCCAGTTTTCAAAGCCATGTCTGAGGGCCCCCAGTTCTTTTCATGTGGGAATTAGTTGATGTATCCAATAACAGCCGCCTGTACACTTTAACGAGTTTACATTAAAAGTTCTGGTAGTTGGAGAGGTTCCAATTCTGGGAGGAATTTTAATACGATGACTTTAGTGCTCTTTAGCCACTTGTTATTTTTTTCCATACTTTAGTCATGTACCTGAGTTGTATGGCTAGTATAGTGGCATCAAATACCTTGTTTCTGTGGAATAAAATCCACTGTTTGTGCCCATTAGTAAAGTAGCTTTTTATGAAAGAGAATTAACCATAGATGTAATGAAGCATACATTTTTCTAGCTGCACCCACACTGGGAATTTTCAGTCTCTCTTTGCTGTTAGTTTTCCTAAAGTGACGTCAAATTCCCTAGATCACGCAAGCGCTGTATAACCAGCAACCACACAGCTGTGTTTAATAAGAGCAGTTCGAACAAAGTTATGAAGATAGCCGGCCCTGCCTGCAGAAATTATAAAATGTTTATAAACAACTTCCGTTACGTAATCAACTTCCGGTGATTACGCAACGGAAGTTGTTTATAACTGATTATATCTGTCAGATTTCAATCAATAATCAATTTATTTATTTAATAAATAAACTAAAGCATAATAAAATTTATTTATTTTATAAATAAACTGATTATTAATAAATCAATTAATAAATTAACAAATCAATTTTTTCGACATGGACATCTCTTTTTTGGATTAATTAATCGAAATTAATCTTTTTTGATTTAAATGAATCTAAATGAGATTTATCTAATAAATCTAATCTAATTATTAGACTAATCTATATATATTATTAGATATATTATTTATCATACTTATTTAGAATTATTAGTTCAAAAAATAATCCAATCTAATTAATTAGATTAATCTAATTTAGATCTAAAAGATTGTTTTTAAAAACATGCCAAAAAATGTTTAAAACATTTTTCGATGTTTAGTGGATAAACCAAAGCATAATAAAGTTTATTTACTTAATAAACTGATTATTAATAAATCAATTAATAAATTAAATTTAGATTTAGTGGATAAACCAAATTTAAATGGTGGATAAACCAAACCAAATTTAGTGGATAAACCAATTTAAATTTAGATTCAAATTAATCAGAATTAGATTTATCTAATTAATAGACTAATATATTATTCGATCTATTATTTAGACTTATTATTAGATTTATTAGTTCCAAAAAAATTCTAATTACTTAATCTAATTTAGATGTAAAAGATTCCTCGTTTTTAAAAACAATATCTCGTCCCACAGAAGCAATTCAACTGTCTGAAACCCAAACAAAATGTTTATACGCATTTTTCTGTTTTTATTTCGATGTTTAGTGGATGTCAGCAGCTAGGTTGGACTTCATTCTTCCAAATGATGTAACCAACAAAAATATCGAATTGGGATCGGCCCACATTCGCTTTCATTCCAAAGACATCCAAAGGAACGTTTGTTGTGAAGAATAAACTCGGTATCACTTGTCGCTGGAGAGATTTATGGAAGGGAGACGGTGGTATTTGACCGGTAAAGCAATTGCTTAAAGCTCTGAAGTCGTATAGCAGTCACTGATTTGACTCCATTGTGCCCAACGGCCATCGTGGCTTTGGCCTTAGGAAAGACGCAGATGTAAAATAAATCACCCAACATAGGCCGAATTTACTACACCATCATTTTTTTTTATTGATTCTCCTTTTAAAAATGGCCTTTTCTTGAATACCATGCATAATCTTTGAGTTAAGATTTTCTCCTTTTTAAATAAGTCAATATATATATTTCTTAAAATCAATCAATCAATAAATAAATTTTCTTCTTAGACACCACTGTTTATGCACATAAAGGCTTTTTCTCTGCAAGATGGCGCTTATCATTTCGCTGTAAGGAAATTGAAAATTGTTTTTAAAATTACCATTACCTACTACGTTTTATTTTACTTAAATATCAATTTTAAAATCAATATTAAAAAAAAAACAGAAAAATTCGTATTATAAACATAATCCCTGTAACCATTCTTGAAGGAAGAGGACTTCATTGCCGAATAGCTCTCTCTCTCTCCACTATATCTCACACATTCTCAATAGGATTGAGATAAGGTGAATGTGGGGACCAGGGAAAATGGCGGAAATCTGTGTCATGTTCTCTGAACCATCCTTGAACGATTCGCTGTTGTATTGTCATCCATAAAGTGGCAATCACCTTCGGGATAAAAGTGTAACATTGCAGAGCGCAGTAGGTCTCATACAAAATTCAGGTACTCCCTGGATGATATTGGACCTTCCAATATTTATCAACGGACCCAGTCCATGCCAACAGATGCTTGGGTTGTCTAAACAAGGCACGAAGGGTCCATCGCTTGAGTGAAGTTCTCGCCATTCTCTGCCTACCATCAATGAAAAACAAAGTGTATCGTGATTCGTCTGACGACTTTCTCTCATTATTCCACTTTCCAATCACGACGTTCTCAGTACCACTGCAAGAGGATTTTTCTGTTTTTCTCTGAAACAAGTGGCTTCAGAATAGACAGGCGACTGCACAAATGCTTTATTTATTCAATTCTCTGCACATGGTATGTAGTTAAAATAGGACGGTTCTGGGCTTAGTCGAATTCGGATGTTATTTGCTGCACACTGGATGTTGTATTTGTCCGCACAGTCCTCCTTAGAGTACGGTGGCTTCGCTCTTTTAGTATTGTTTTTTGGCCACAAAAATTTGAGATGTGGAAGAACCGCTTGCTTTCCAATCATTAACAAACCTTTAACATGGATGCTTTTGAGAAACCAGTTGTCTTTCGTTTCTTGAAGCGTGGTTCTTAGTAAACGTGCATCCACGATAGGAACTTTTTAAAGTCTGATAGACCACGCGTTTTCCCCATTCTGGCTTCGTTGCCACTCTCCTGACCATCCCCGAAGTATATTCAAGTCGTCCTAAAGAAGTTCTGCTTGGAGCTGATCATTAACTACTCTACTGACCTTGTCATCGTCTGAAAATTTTGGCATCACACCCTCTATCCCTTCGTCGAGGTCATTTAAGAAAATCAAAAACAACAGTTCTCCAAACAACTCCATTTCTCACATTAGTCCAATCTGAAGAGTAATTGTCAAGCATAAACGTGTCTTCTGTCCTGCAGGCAACTTGATCCATCTAACGATTTTCCCTCTCATTCCTACATGTTCCAACTTCTACGGTAACCTCTCATATGGATCTAAATCAAATGTTTTGCTGAAATCGAAGTAAACTATCAAAATTATTTTCTACAACAGCTCTTGAGTGACTCTCTCAAAATAGCTGGCCACATTGGTTAAACAAGATTTACCAATTAAAAAACATTGAGTTTTCTTCAGAATTCCATTTCTATCTAAATAAACCCGTGTACCCTTGATCACTGCTTCGATGATTTTCCCTACTACTGGAGTAAGGCCAACCGGTTGGTAGCTATCCACTTCACCCTTAGAACTGCCAAGGGACCCTCTCCAAAGTCCGGTGATGCCGTAATAATTATCCAACAAATCATCAGGTCGTATTGGTTCAATATCGTTAGCCCCCACATGAATAATAATTCTCTCTTTATTCTCCTTAAAATCTGTCAATCTATTAGTGACATCATCAACCGTTACTCTCGGCCACTTTCTTCTTTTACTCCATCCTTTCTTACCACAAAAACTGCCACTCATTTCGCTGACAAAATCTCCTAATAAAACTAAATCTTCTTGAACCACAGTAGTATCCATTTAACTGTCATACCCCAGGGAAGTCGAGAGCAACTTAAAAGAGGAGGGTACAGGAACAACGATAGAAAGATTATTTTTCCATCTATTATGTCTTCAAATCACAGTTTTCATTTTAACAGACATTATTATCAGTTTATCAATCAGTTGATTTTTGAAGTCCAATTTTAAAATCTGTAGTAAGATAAACGAAATCAGAGAAAACCTAAGTTTTCTTTCTTAAAATCACAGCAAAAAAGGTAAGTAAATCTTCCAAGCAGAAAAACATCTTTCACAGAAGAGTGATTTCCATTGGTAACGACTGTACACAGTAAAAATCGACTGATTGTTACAGATGAGAAAATGCAAGAACTATTGTACAACAGCTTGGATTATTGAGGTTAATAAAAGTCGAACGAGACCCCCAAAATGTATGCGTCAGCAGAAATACTTAATAGGTAATAAAAATGAATAAAAATAATCTTCCGCTTCAGGACATTTTCCCATAATCGCCACTCACTCCAAAATCGATATGGAAATACGTTTCATTCAAAATACTTTTAAATATGCATTTTTTTTCATGGGTACACAAGGAGTATGGTTCCTTAACTTTTTTATAATAAATAAAAGTGTATTTTTTGTGGAAAAGTTGTTTCTTAGTTGTTGGACGTTGAAGTGATTGTAGGCAATCACAATTTCCATTTTAGATTAGTTGAAATTCTATTTTTGGAAGACTAAGATTTTCTTTTGGTAGAGTTCAGATTCTCAATCAGAAGGGGTGATATACAGTTTTGGGAGTCAAATTTCATTTTGGACCCTTAAGATTTCATTTTGGATTAGTTCAAATTTCTTTCAATTCATTTTTTCTTTTCCGGTTAAAGATTCTACCTTTCTTAACAGTTGAAGATTTCACTTCTGAAGATGGTACTTTTATTTGAAATGTCGATAGCTGGAGTCATTATTTTCTGGACATTATCCCAAGAAGTTAAAGTTCTATTCCGAAGTTCTAAACCAGTTTAAATCCATTGTTTTCAAATATCCACGAGCTAAGATGCCCTTCTTTAATTTGGGACTTGTTCCATTGAATTAGATTGCTCTTTTCCATAGATACGAAGTTACAATTCTTCCCATAGTTCCATTTTTCTTTTTGTTTTCTCTTCATCTCATTTCCAAGGATACTGGTATGAGTAAAAATGTAAAGAATTACTTCACCATAAATTTCAACTAATAGATGTGACAATCTTCGGTGATCTTCTTTGAAAACTGACATGCAGAAAACAAATCCTTTGTAACAGAGTTCCAATTGTAGCCTTTTCTATCACTCAAGGCCAGTGATATATATATATCACCTTAGAGACATAGTTTAGCAATCCTTTGGCAACGGTTTCGGAGGAGGCAGCAAAACAAGAGATCTGATACCGTCTTATATGGATTGTGTCTCATCATTCATATCGCCAGGGAAACAAATGTGGTTTCTCCCTATATTTGGCATTTTTCCATGAACTAGCCTTGGACGTGTGTGTAGTTTACGACTCAACTTTTTTTTTCTTACCAGAATTCGCAGCTGTGCTCAATTCTCTAAGGAAAAAGGGGTGTACGTATAAAATTTGTAGTGACAGCAAAGAACTCAGTGAGAAATTTCCTATGTTTATTTTTAAAATATTGAGACGACTTTTTTGTCTACGGTGGTCATTAATTAAGTCTAGGATATCCAACATCAACTGGTCAACACAGTAACCTCATCTTTTAGACAAATCGCAAATTAACCTATTGGCGAGGACTTCTGTATCGAATAGTGCACTACAAGAGCAACTCGTAAGCAGTTTAAAACCTACTGGCAGTTAAAACACATAAAATGACAAGATAGTCCCGCAAACATCAGGCTTTTGTGAGTTATAGTTTTAGCTATAACTTTTAACTTCTGTCTTTTACAGTTCTCTTCTCTCGCCGAGAGCTATGTGACTAGTCATACAGCGCTTGCGTGAGCTCAGCACCAAATTTTCAGCGTTTTTTTTCCCAAGGAAGGTTTTAGATTAAATTTGGAATAGCAGCTTCGATTGTTTTCAGGACTATTTTAGAATATTCTTCTACACTTCATTTCGCAGTCACTTGAGTTTGAATCGCGGTCAACTCAAATGTGTGTGCTGATATGTCCTCTCCTTGACCACTCGGCTATGCTTGATGACTCAGCCATGAGAAAACAGGATAGCCGGCCAGGACCCATAAATAAGAACGAGATAAAAAAATTATTATTTTTCTACCTTGTGCAGAGAAAAAGATTACAGCTGCGCTTGAGAATGATTAACTATAGCTCCAGTGGAAAACCCCATTATTCCTTATCAGCCGTGATGGGTTTGAACGAAGTCCTGTACAAACGTCTACAAGCAGGTTCACGTTGTGTTGATACCTCGAACAAGATAAGGCCCTTATGTATTATTATTAATGTCTACTACATAAATGTTCCAGGTAACTGCAGTATTACATTGGTCTCTTGTAACCATGACAACCTATGGAGCTAACGAAGTGGATTCAAAAGGAAGGAAGAGGAGAAAGAGATCATGTGGCGTTTCACATATGATTATTTTATTTTATTCTCTAGACATTAACATGCAACGCCACGCCTGCTTTCTTAAGTAATATCTTGACACTCTTTATGACATGTGAAATGTATAAACAACTTAGCAGTCAAGAGAGAATCGATTAGATAAGAGTACTTGTAAAGCAACTGCATAAGGCGCAGAGATTGGCCAGTATAAACTCAGAAAAATCCTAACTATTTTAATGAAAAACAGGGAAAAAAATGTGATAAGAGTGTCAGTCACTGATATACTTTTGGATGTTGACATTAATCTTGAAAAGAGAATCACTCAAATAAAAATACTCAAAATAAAGAGAAGTACAGCTCAGAACACAACGTATCCATCGCGATATATTATCCAATACAAACACGTGCAGAAGTGTTAGTTACCGTTTAAAACGCACTGCTCACTAACTCTCTAACTCATACACCAGCACGCGCTCAGTAGCTATCACCCACCTGCTAAGAAAATGTCTCAAATGCGGCCTACAGCTACAGACCACTGCATCTCTTCGCAATGTGATTTCCTCATCCTCTTCGCATCACTCTGCTCTGGTCCAGACGGTCGGTCGCATCCATAAGCGATCACGCGCACATACCACTGACGAACACTACCACCACTAAACTGCCACCTTCTCCGGTAGATAATCGGGCGATCGCTCACCACCTTCGGCCCCCCCAACGGACATACACCCACATCCACACATACACACACTCTCTCACACACGCATACACACTTCCCACTGAGAAAATCGCAGACAGGGCACTGGCAAAGACGTCTGCCTCACCGGGATCTCAAACACCCCTCTTCCTCCGCCATCTCGCATCTCTTGCTAGTTTTGTTGGACGAGAAACGACCGCTAGGAGCGCTGCCCGCTCGAGAGCGGCCTGAGTAAAAAGACACGGCTCATGGGCCAATGAAGCATGAAAGAGGCGAGTGTGACGTGAAATGGGGCGTGGATTTCGTCCGAATATTTCTAGTAATAAAGTCATACGGTATCTAGATAGAAAGGTCACGTGACATCTGGATATCCTGGCTGCTCGTTGAGGAAGAAGCAAATTGCATCAACTCGTGTATTTCGCTTTAAATAGGGGTTAATGCTGTCCAAAGATTAATGGAACATCGCAAGTTGAACTATCGCAATTATGGAAATACACCAATCTAATAACCCATCTCTGTGTTGGATCCGCACTGATGATGGCAGGTTTCTCTCGCAGTTCACGCAACACCGGAAACCATCCTCGATAATTAAAAACCAACAATTTCTCATACAATCGGTTTTAACATATATTATCATCAAAGGAAAGAACATCACATTTAGATGCGCAGATTTTGTTTCCATGACATCCTGAGCTGAATGATCGGTATCCTAGCAACCAGAGGATGCCAGTTTTCCGAGTGAAAAAAATTTAGAAATATTTTATCCCAAAATTCATGGTACAAATAAATAAATACATGGTCAATGAATAAAAACCATTTTGTAAGTTTTGTTTTTATTTTAAATAAAAAAAAAAACAAGGATTAGAGATTGTATGATATTCAATAACGATATTGGGTAAATAAATGAAGATTTTTACAATAATAATAAAAATTATAAATTAATTATATAATATAATTTAATAATAAATATTCACAATATTTTTATTAGTGTAATTTCTAAATAAAATAAAAGCTGATTCTGTAAACAAAGGAAAATATTCCACACCATTATTTTATACATATATTAATATGAACGGAAATGACATCACTTGGGCAGATTTTAATTGTTTCATCGTATCTGGCGCTGGATACTTGGTAACCTAGCAACAAGAGATTGCCAGATTGAGTTAAAAAATTTATAAATATTTTATAGCAAAATTCATGATACAAATACATGGTAAATGAATAAATACCATTTTGTAAGTTTTGTTTTTATTTATTTTAAATATAATTTTAAATAAAAATTCAAGAATTAGAGATGGTATTGTCTCTAGATATTCATAACGATATTGAGTAAATCAATGAAGGTTTTTCCAATAATAATTATAAAATATAATTTACTGTAATATAAAATAAATTTTAACAATAAAAATTCATTATATTACTATCAGTGTAATTTCTAAAAAAAAAATAAAAGCTAATTCTATAAACAAAGAAAATATTCCACACCATTAGTTTCTACACACATTTAATATGAACGGAAATGACATCACATGCGCAGATTTTAATTGTTTCATGGTATCTGGCGCTGGATGCTTGGTAACCTAGCAACAAGAGGTTGTCAGTGTTCTCCAGAAAAGTCCAATTGAAAATGAAAAACGATGTTATTTTTTGCAGGATTTTATTTTAAATATTTTAAAAATTACCTGCGTAGAAAATCAAAGACATTGAAAGACAAACTTTTATTAATGTCTTTATTGTTTACGTCAATTAATGTAAACATTTGTTTGTAAAAAAATTAAACAAATATGCATTTTTAATGAATTTTTTTCTAATAATAACTATCTATTATTTGCATTTTGTTCTACCACAGTCATTGACTTTGCTATTATTTATTCCCCTGTATATTTTTATCAGTGTAATTACTAAAGAAAATAAAAGCTGATTCTCTCAAACCAAAAAAAGCAATTTTTTTTTTCTTTTCTTATCAGGGACGGTTTCTGGACACAGTTTAATTAGACTCGTTTGTTTGCTTCCTTACAAAGCCCCAAAGTTAAGTAAACGCGTTGAAGTGTGTTTAAAGCTGAGCAAAGTGTCACCTTTTTATCGGTGTCCTTTGCCTTAAGAGGAAGTTATAAAAGCAGACATTATCACTTTAGCAGTACTTAGCAGTGAGCGTTCACTCTATCGATTAAAAAGACATCGCCGAGTACATAACGAGAAATGTTTTTATTATCTGTAATTAAATAATGATGCCTTCGAGGCCGGAAATTGTTGCATAAAGAAAGAACAGAAGAAGTAATGAAGATGACGAATGAAAAGTGCTTTGGAGCACGTGCAAAAACTCAACAAAGACACTTTTAAGTAATTCCCACCTCATTTTTTCCCTTCCCGTGGATGCAAAATCCTAGTAGCGCTTTTAATTTGCCATGACTGACATCTTTTAATCTGTTTTAAGGCAAAAATCATGAAGACATTTTTCTTGGTAGGATGGATGACAAACCGTTTCCTAGGCAACCAGAACAATGTATGCATTAGAACACACATGCCTAAAGGCAAGAAAAAATATATTAAAAAGAGCACATTGCACTGCAAGATTAATTCAGAAAAACCAGTGTTTAAATTAGGAGGCCAGGGGGGGGGATAATCCCTCCTCATCTCACCAACGGAAAGTTAATATTCCTCGGAGAGTAACGGATTTGCATTAAAGAAACACTTCCCAGCAACACCTACTAATATTTGGAGCAGTTCTGCATTTTAATTTGCTAAAAATATTTTCTATAATCCTTTCCTGCTGGATCTTGTCCCCTTTATTTGAATACACCTATTCTAATAAAGGAGAGAAGAAATTGTTTCCAAAGTAGCCCATTTTGGGAAACAAAGTTGTAAATACCTGGGGAACACTTTCTTTCATTGTAAGGGGCTCCAAATCAATTCTATTAGCAACAAAAAAAAAAAAAAAAAAAACAGAATCAATTTACCTCTGCTCATTTAAGTCTGATGAGGCCTAACAAAAACGAAACGTGAACACGGGTATATTTATATACGAAAAAAAAAAAACGAAAGTATATATAAAACTTTCTTTACAACGACCTTATTTATACTGTAAATCACTAGGTGGCGATACAGTAGCTCAGCGAAAACGATCATTGCTTTGTTAGCCTGGAGGTATACAAGTGTAATTATCTAGTTCAACCATGCAAGAGAGAGAGAGTGATAAAAGAGAGCCAGAAAACATAAGATCCTATTCTTACATGCTTGTGCCCGCAAGTACCCGTATGTGTTGCTATAAACATGTATTCGCACACCGGGTTGAGCTGTAATAGAATCGCTCTTGTGACACTAAACCCTTGTATGTGTCCTCCCAACTACTTTCGGATGCCATTCGACACTATTTCCTGGTGGAAAATCGCGGGATGGAGGATGAAAGCAAATAATTGAACCCAGTAAAAAGGTTAAGAATGCGAGGAGAAGCACAAAATCGAAAGATACAAAGTCAAGGAGAAACAAAACGCTTTCTTGGAGATGCATTGCACAATGTGGCATCAGCTTCGATGTGGTTGGCAAAAGAATTTTAAAGTTACAGCCGCTTTTTTAAATGTATTTATTAAAATACTGACTTTTTAAAGTATAGTGTATGTAGTTTAATTGTATTGTTATTAAACTTGAAGATTAATCTAATACTTCGTATATGGTTGAACGAAATTTAATGAGATTTTGGAAATTAGAATAAAACCAAAATATGTTTCTGTCCTAGGATCCCTCATCTGGAACGTAGTCTTACAAGATTGGCTGAGCATATCATTTGAACACACCAAGGTCATTGCATTTGCTGATGACCTTACCATTGTTGTCTCTGGACACCCAAGACTTGCTCTGGAAGATACTGCTAACCTAGTACTAACTAACCTTACCGCTGGACCTTCGGTGGCCTCTTCAGGTCAACATAAACGGAATACGACTCCCCTAGTGACAGGCCAGAGTCCTTGAAGTCGTCATTGATCACCGCGTATCCTTTTTACCACACGTGCATCGTTTATATTCAGAAATCAGAAAATTCTCTGCCTCGATTGTCAGAATCTCCAGATGCGATTGGGGTCTCTCTCTAAGCGTACCCTACAATTATACTATAAAGCAATTTTTCTTACCGATCATCACCTCTGCTGCGGGAGCGTGGTTTCACTGAGCGACCAATTGCAAAATCAAAGAGAAGTTTAACTCCATTCAGAGAAGCATTATTCTTGCTACCCATCGCGCTTGTAAAACAGTGTCAATGGCAGCATTTACAAGTAATATCTGGAAACATCCCCCTGGATCTCTTCCTCATCAATAGAGGATTTACCTACCGCCTAAAGAAAAGAATCCCAACTGAAATACTGAATATTCAACTCAACATGGACAATGACACCAAGCAGGAAAGGGATCATTGCCATAATAAGCTAATCAATGTCTAGCAGACTGGATGGGACACGATCACAAAAGGATTTACAAGAACATTTATACTGGATGTCACATTTGCAACCAGAAAAGCGGTCAACAAATGGTTCTTCCTTAGCATGGAGACCTCCTTTCTAGTCAGGGATCCCTCAACCAGAAACTCCACCAACTAGGTCTACTAAATACCGATCTCTGTTTCTGTGAGTCTGCCGACGGTTGGACACATCTACGAGGACCCTAAACAACAACTCCAGGCAGCAAATTTTGGGATTTTCTCCTGACCAAGAAGAATTCCTGGTATAATCCCAAAAGAACTTAAGTGTGCTACAGCACTCTGCGGCAGAGGTATTCAAGTGTAGAAGGAGGATCATCCTAGCAGCTTCTGTAAATGAGCAAACTAGTGGCTGCTTGGGTTAACGCCGACTCACTACTTCTTTCGTCTCGCACGGGAAGAAATTAGGATCTCTTTTTTTCCCCTCTCTCTCCCCTCCCCTTCTCGCGCTCTGCTCTGAGTGTGTGGAGTGTTCCCTGCCCTGGCCTGGACTAACCATAGCACTCTCCTTCCTGCTCGTCTTTCTCTATCAGTACCGTGCGGGATGAAAAACGTTTTTCTCTCTATCATCCTGTCTGCTGGCATCCTGGCCGACCCTCTCTTCCTTTCCTCGACCAGATTGCGGGATTTAACTTTTATTTTATTTTTTTCTCCCGTTTTGACCCTGAGAGAGGTGCTTGTCTCGTGTATATATATATATTTAAGGGATCGTGTATATATATATCATTAAGGGATCACAAAATCCCTAAATGTATAATTTTCCCAATAGTTTCCTCCCCACTAAGCGTTACCGAATGAAGAGATGGTATAAAGTGCATCTGCCCGAAGGATAACAGGAAGGAGTTAAAGAATTCAACCAATCTTAAATGACAAACCACTACACTTTTAAAGAAGAATGAATATGTTCATACATCAAGGAATGGTAATGACAGCATCGGAACTTGTAGAGAGATTAATGTAATTTATAAACAAGGACCTTCAACCAGTTTGAGGGGTCGCATTTGTAAATCATTTATTCTTCATAAGCGCTGACGCATGATCAGTCTTATTTCTCGGAGGGGTTGCTGCTTCAACTTAGAGAATCTTAAGTATGTCTATTGGATTTAGGTCTGTATCTGGTTGATCATTTCATACGAACTACACCGTTCCTTTGAAGGTTCATTGGGAGGGTTCTTTTAAGATATATAAATAAGGACCATGGAAAGGTCTTGTAGAGACAGCTGGTATGGTTTGGAGGATCCGAGAACGAAATTTCATTAGCTTTCACGTACCACTGTACCTAAAAATTGATAAGGATTAGCTAACAGTTTATCCAGATTTGACGAGGATTAATTATTAGTATTCTTCCCCTTACAAATGTACACCATTCTGCTAACCCCAACTGCAAAGTGGCTTCCGTTGTATCGTATCTCTTTTGTAGGGTGTACAAAATTCACGTTGGACACTAGTCCATTTGTAACTGCAAACGGTTTTTCCCTGAGCAATTTGAATGTTTGCCCTGGCGGATATGACGTAATTAGCACTTCCAGGAAGGATTTAAAGATTTGTAATATATATATATATATATATATATATATATATATATACACACACACACACACGCACAAAAACAATCCAAATTGTCACCTAAACAAAAACTGATCCTTGTGGTATCCCATTAATTACACTGCCCTCGAAGAAATTAATATGAGGGGCCCATCAAATTCTCAACGGCAGAGCTCACTCCTGTGCATCAGACAACACAGAGGCAATCTCCAAGGTAGAATGCGCTGGTCCAAAAGGAACTAGTAGTTGTTGGTGACTCTATTGTCAGGGAGACGGGGAATTCATTATGCAAGGAGGGTAGATGGAACAGGACCAGGGTATGTCGGCCAGGGACAAAATTTGATGACGTTGTAGAGAAGATATTTTTTAAGGGCGCAAAAGGTGATATTATTGTACACGTTGGAACTAATGACATTAAGAGTAAGAGATCTGCAGATTTACTCAACAAGTACAGGTCAATGTTGGAAAAAAGTCGCGAGTTAGGGTTGAATTTGAAAGTGTCTGCAATTCTGCCCAGACATCATAGGAGGGAGTACATGATGAGAGCATTTTCGAATAGTTCGGCCCTGGAGAGATTGTGCAAGGCTCAAGGGGTAGAATTTTTTTTTTCAGCCTGGTCTGTGCTTGTTGACAGGAGAGACTGCTTCCACAGGGATGGGATACACTTAAATAGAAAGGGTGCAAGAATATTTGCTGATGCCATCGAGGCAGTGTTAGGTGGGTCGGAAAACTGCTAGATTGGGGGGATACACAGACTAAAAGGTTAACAGTGGCCGCAGGCAGAGGCAAAAGTGATTCTTGCACTGCTTCTATTGGAATGAGCAGCAGCCGGGAAAGCAAGGCAATGGAGATTTCCAGGACTGTTGGGAGTCATAGTGGAACAAGTTGGCCAACGTTGGCTGTGTTAGGGTAACTAAGAGTAGACACAGGTGTACGTATACTTGTGGGTGCCTCCGTAGCCAGGTGGGCAGGAGCAGCAGTGCTTAGCACATGCATCTTGATTAGACCAGGGTTCAAGCCCGTGACCACCAAATACGGAGGATGCGAAAAGGTCAGGAAATGACCACCGCATATCCCGGAGCAATATGGCCTTAGTTGCTAATGCTCCTAAAAACCAAATAACGAAGAAGTAAGTAACCAAATAATAAAGCGTTTAGGGCCGAAGCCCCAAGCCATGGAAAAGTCTAGACTATGTATAAGTATAGTGCGAAAACATCAATAATACATAGCCAAATCTGAATTAACAGAATGTTAGCAAAACGACATCGTTTTAAGTTATATCTCATATTGTGAATACCTTCACAACGAGTTGCCATGATATTGCACTACTTCGAATAAGTATATAACTTAAAACGATGCCGTTTTGCTAACATTCTGTTAATTCAGGTTTGGCTATGTATTATTGATGTTTTTGCACTATCCTTATACATAGTCTAGACTTTTCCATAGCTTGAGGATTACGTCCTAAACGCATCATACATCATCAGGCATCTCTCATATTGTGGAGTTATACTTCACAACTGTTTTACCATCATTGCTTCACTTGCTCCACCCACCGAAGAAGGGCCAAATAGCCCTGACACGATCTCAATCCCAAACGTGACTACGAAATAGTGGACCACTCACGACACTTTCGCCACCGCCTATGGCTAGAGTCACTTGCCATATTGAACATTCCGAAGGCCATAAACCGCTGCAAAGGCATGAAGAATGCACCCCATCCTAGAGACAACCATATTACAACTCAACAAACGGTGGAGTAAAACAGCGCATGTCCGTGCGACAACAATAGGAAACCAGCTTGAATGAATAACGCGCCTCACTGCACGCACGGCTATATCCTTCAAAATTTAATCAAATTAGTTGATAAAGAGACGCAACTGTCTCGAAAGCTTCTATTGTATTTTATTGTGTTATCTATTAAATACGTTTTACTGGTTTATACCATTGTATTCTTTTTAACCGACTAGAATCAACTGTTTGATTCCAGTCATTTTGTTTCTCGCAAAGCAAAGATATTGCGTCAGATAACGCTTCTATTGCATCAGACAGTAATTGCATCAGCCGTTTCTATAAATACGCCGTTGGAAGGGTATACACGCTCATTAATATCCTGTTTTGCGGAGGTGTAAGCATGGTGCCATACTTTCACTTGACAACAAGGAAAAAAAATGTTGCAGTTTTTTTGTCCACCACTGTATACATATCCCTCTTTCCATCATATAATTGTTTTCCCTTCATTTTCGTAGTCAAACAAAACGCCATATTTCAGATAACGCTGGTGCTGCCCAATTGCTTTGAAAATAATTGAATTAGCAATCCTTCGCTGTCCAGTAAAGCCAACGAAAAACCACTGTATGCGCCCTCTGACGGCACTTCTTCGAACTAAGAGAAGTGAACTGAAAACCAGCACTGTTTCTGAAGGCGTCGACATCATTTCTTCGTAGGCGGACGGTAAATATATTCAAATCAACCCCGTCGTGTCGTTGTTTGCGACACACAGAAACGGCGTACGATCTCACGAGCCGACTTCACGCTCCGAAGATTTCCTAGAGGTTCGGCTGCTGCCCGAAGATATAAGATATTTGCTAACGTTTGACAGAAATATGAAGAATAAAAAAAATTCTTTGAACCCTAGAGACAAGGAGATGGTATGCACGTGACATAAGTTCTCTCCACTTTTTTTTTAGACACTAAGAGGACATTGGACAATCGAAGAGAAATCGTTATTTACGTTTGTGGCATTCTATTTTCAATTCGCAGCCTTTGAATATGGACTTTAACACCTCCTTGGCTCTACTAATTTCCTTCTACTCGCTTATCTATTCATTTCTGAACTAAATACTCCAAAATCGACTGATTGCTAGCTTAGAGGGAGGGAGGGAGGGGATGTCCAATACTTTTTGAGATAAGTGCATATAAAATAGAGTAAAATTTAAAATTCCGATAGAAATATCAATATTTCTGCTTCTGATATTATACGTGACGTCTTTGATTCTTTAAGCCTACTTAAATGTGAGGAATATTTCAGCAACTGTAACCCACCCCTTCCCCTAGTCAAATTAATATAGTACGCATGCTCAGAAGACTGACAATGCTGCTAACCGACTAATAATTCTGGAAATGTTGCAAAGAATCTTGGGAAATACAAATCGAATGCATATTAGACGTTTTTTGAAATGCAAATTAAATAATGGGAAATTGCTATTTAGATAATTTTACTATTATTTATTATAGAACATGGTACTGTATTATGCAAATGAACTTCAATTAATATGAAACTCACCATATTAAAGACACAGGTCAGCTAACAAAACTTCAAAATAAAATAAATATCTTCCAAGTAGACAAACAATTAACCAAACCACATAAGCAAACGTCTAGAAAGAACTGACAGACTGATCGCCACGCCACATAGCGGTGAAAGATTTCTAAATAATCTCGAACCAGTCTTAATTAACTGAGTATACCAATAATAAATAATAATAAAAGGAAAAAATATATATAAATTTATAATTTATTATTTTAAAGGATATTTAAAGAACTCATCTATGAATATCGAAAGAAAAATAAATAAATAAATAAACGAAAGTGTTCAAACGAAAAGTTCAACCTGATAGTGAAATTAATTATAAAAAATAATAAAAAGAATAAATTATAAAAAATAATAAAAATAATAAATTATAATTTATCTTATTATAAATATGATATATATTCTTTAAATAAATTATTTTTATTAAATAAAGTTGTGGTAGTCTCTTGTGGGCACACTGAGTACAGTGCATCTAATGATTAGCATTTTTGTTTTCGTTAATCCGCTAATTATATCTTCGATTTTTAATTAAAAAACTGTTAATAAGGTTGCAAACTAAAAACGAACATCCACAGGATAAATATTTTACTGACTTCGCTTTTTAAATATTTTATTTCTTAGAGTAGAAGATAGCCAGATGTTTTGCTAACCCTACTTAAATCTACAATTCTTTTAAGATGCTTTCTTGCACCCTCTTGAGCCACATAATCTTTAAAAAGAGCCTCGGGTCTTCTGCTGCTCCTTAATTACTTATACAAATATTAACTCTACGTCCGTATATCTTTAAATTCGTTATCTCCCAAACTTGAAGCAAGTCGATCGTTTTGGTATAAAAATCCCATCAACTTTCCACCCTATAATCTCGCTCCACACGAAGAATCCAACTCGGCGACTTGCATTACCACAGAACGTGTTAATCAATATTCTCCTGTGAAAGGAGCTCATCGCCTTGTCTCCATTTCATTCAAATGTGATTGTGCCACTTAAAAACAACATCTCATCATCTCCAAGGCATCTGCTTACATCTCCTAACTAACTCCAGCCTCATAAAAACCTCTTTGTTATTCTCGGACTACGCGATCACAAGGCCCAACTTTGTTGGAGTTTCCCCTGGTGACGAGGTTAGTCAAAAAGCGCCCGAGGTAAGATTTTCAGTTGGGATACATCAATATTCATGTTCGCTTCTCCAGAGGCGTTCTGGCCTGCTGGTGGAGAATTTATTATACGAGACAACAAAATTAGAATAATCCGATCCTGTCTGGTAGACAAGAACTAATCAGACAATATCCCAGAGTGCGCCTGTCTCAAAATTCCCTTTCGCCTGTCTATAGTCGATTTAGACTGAAGGAACTGTTCTTGGATTATTATAAAATAAAATTGGTGGGCCCTTAAGGACAAATTGCAGCTTTTATGTTTAAGGTGTGAAAGAATCAACTATTGGAAATAATGAGACATTGGGCACCAATTTGAAATATCATTTGAGAGAGTATGGAGGTAACATGGAAAGAATTAAGCTCAGACTTTGTTCTTTCATCTATTAAGGAAGATGGCCCTGACGCCTCACCATCTTATTATTAGTCATAATTTTTTCTACATGACACTGGCTATGCAACTTGTCACTCATCCGTCGAGGTTTGGGTTGAACTCTCTTAGAAGACTAGCAGTCCATTTAAAAGTCGTCTTCAATCGAAGCTGTAGTTAGTCGATCTCGTGCAGAAGGAGCAGGAGATTTTCCGCATGGGTTCATTATTTTCGATAATTATCTATCGTTGGTCAAGCTTTTCCTCAGGCAAAAGAAATGGCGCTATCCACAGCGGTACTCGCGAGGACACAGACCCATAAGGACTAGAGAAGTTACAGCCAACTCTAAAAATGTGTTTTCAAAAATTTCTCTTTCAACTTTAATTAATTACAAATTATTTCTCTAAAGCAGACCCAATATTTGGGTTCTTTCCATCAACCAGAAGTATTTCGTCTGAATGATGACATTATCGCATCAGTAATAGTTAATGTACCAGCCTAACATTATTGCTCACCTATGATGTATTTCTACGCCAACTTAAATTAAATAGGGCACGCGTGTGGCCGGCCCTAAATCTAAAACTTCAAAATTACTCTTCCAGATCCATTAATTAGAGACAAACACAGCTGCCTCAAGTTCACAGAAACTTTATTCCTCGCAAGACTCGAGAATTTTACGTGAAATCAGACCCAATCATTTTGGAATTATCGACTGTAGCGTGTCATTTGTTTCCATTAGAAGTCACAGGACCTGGTGGGGAGTTTGGAAAACCTCTTGGATGGATCAATATGGTGCTGCATTTTATGTTTCCCACGGGAACATTCCGTTGGAGGCTTACAGTGAGTTGTGGACAAACAATACGATTGCTAATCCAAGAAATGCTCCTAATCAGCTACCTGTGCGTTTCAATGATTAGTTAGAGTTTATTTTTTTTTTTTGTGAAATGTTTTAAACCATGATTAGACGTTGATCGAAAGATCACAAAATGAACAGTTAGAAATCGGCAATTTCTAAAATATTTTAAGCTTTTACTCATCAATCGGAGAATACGTTGAGTTGTTGCCAAGAACACAGAGGATGGGCAAGTTATAATATCAGATCTTATCATAGCATTGGATCAGAATCTACACTCGCTCTCCAAAAAATCAGAAAGACCTTTATTCACTCTCTGTTGAGCCACCTGAATCAAAGCCATTACACGTAATGGCACGGATTCCACTTCCACTTTGATCGTTCTTCCATCAAGATATTTGTCAGCTACTGTATTTTGGTCGGTAGATAATTATGAAGCGGAACGGGCCTTCCAAACGAATGTCTAGACCTTCACAGAATTGGGAGGCAAGGATGAACGTAAATCCTGGGTATGTTCCTCGAACTATTCATACAATTTTTGCAAGGTGGACAGCTGCGTTGTCGTCTTGAAAGAATCCATCGCAGTAAAGATAAAATGAAGCATTGTAGGGTGAAGTAGGTGCGATACGACAGAAAGATATTCATTGGAGGTAAAACGGCCTTCTACGGTATGAGGGGACCCAGTCCGTACCAACAGAACATACTCTCATCCCATACCGCTTGATTGTAGTGTACACAGAACACTCTGGATGGATGGCATCGTGAGGTTCATGCCACATCTTCACCCTACCATTGGTGCAAAAAAGTGTAAATCGAGACTCGTCAAAAAACATGATCTTTGTCCACTCTTCCACAATCCAATCTTGGCGTTGGCAGCACCACTCCAATCGAATTTTTCGATGTTTTACAGAAAGAAGTGACTTTCATATAGGAAAACGACTAACTTTGCCTAGATGGAATTTTTCGGTCATTTACTGGAACTTCTATTCTCACGCACAATTCTTGCTTTCGGCTTTCTTCTCTTCCACTCACTGTATACTTTTGAGATGGTTGCTTCGACACATCAATAATTTCTTCTTTTTTCTCAATTTTAGCCCCTGTTAAACTTGCTCCTCCAATAACACCTTTCTGAAAATCGGAAAGATCACCTGTCTTCTCTATGATCGGATCGACTAATTAGGCCCAAAGAAAGCGTAGTGTATTTATCTGATACCAAGAAATCTGTGATCGTGAACTTATATTTGCATACTATACGTTTTATTATCTTTTGACTCCAGTTGCAAAACGTTTCTAATTTTTTTGGCCAGTGAATGTAGTAGCACTGCCAACCCTTTCATTTTCAACTATGGCAAAGTGAATAGGTATCCTGCAATTCTTTGCATCTTGCATTTCTCTCATCAAAGCACCTATCTTGACACATTCAAGTAGATTGATTTGAGATTTTCCTCTCAGTACCATTCTCTCAAGAACGGTACTGAGAGAATATGCGAAAATAATGGTGTGGGGTAACTGTTTGGATTGAATTTATTGGAGCCATTTAATTCTATAGCGGGATATAAGTGGAGAAGAGCATGGTGGCAATCGCCCACAACGTGGCAAGTAATACTCTCAAGATGTTTATTTTCAAACTGATTCTAATTTTTGGATGTGACCAAGTAAGGTTAATTTTTTCTGTCCAGGATTAGGCCCAGAAATTGGACACTGAACATAATAGGTATCGCATTATCATCCGCTTTTAGGACCAGGATGAAAATTACGCTTGCTGAAATCAATCCATCCCTCGTCTTTGTGTTCTGAGAATGGAAAATATGCTAAAATCGTCTCAGGGGAAGCAGGAAGATGGGAGATATCATGTGATCGAATGAGTCCCGATTTACTTTTTTCAGCAGCGATGGAAGCGTGTGCATGTGGTGGAAACCAGACGAAGCATTGGAGCCATTCCGTTGTGTACCTATACTGGTGGGGCAAGTTTACGTGGCAAAGTCGGAGTATATCTTAACATCGTTGATGTTCAAGAATACCCAGAAATATTTACCATTGTGGAGAAGAGTACTTTCAGTATAACAATGCAAATATACAACACGTCAAAATGTGTCAAAGAGTGGTTTCAGGAATCCAGAAAGACTTCAAGCATCTGCCCTCGCCAGTCCAATTGACGGATCTCCATCCCAGAGATCCGAGAATTGGAGTTGAGAACGTTTTTGTCCATGAATGATCCAATATTCCGAGCGTTACTTTTCTCTTATAAAGACAGAGGAAGTTTGAACTTCCTCACCAAATTTGAAAGTAGTGTCTCTATCAAACTAGCGAATATTAAATAAAACCATTTTGGTTAAACGGAGTGATTCATGTTAAAATTTAGAAAGCGAATTTTCTCCATGGTCTACACAGTTTCAGTGGAACTAAGGTTGGCCCGATCGAGTAACATATCAGCGATTGCAGTCAATTAACAACTGTATCATCTGCGATGAGTCTCGGCTTGTGGGATCATAAGGGCTTATGATTTACTGGCATTCTTCCATCGATTCTAAAGGACAAAAATCTGGAGTAGCAGAAATAACAAAAAGCTACATTTGATAAAATAGATGTCAAAAGGATCCACTGAATGGATTCTCCTATCTGAAAAAGTATGATTTGTTTTGGCAAAAGGCCTATAAACATTTCTTTGCATCTTATCCTAATCTTGTTCGGATCCAGCGCACGCAAAAGTTTCCAATTAATTAAAATAATTAATGATTTTATAAATTACTAAATAAATTCATAAATAAAAATCCAAAGAGCAATTTTCTAGTAAGCATGCGAATATCCGAAAAGAAAGTTTAAATAGGTTGAAACGTTAATATTAGTTTAAGGTAATAGCCCCAGTAATCCCTTTGATGTGTAAGGAGAAAAATGAACCCTTCGTGGACAAAGTTACATCCAAACAGAAGCAGCAAACTTGACGAGAAAATCCAGTCTAAAACAAACATCCAATTTCAATCCTAAGGACAGAACACGCAACCAAAAAGCAATACACGCGTACAGAAAGTTCTTTATTTGCTCCCTACCATACTTGTTTTCCAGATCCATTGGTGCCAGGCAGCCGACCAAGAGAAAAGGAAGATAAACCCTCCTCACTTGCTAAACAACTTAACTAGAAAATGCACTTTGCCATACATTTCACACATGCGGAGCATTATATTCAAAGTCACGTTCTTGCTTAAGATAACTCAACAATTTCCACCCGAAAGAAAGTTATCAGATGGATCTTAGGTTCACTGGTGCGAAATCCTTACGCTGAACTTCAAAGGGATCAGAAAACGTGAATAATACGCAGCAACCCTTCACTCGTGTCCTTTCTCGGTTAAGAGAGAGGATGGTGGACTTAATCTGATTGCTTTTCACTTCAGTAAGCTATTTCCTATAGGAAAATTGAATTTCATATTTTGAGCAAAATTAACGCCTCCTTCTCTTCCACTGTAACCTACATTTATGCTCTGAACATACTTTCTAAACGTATTTGCATATTTGTATTTTAAATATCGTTAATATTCGCTTACAAGTACAGGGTGGTTATAAATAAAGTTCACCAGTGCTGACGTATATAAAATTAACTGGAGTCAGACGTTCCAACGAAAAATGTGTTTCCAAAAGGCACCACCAGGGGGATTTTTGCTGATACTTAGCTTAGGATAATCAGAAGTGCACTAGGATTAAGGGGCTCTCCTTCTGTAGTGCATGTAAGCGTGTGAAAGTCACTTACTAAATTTTAAGAGGCATTATTTCTAAAACTAAGCTTCAAATGAAAACACAGACAAGTGTCCCATAACTTTTGGTAGGGTAGAGTATATAGTTCTTCTGCAAAAGCAATGTACTGATGTAGACCTAATAAACAAAGTAACCTGGCTGCTACCCAAATTCCTCACCATTCGCGTTATTGTATTCAAAGTCACGTTTGCAGGTTACTATACTCTAGAGTAACTTATTGTAAAAGCCAAGAGGGGTCGTTGGTGCTTGTCTTTTCCCTGAAGACCACTTGAAGAATATATTACTCCTCAACCCTAACGGCCTTTATAAATTTCAATGGTGTTTATCTATCTTCTAGTACCAGGAGTAAACAGTTGCTGGCATTTATTTGCTTAAATAAATGACAGATGCCATAAATAAAACTTAGGTGCCATTATATACCTCTATTCATACGATTTTCTCTTCTTATTCACCAGACGGCAGCATTATAGATGATCCGAGAATTTCTTATTCAAACTCCACATATTTCATTGAAATTAAAAGCTAAGATTGGTAATGATTAGTTCCTTTAACCAGATGGTTATTTGAATCGATAAATTTTATTCATTTCTGGATGTTGGCAAAGGAGTGGAGATACAAAAAGTCAATAAATCTCCTCATCTCGAAGAAAACTCCCAGGATGCATCTCATCTATTTTAAATTATGACAGCGCATCACAACGAACAAAAGTTCCTCGCCACGTCAAACAACTTCATAACTTTTTAATTTTGTTTTCTGGAGCAACTGTTTGAAGAGCATCACGAAGACCGCTTTGCCATCTCCGATACATAAAAGAAATTTCTTGTGTGCCCTTCAGCGTCGATAGTTTAAGAAAACTTAGGAAGTAATAGACCAACGTGTCGTTTTATATTTTCAAACGCCTTCGCATTTTCTGGAAAAACAGTTTCCATCCAGACAGACAGAGATGCTCTTTTCAAATATAAATGCTGTGTAGTAAAGAAATTTATTCGTGGGACTTCCACCTCTTGAGTACGTAATATTTTTTTATGATCCCTATGCGACCACCTCGAAGTATAAACACAGAATTGAAATGTGGCGGTGACACATCGTGCTGAAACATAAGCATCCGCTTTACAAAATTCTCGTCGAACAGCCATAAGTGATTTTATTCTGTGATGTGCGAGTACACAAAACTATTCCTTAAGTTAAGACATTTCCAAAACTGGCATTCTGTAGAGATCTCCTGTAAGGATGTTTAATTTTAAATCAAGGAGGAGGAACTTAAAACTACGTCTTAGTAGTGCGTGTTCGGGTAACTGAGCCATATTAAACTAATTATAGGCTGACTGGCTTGTATTGTACCGGCCCTAGTCTGAATATTTTAATGAGCGGTTCGTTTACTTCCTCTCGAAGAGATGTAGCCTTCCTACATGCAGTCAAGAGAAGAAAATCATGTTTTATTAGGTGAACGATGACACTTAATGAATTGCCTGAAAGAAGTAAGAAATCAGACAGGGGAGAGAATTTTCTTCAGATGATTTCGAAGTTAATAATCCTGTTAGTAAGAAATTTCTGGTGATTAGAGAAAAGTTCAGTTCATTAGACAGGGCCGGTGTAGTTTGTAAGGGAGGGTTGTCGAAGGGAAAATAAAATCCACGCGATCATTATTTGGAAGGTAATCTAGCAAGTTTTTCGTTAGCCACAAGAGAACTCATCTATCACACGAGAGGAATCAGTCAAAAAGTTTGAAGAAATAACCCACATTATTATTCATTAATAATTCATTAATAATTGATTAATAATTAAAACGTAATTTCATCGAATTAGTAATTAATATGCATAAAATGTTGTTTATTAATTAATGATTAAATAAACCAGCAATTTATAGTAAAAGCGTCATGCTAGAAAAGTTACAAAACTTTACATCTGAATGACTTCTAGTCTCAAAGAAATTTGAATAATTATAAAATTGAAAGCTTAAACGAATAGGAAAAGGCAGCAACAGAAAAGGATAGTCAAGTTCTAATAGGCGAGGAGAAGTTATGATATTGAAAAAAGAAATATAGGCCATTTCTCTTGGAAATCAGTGTTTGGAACTCAATTAGCGTGTGGAAGAGAGCTTGATTTTGGGGAGTGAGGACCACGGGATACGAGAGGGAGACAGCACTCCTCCAGTGCAAGAGAATCTCCCTGGAGTTCAATAGTATGCTCAAACATTCCCATCGATTGGATACACTCATGCCCAGCCATTTTAATTACAACTGAACGGGATTCGAACTCAGGTATTTTCCACCCGGTGAGGGGAGGATGGTGATCTCACAAGGGCACTCCTATCTGGCATAATTACAGACAGGCTGATTTTTTATTATTATTAGGAGCTTTAGTTTGAGAGATAATATCACTTAAAGTTTTGTTTTACAATTTTTTTTTCTTTTTATTAAAATTAAAAAGAAGTTATACAAGCTACGTTTCGGCGCTATTGCAGGAATCCATCTTCAGTCCAGAAAAGGACTATGAACTTTTAAGATGTATTATAAGTCACAGGTAAAGACTGGTTTTTATTACGCCATTGGCATAATAAAAGAAATTTAGATTAATACATATAATAAGTTGACAAATAACAGGACTGACATAAGCAATTAACAGCTTACTGCGTAGAGCTAAGGAGGAGGAGGAGACATGTCTAAACACGTTATACTTTGTCTCAATACGTTCTGCTGTCTCAACCTTGAACAACGAGCACAACCCGGACATTCTTTGAAAACACGTCATATCACAGCAAGTGCATAAAACTGCAGGTTCGAATCCGGTCAATGATGGAGTTATTATGGACTATTTTCCACACTGAGTTAGTCAGTCTCAGGCGAGGTCTTGATGCTTTTTTTCTCCCGGAACCTCCGATTTTTTCCATATGGCACAAAAGATCTAAGTAGCTGATGTAACAACCCTACAACAACAACAACAAAATATAAAAGAACGCACTCAAACAGTTTTATCGGCAAAGGACCTACTACTGAAATTGGAATGTATCCTATACTTTTGACAGTGCAGTATATATCAACTACCACAGCTTACACACAATCCTACAATAATTTCACTTTCTATTAATTAATTTACATTTCTATTATGCTTAATTAATAACCTACAGCGAATAATTTTCTATTATTAATTCGATATACACCACCCTGTAAAACGTATTGGGTACACCATAGCATATTACGTCGATAATAACCTACAGATGAAATTTATTTTTATGATCCTATTTTGATTAAAAAAATATCTACAACAATTTCAGGAGTACCCAAACAAATGAATAAAAGATGCGCATTAACTTTTCACTCATCTTTCCATCTTTCTTCTGTTTAAAATGTATTTACTCATTGAGATCAATAATGGATTATTTATAGTTGGCAAGAGCGGGTGGAAAATTGGCTTCTGAGTTATCAATATTTTATGAGCCTTGGGCCGGCCTGTTTGATTGGTGCCAGAAGTCGTAACACATGCCAGCCATATCATAGCTTGATTCTCATGCCTGGAAGAGATGATGATGACCTCCATCCAAACAGGAATAATATAAGCTATCAGCACATCTCCTCCGATCCAACAACTGCAAGCTATATAACGGAGCACACTTCTTTCATGATTTATTCCCAAAGGGGCTCTCCAGGATCATTGGATAAGACTTTTTCCTCTGATACCAGCAGCGGGAAGTAACTACGATTTATGGGGATGTTTTTCTCTGATTTTTTTCCATTGTGTTACTTGTTGCTGCATCCTTTTGTCTATTGCCATCGTGAGAGAGAGAAACATCTACTGAAATAAATACTATTGGCGCATTGCAGTTGGTAATAAAAATACCGAGCATTTACAAAATTTAGATTACCTTATATGGGTTTTTTGACACAAGTTTATTTCCATGATTTATCAGGGACGCAAAGTTATTATGAACGCCTCAGTTCTATTCTATATGCTTATTTCTATTTATTAGAATTTTAATGAAGTCAGATTCGATTAAATTTTTCCATAAATCTTGTCTAAATACCATCCGTAGTTTGTCAACAATAGAGATGATGCACAGAAAATTACCTGAAAATAGTTCCAGAAGTGACCACCAGATGGCTGCAAGTATGACCCTGGTGGAGACGTTCAGAACTAATCCTTTAGCGTAACTGTCATCTGCATTGTCTTCTTAGTTCACTTACTGGGAAGATGATGCAGAGAAATTTACCTAAATAGTTCCAGAAGTCACCACTAGGAGGCTGCAAGTATTAGCCTGGTGGAGACTTTAAAAGCTATCCTTCAGTGTAACTGTCATCTGCAGTCTTCTTAGTTTGCTTACTGTGGAGATGATGCACAGAGAATTACCTAATATAGTTCCAGAAGTGACCACTAGGAGGCAGCAAGTATGACCCTGGTGGGGACATTCAGAACTAATCCTTTAGCATAACTGTCATTGCATTATCTTCTTAGTTCACTTACTGTAGAGATGATGCACAGAAAATTACCTAAATAGTTCCAGAAGTCACCACTAGGAGGCTGCAAGTATGACCCTGGTGGAGATGTTCAGAACTAATTCTTTAGCATAACTGTCATCTGCAGTCTTCTTAATTTGCTTACTGTGGAGATGATGCACAGAGAATTACCTAAAATAGTTCCAGAAGTCACCACTAGGAGGCAGCAAGTATGAGCCTGGTGGAGACTTTCAGTGTAACTGTCATCTGCAGTCTTCTTAGTTTGCTTACTGTGGAGATGATACACAGAGAAATACCTAATATAGTTCCTGAAGTCACCAGTAGGAGGAAGCAAGTATGACCCTGGTGGAGACATTCAGAACTAATCCTTTAGCATAACTGTCATCTGCATTGTCCTTTTAGTTTGCTTATGGTGGAGATAAAGCACAAAGAATTACCTAAAATACTTCAAGAAGTCATCACCAGGAGGCCACAAGTATGATCATAGTGGAGACTCAAAACTAATCCTTTCTTTAGCATAACTATGATCCGTATGTGTGACCCTGGTGGAATCTTTCAGAACTAATCGTTGAGCATAACTGTTATCTGAATTGTCTTCTTAGTTCATTTACTGTGGAGATAATGCACAGAGAATTGCCTAAAAATGGTTCCGGAAGTCACCACTGGGAGGCAGCATGTGTGGTCCTGGTGGGGACTTTCAGAACTAACCTTTAGCACAACTGTCATCTGCATCGTCTTCTTAGTTTTCCCACTTCAAATGATGCAGCCAAGAATTACATAAGACGAATTAGTTCCAAAAGTCACCACCAGGAGATAGCATATTTGATCCTGGTGGAGACTTTAGGAACTAAGCTATTAGAATAATTTCCATGTATACTGTATTATGGAGAAGCTGACGAGAATTATGCAACTAAAATAGTTCCAAAAATCACCACCAGGACAAACCAGATTTCCCCAGTGGTAACTTTTGGAACTAGCATAGGAATAAGAGAAAATAAAAGAAAATTTAAAAGCGGTAGTAGATAATTGTATTGAAAATGTATAAAGTAAATAAACCTGGCAGTAATTGAAAATAAAAAAAAGTAAAAAAAAAAACATGGCTGAATTATCGATTTGTGCATTTAATTTATCTTGTTACAAGTGAATGTGCGTGCAACTGTGAGAATCTGCTGAAAATAATATTTCTCGGTTGCCATGGTTACGGCAGTTATAGTAATAACCATTGGCGCGTAATATGGCCTGAAGTATCCCAGTTCTTTTCTAATGCGGCCACAGAGAGGCAGGAAGTAGCCTATTTTACACAACATGCCACATCCACTTATATTCAGCGCGGGTAACGATTACTTATGACATTGTGGCAATTGTATTTCTGCGCGTCTTAATACTGCCACTCTCGCGCAACGACAATATAATTAGGATATCCTTCTCCTAAGGTATCGTTACGTTTGCAATACCAAACGTTTTAAAGGGCCAATTAAATTTTATTCGGCCAAAAAACTGCCATTAAAAATCTTTTTTAAAAAAATAGATGGAAACTGACAGAAATAAAAAAATCAACTGCGTGAGTCGCGCGCCAATTGTTGAACGTATCATAGATACATTTCAACAATTGATTGTTGAGATGCATATTGTTGTAAATTGAACGAGAAAAAATTACCGAAATGCCAATTGTTATAAATTGCACGTGAAAAAAAATGTCATTGTTATGAAGTGCGCGTGGAAAATGTCATTGTTATGAAGTGCGCGTGGAAAAATAATTGTTGAAATATACATCGCTTTTCGCATAGCGTCTGTCATTTTCTGAAATACGCAGTGAGATCATCATCTGCTTTCTGCGTCTGCAAATGGGTCTCAATAATCATTTTTCGCTAATTGTTGAACGAATCATACGATACATTTCAACAATTGGCATCAATTGATTGCTGAGATGCATATTGTTGTAAATTGAGCCGAAAAAAATTATCGAATTTCCAATTGCTATAATGCACGTGGAAATAATTTAATTGTTATGAATTGCGTCCGTGGAAAAGATTGCGATTGTTATGAATTGCACGTGGAAAAATTGCTGAAATATACATCGCTTTTCTCATGGCGTCTGTCATTTCCTGAAATAGGCGGTGTGATCGTTATCTGCTTTCTCCTTTTGCAATATCAATAATCACTTTTTGCCAATTGTTGAACGTATCATGCGATACATTTCAACAATTGACAACAATTGATTGCTTTGCTGAGATGCATATCGTTGTAAATTGAGTGGGAAAAACATTTTCAAAATGCCAATTGTTATAAATTGCAAGTAAAAAAAAAAGTAATTGTTATGAAGTGCGCGTGGAAAAAATAATTGTTGAAATATACATCGTTTTTGCATGGCGTCTGTCAAAATAGATGGAAATCGAGAGAAATAAAAAAAAAATATCAACCGCGTTCGTTGCATGCCAATTGTTGAATGAATCATACGATACATTTCAACAATTGATTGTTTAGATACATATTGTTGTAAATTGAGGGGGGAAACATTGTTATCGAAATGCCAATTGTTATAAATTGCACATGAAAAATGTAATTGTTATAAATTGCACATGAAAAATGTAATTGTTATAAATTGCACATGAAAAAAATGTAATTGTTATAAATTATAACAATTATATGCGTCTCAACTGATTATTGAACGCATCATACGATATATTTCAGCAATTGGCAACAATTGATTGTTGTAAACTGAGCAGGAAAATTTGTTATCAAAATGCCAATTGTTATTAATTGCACGTGAAACAAAAGTAATTGTTATGAATTGTGCGTGGAAAAAAATTGACATTATTATGAAATGCGGTTGGAAAAAAATTGTCATTGTTATGAAGTGCGCTTGGAAAAAATAATTGTTGAAATACGGGGTGTGATCGTCGTCTGCTTTTTGAGTTTGCAATACGCATCTCAATGATCAGGTTTTGCCAATTGTTGAACATATCATACGATACATTTCAACAATTGGCAACGATTGATTGTGAAATGCATATTGTTGTAAATTGAGCGGAAAAAATTATTGAAATGCTGTTTGTTTGTTTTTTTCGGAATTTATTGGGCGCATCGGCAACTATGACCATAGTGCGCCACTTAAAATGCCAATTGTTATTAATTTCACTTGAAAAAAAAAAAGTAATTGTTATGAATTGTGAGTGGGAAAAATTGTCATTGTTATGTAGTGCGCGTGGAAAAAATGATTGTTGAAATATGCGGTGTGATCGTCGTCTGCTTTCTGCGTTTGCAATATGCATCTCAATAATCATTTGTCATCAATTATTGCTGATCATACGATACATTTCAACAATTGGTGACAACTGATTGTTGAGATGCATATTGTTGTTAATTGAGCGGGTAAAATTGTTATCGAAATGCCAATTGTTACAAATTGCACGTGAAAAAAGCAATTGTTATGAAGTGCGCGTGGAAAAAATTACATTGTTATGAAGTGCGCGTGGAAAAAATAATTGTTGGAATATACATCGCTTTTCGCATAGCGTCTGTCGTTTGCTGAAATACGTGGTGAGATCGCCGCCTGCTTCTTTCCGATCTTGTTTTCAAAGAAATTTTTTTATTTCTTTAGAGAGAGGTGGTGGTATCATTACCTTTTTATTAACATAAATGCCAACATCATTAAGCTTAAGCCAGAATTCCATGTAGGGCTTTACTATCAATATAGTTCAGTTTATTTTACTAAATACTTGATGGCATTTGATGCAAAAGACATGCAGCTACTTACCAATATTTGCATAATGAATGATGTGTCTGCACATTACGCGAACATTGCTATCCGTGAAGTCTAATGATTCAGAAGAGCAGCACCGGGGATGTATTGTCAAGCCCAGAAAGACTGGATTACTTCAAAACCGCGTCTATCTATTTCTTTCTGCCTTTGACAGGCTGTATCTTGTAATTGCTTTCTAGTAGGGGTTATGGAATTCCTCGGATGTTGGACGATTTTTCATCTTCGGCCCACCTGTGGGTAATACGTTTTTAAAACTAGGCAGGCGCGCAATTTCTCGCCGGGATACATATATTCTTCGAGTTTGGGATAAATAGAAAGGGACTATTTGTAGTCTTAATCTGGAGCCCAGAGCAAAAGTAATAGGAATGTTGAATTATTCTAGAAGTCTACACGAGTTCCACCAAAATGGGGAGCTTGCAGCTGTCGTAAAGAGACCTAATCATACCTGGGATTCCGATGCCTGTTCTTATGGCTCGCTGGAGATGTAGATAGCGTGTCCGTCTCGCTGTACAATACATGTGGGGGCACTGTAGTTTTGCACGTGATCAGAGAGAACGCTTGTGGACAATGCCAATAGGTCTGGCGAATCTCTGGTGCCTACTAAGGCCGAGGAAAGATGGTAGTTCCACTTTTTGTCACGCGAACAGACAGAATTTATATTTTTCCCACTTCTTTCTTCATAATGAACGCATCGAGCGCCTGACCCATCATTAAATTGGCTACATTCTAAGTTGAATTCCAAATAAAAGTAAAGAATATTATTAAATTGCTGTCCAAAAGACATTGAAAGTAGGCTTTGTTTTCTCAGGTGTACAGATATGGATTATCCCGGTATTGCACCAAATTAAACGTCAATAAAACCACCAAAGGTCAAGATAGGCTAGGGCCGGGCCTTCCCGTTCATCTCCAAAAGGCGACACTTCGGACTTTCCATCAAAAATCCTTTTCTATCCCATTGTGAGGGATAATTCCTCGATCAGCAGCGATGTAGCGTGATTGATCGATATCCTCAACCAGTTGAATAATTAAGGGGAACCCAAATGCCAGGGCAGCGCAATTGCGTGACCTTTCTACCACAACGGGATTTTAATGGATTATTTCGTCGGCCACCAGAAACTCTATCGCTGTGGTTTAAGTTTCACGCTTTTTCTTTGCGCTTAACACCCTCAGCTCAGTTATTTCTGTCTCGTGTAGGAAGATCACATTAGTGCCCTACTGCGGGCCAGCAGAGTCAGGTCATTAGTTCCGTTTCTGTGTTTTTATTTCTGTTCTTACATTTCGTTCTTTCTCTCTTTTTTTGTATTGGACTTTAGCCAAAATGTAGAAGTTGGAGAAGTGCGTTTAGCCTTCTCAGGGTCCAGAGATCTACGGAATTGACTCTCCCAAGTATTTTTTGGAAAAGAAGAAATAATGGAAGGAATTTATTTTGGGGGCTGTCTTAACTTTAATTAGAAACCTGGTTTCTATCCTCTCCTCGACAGCAAAAATATGTTTCCTGGTTAAGAGAAATAAATAAATAATCAGAAATTGTTCTCTTGGCTCCAATCAGGAGATTGGAGTCCTTTTTTTTCGATTTTACCAACAATTTGGTAGATTAAAGAAGTACTTAGACCATATTGATCAAAAAGAGGACGATTCAGTTGAAAGGGATTTTGGCCCAATCTTTATCTCAGTTTCTATCTTTATTGGAGATCCAATGAAAATTTAAAGATATTCTCCAATCTTTCATCCTTTTTCAAACGAATTTTAATAATTTCAAAGTTGTGGTTTTATCCAATCTTCCAACGATTAAAATAATCTGGAAGAGGAATATTAAAACGCGTATCAATGTCAAGATTTGTGCAATGCTGTCATTCTAAACTCATACTTTCTATTTTTAAACTTTGTTCTAGTCCCTTGGTGATGTAACGTCATTAAATTTATGATGCCAACTCCTCACAGAAAGGTGATTTCAGAGCATTATCCAAGGAATCTTCATATACCTCCCAGAGCTTGATGGTTGAAGAAGTGTACCAAAGAGATAGGGAACAGCTACACACCATTAATTTCCATTACAGAGGATTTTTAGGCCCACGTCCGAAGATGTTACTGAACGAACTGGGGGGGAGGGTTTAAATTAACTCCAGGAGTTTTTATTCCCTGTTTTCTTTTTGTGAGTAGGATAATCTAGTCGACCCAGCCACCTGCTATCGCCTTGTACTGGCTGCGAGGAAATTGAAAAGGGGAAATTGATTGAAAAGAGGAAATTGAAAAATAGTTCTGAAAGTCACCGCCAGGATCACAACCCCGGTGGTGACTTTTGGAACTATTTTTGTTCGAAGCCAATAAGAGCAATCTGTTTGGTCATTGTAAGGATTTTAATCGTATTCATTGTTGTGAACACAGAAAGCCACTTCGCATCGTACTCCACAGTGGTTTATGGGATGAAAAACCGGACAACTCAATTAATTAATTAAATCGGCTTATTTATAAGATAATCTTAAAGTTTTGCTTCGGATTTGTTTTTTTGGAGCTGTATATTGTAATTTTTACCAAAATAAAAAATGTAAAATACAAAATCGATTCGCATTTAATCAATCTGCCATGATAGATCATACTGCAATTTGCCTCTATCCATGGTGCATTGTGTTTGACAGATCTCGAAGACCGTGAAGGGAACACAGAAGTTTAATGGACATTAAAAAGAGATCGGATCTTTCTGCCCTGCTTAATTATGTGCATTGTAGCGCTATCTGGCTGTCGCTTATGAAAAAAAAAGACATTCAATTTTCATTTTGGATCTCGCTTAGCTATTTCTGTCCAACACGAGCGATAATTCAGAATAAATTATCTCTAGCTGATCTTATCGAAAAATCGACAGACTTTATTACGTTCCCTGTCAGTTAGCTTTCGAAAAGACAGTAAGACATGAATAATAGAAGACAAATGAGGAAAACCGGAGAGGAAGGCTCAAAAGTTTCTTTTAAGATTCAATTAAAATATTCTTTTTGGATGAGAGATTATGATACAATTATGATACACCCATTGAGTGTCCGAATACTTTTGAGAGGTGGTGTACATATCCGCAATGTCTGTATGCAGAAAACTGTTTTTAAATTAATGCAATTGTTGTTTATAGGATGGTTCAGCCAAATGCCGATACCATGTTCTCTTTATTTTTGTGGGATAAAGCGAAAGTCTTTGAAAAGCATATCAGAAATTATGATCATGGAGAGGCCTTAGGTAATGCGATATATGTTTTAAGGATTATACAACACGCACCGATAAGTGACATACTCAAAGAAAAACCCAATTCTTTGTCTTCAGACGTTTCGGTAATGTCTTTTGTACTTCAGATAAACACGTTAGCTCCCGGATTACAGTGGTCTCCAGTTGCAAGAAGATTTTATGCAATCTTAACGAAATCGAAGCTGAAAGCTTTTTGGAACGCATTGTGTTTAGATAATACTTAATTTCCTTTATTTCTACATACGCTCCTTGAATTTTGGAGATAAGAGGATTGTAGTGAATGGATAACTTTGTTTATCGTCCCCCAAAGTACTCTCGTCTCCAGAGACAATCCAAAAATATTTAAAAGCGGATTTTCATCCATTGGATTAAAAATTAAAGACACTAATTCAGTTATAACTTCCCCGATAGATGGCACCGAAAGATATGGATAATATAATCGATTTTTACAAATATAACAACCCGTTTCAGAAAATTGGCAGCTCTTAAACACAGGGTATACGCTAACGAAGAATGATTATGGCGTTATTATAAGTTTAAAAGACTTCATCAAGTAATTTGATCCTAATGACATCTATATTTTTATAAATCTTTCATTCTATTTCTCTCTAACCTCCCAAACATGGTTGAATGACATTTCACAAAAATTCTCTGACTTCAAAAGGATGACTGAAGCAAAACATCCGCTCCACTACTTTTTCAACAGCCCCCTGGCATGTATTAATGGCGTTTAGAGTATAATCATGGACATATACAGTATTGTAAGTTTTGTCAAGATGTAACAGTTGCTTCTGTGCATGCTTAACTTAAAAGAAAGAAAGAATAAATAAGGAAACATGTTGAAAACCTAATTTTCAGCAGAAAAAATAAAAACAAAAAAAAAAACTTTCTCAAAGAAGAGAACAAAATAATTCATCATCGCACTGCATTCTAGAGTGGAAAACAGAGAGAGAGAGAGTTTTCCAGGCATGATTGCTAGAACATCCAAGGTATTTGCGTGGTCAGTAATTGGATTGTTCACTTCTTGTAACGATGTTTTTGTTTTGTTTTTGTTTCTTTTTTCAGTGAAACTCAATTTGTTTGACCAGATACTTGGCAGTTGGGAGAGGAGAGAGCAGCTTGTTTTGTTGTTCGTAAAACAATTCGATGTTGGAGTACAAGAAATTCTATCACATACTAATACCACTAGATAAATTTCTTCCCAAGTATCTGTCGAAAAAAGCAGCTTCCTGGAGAGATAAATTGGTTTAGGAGAAGCTCTGTTCCATCTCTCGATAATGTTTAATTAATAACAATAGGAGAACACATTTTATTGGAGCAAAAACCTCCTGCTTTTATCTATTGATGCAATATTGGAGTTTTAAAAATTTCCATCAAATCCAATTGAGATGGACTTCAAAAAAACCGAATGGATCATGGTAAACTGGAAAACTCATCTACTGTCAAGTTTAATTAGCAAACTTGACGATAGATGGCAAAGTAATCGATGAATTCAGATGATGTTATCACTAAATTCCAAATATTCATTTCGTTTAAGTGAGAAAAACAATTAGAATTGCGTTAATGGTTAATGCCTACACTACCGAACAAATTATTGGTTTCATATTGGTCTAAAAACAGCAATTATTAATTCTTTCCAGTAGAGGGCGCTTTAAGATACATCGAAATACGGAGGAAGGTTTGTAGATATTTATTTCCATTCATTTATTAAACGTTTATTAAAGTAGAAGTGATTGTACACTGGTTAGTAAAAATATTAGGAAGCCTGCTAGACGAGAATTTTATTCGTTTCCTTTGTTTTTTTTACATTCTACTCTAATAAATTACGCCACATCTGGCTTTCATTTTCTCATTCGTTAATCTAGGGGCATAAAACTCAGCCGGTCCCTTTACTGTTTCTCAGAAGGCATTTAACTTATCGTCGTAAAATCCGTCATTTCATGGTTGTTCATAAAATGAAGTGAATTGCCCCCCCCCCTGCCCGCCTTTTAACTTCGAAACTGTACCACGCAAAAATGTTGTGTCCATCATGGCCACTGCGGTTTGAGATGTTTTATTGGTCTATAAAAGCAGATTCTGAAAGACTACGTTTAATAGAGAAAAATCTCATGAAAGGAATGTCTCGCCGTTGACAAATCATTTTTTTTTGGAGTAGGTTCGAGGAAAGAGCAGTTAAAGTTTGCTATCTTAATGCTTTCTAACTGTTGGCAGGCTTTTTGCAAAATTGGATGAGCGATAGAAGATATAACGGCCCTTTCTCAACCAAGACAAAGACTAGCGTAGAAACAGAAAAGTCTTCTTAATATTTTGGTCATGCAGTGTACATGTACTGAAAATGCGAACTTTTAATTTTGTTTAACCTTTGTTACACTTACGAACTAATTTCCTAATATTTTGATCATGTAGTGTATATTTATTAAACATACGAACTTTTAATTTCCTAATATCTTTTAATATTTTGATCATGTAGTGTAGATTTATTGAACACACGCACTTTTAATTTTTTTTAACCTTTGTTTCATAAACGAACTAATTTCCTTATATTTTGATCATGTAGTGTATATTTACTGAACATACGCACTTTTAATTTTCTAATATTTTGATCATGTACTGTACATTTTATGATCTTTTAATTTCTTAATATTTTAATCATTACCTTTGTACTATTGTTGAAAATGCGCACTTTTAATTCACTAATATTTTGATCATGTAATGTACATTTATTGAACACACGAACTTTTAATTTCTGAATATTTTGGTCACTTACTATATTATGAAGATTTTAATCATTTACTGAACATAGAAGTTTTCATTTCTTAATATTTTGGTCACTCAGTAGATCATATGGATTTTGATCATTTACTGAACATACGAAATTTTCATTTCGTAATATTTTGATCACGTAGTGGACCGCATATAATTTGATCATTTACTGAACATACGAACTTTTAATTATTAATATTTTGGTCACGTAAATTTTGCAGATCGTGTAGATTTTGACCATTTTCTGAACAAATTAAGTTTTTTAATTTCTTAAAATTTTGGTCACTTTGTTGATCATGAACATTTTGATAACTTATGATGTTTTCATTTTTTAATATTTTTCTCACGTGGATTTTGTAGATTTTGACCACTTACTGAAGAAATTAAGTTTTAATTTCTTAATATTTTGATCACTTATTAGATCATGTAGAATTTGAACATTTATCGAACATACGAACTTTTTATTTTTTAATATTTTGGTCAATTAGCAGATCATGTAGATTTTGATCATTTATTGAACATACGAAATTTTCATTTCTTAATATTTTGGTGACGTAGTAGATACTGTAGATTTTTAGTCATTTACTGAACACACGACGTTTTCATTTCTGAATATTTTGGTCACTTAGTGTATCATGAAGGTTTTGATCATTTACTGAACTTATGATGTTTTCATTTCTTAATATTTTGATCACTTAGTACGGCATGTACGATTTGAACATTTACCGAACATACGAACTTGTTCTTACCGAACTTGATCAAAATATTAAGATTTTATTTCTTAATATTTTGATCAAGTAGTAAGAGGAGATCATGTAGATCATTTACTGAACATATGAAGTTTTCCTTTTTTAATATTTTGGTCACTTGGTAGATCATGTGGATTTTGATCATTTACTGATCATACGAAGTTTTCATTTCTTAATATTTTCGTCAGGTAGTAGATCATATAGATTTTGATCACTTACTGAACGTGCGATGTTTTCATTTCTTAAGATTTTGGCCAATTAGATCATGTAGATTTTGATCACTTACTGAATATACGAAATTTTCATTTCTTAATATTTTGGTCACGTAGTAGATCCTGTAGATTTTTAGTCATTTACTGAACACACGAAGTTTTCATTTCTGAACATTTTGGTCACTTAGTGTATCATGAAGATTTTGATCATTTACTGAACTTATGATGTTTTCATTTCTTAATATTTTGATCAAGTAGTAAGAGGAGATCATGTAGATCATTTACTGAACATAAGAAGTTTTCATTTCTTAATATTTTGGTCACTTGGTAGATCAAGTGACCAAGAGGAAAATGTGGATTTTGATCATTTACTGAACATACGAAGTTTTCATTTCTGATTATTTTGATCACATAGTAGATCATGTAGATTTTTATCATTTAATGAACACACGAAGTTTTCCTTCCTTAATATTTTGGTGACTTAGCTGATCGTGAAGATTTTGATCATTTACTGAACACACAAACTTCTCGTTTCTTAATATTTTGATGATGCGGTGTACATTTATCGAACTTTTAATGTACGCAATATGAAATCATTGCCTCTCTGTTTGCATGCACTTTTTTTCCTCAGGACAGGATTGATTGGGTTTAAGTTTCCTCCCTAATTCTCTTCTACAAAATTGCCCACCGTAGCTGCATTATTTATTTTTCCTGTCCTCTGATGTAAGGAATAAATTGTACGCTTCCACTGCTTACTTTCCATCTATTCCTCTTCCAAGTACCAACCAATGATAAATCGTTAATTTTGCCCATTAATGTTCGCGACACCGTAAAAAAATAAAGAAAAAAAACACGCAACAGAATCCTCCCCGAATAGCTTGACATCGCATCTAAGAGCAAGATTAATGGTTCACTCGACATCTGTGTGCTGTAAGGGGGGGAACTTCAAGAAACATTGCATTCATATTTTGTCCTTCGTTTATTTTTCACGCTTTGAGCAACGCTATTGGGTTTTATTCGTTCCAAGGTATTAACGTGGCGTTCTTTACCAACCCTATAAACTTTTAGGAGCGATCCCCCCAAGAGGATTGGTACGGTAGAGATTAGTTTTTTACAAGCAATGCCCAGAAAATTAAGTAAGTGCTGTGATTTATGCAACCAATCTTGAAAGTCATTCAACCAAGCAAAATAATCGGTTGCCCTCAAAGTTTAATTTGAAACTCGAGTTTATTTATTCATAATGAAGGATTGCATTGGAGAGGAGAAAATCGATTGATAGAAGGTGGAATGGTTGCTATATAATTGGGAGCAAGATTCGTTTGAAGGATGATGGAGAGGAAGCCATCAAATGGGAGATGAAGATGAGGATGAGGATGAAGGGATGGTGTGTGATGAGAAATAGGAAGATGTGATGCAATGAAAAAGATGAGAAACACAATGTATGGAATATTAAAATAAGGATAGTGGGATGAAAATTTAATGAGAGGGGATGAGGATGGAGAGAGATTACAGTAAATGAAAAGGGGATGAAATTGTATATTACTGGATAGGATGGGGACGAGATAGGGTGAGGATGGAGTGAGATCAAGTGAAATGGATGAAATCGGAAACAGTGAGATCAGATGCGGATGAGAGGAGGATGAGGTTGAGTATTGAGTTTAATGAGATAGGATGGAGAAGTCATTAAGTAGGATGCAAGAGATAAAAACGAGATTATGGTGAGAAGGATGACGATGAAAATGTGATTATAGAGTGTAGTAAAGTTGAGCGTGCGATGAGACAGTGTGAGGATGAGGATGTTATGAAATAGATTATGATAAATAAGTTGAAGGTGAGGATGCAATTAAACAGGATGAAAATGAGGGGTAAGAAACAGAATGAAGTTGAGTATCCATAAGGAACAGGATATTAGTATTAATATTAGTATTGGCAATGATATAAAGAAGCAATTTATAGAGCAACACCCAAAAAAATATCCATCTCCTCTAATAATAAGTCTAATCCTTCCTTACATTAATTGAAACACCACTTTGCTGCAACAATCAGTTACTGCCCGGCTGAAAGCAAATTTTCGCACACCTATCCTGCAGCCAACCTTCCTCAATTTAAATTTATGCTCCATTATACACGTTGCTAAGAGTAAGAATGCCATCATCATTAAGTTTACGCAATCCATTTAAAGTTTGAACACTCCAGTCAGGTTTCCGCGCAGGCGCCTAATTTCCAGATGCTGCAATTTGCAGAACGAAAGCCTTCCGTGGTAAGAATACCATTTTGTGGCCTTAGACCTCAGTTCGAATCCTGTCAATGATGTGGGGAACTTTTATGGGTGTTTTTCACAAGTTGCTGAGTCAGTCGGTCACAGGTTAGGGTAGCTTGGTTTTTTCTCCCGGAAACTAGGAATGAAGTGAATTGTGGAATGAGTCTCTGCTGAAGACCACGAGATAGGAGACAAAATTTATAACTAAAGCAATAAAAGTAGGGTTAATACAGTTGAAGAAGGGCAAAACGATGGTTGTCATTATTTAATTCATAAAAGAGAACATTACCTGATTCGAGAGTGCATCTAATTGGTATTTTCGTCTGCTGTAGTTTCGTATTGCAACTCTTTAAATTAATTTTTCTCCATCCACAGCGGAATTTCCCTCGTTAGACCCTATTTCTTAAAATAACATAATTACGTACTCCAGCATCCATCTTCTACGCAGAAGAGGTCACTCCTTTCTTTTTCTTGATGGAGCAATGGATTTCTACACTCGTTCTAACTGTCCAATTACCCCAGTTCCTTCTTTAATTGCTAAATCTGCTCATAATCATTTCCCCTCTTAAAATCTAATCACCTTGATTTAAGTGTCTCCTCCTATTATTAATGCTGATTATAAGTTTATTAAGATAAATTCAAAGGAATGGAATCAAATAACCACTTCATTCTCCTTCGCAGTTATCGTTATTTAATCTTCTAGTAATTATTTAATGTTTGGCACCACGACCTTAAGAAAGAAACGATTCTAAAATGCGAAAATCCGATTTTTTGAACGAGTCGGGCTAATCTGAGATATTATGATCACTTGGTGGGCTTTAATTTTCCTAGTTATATAATCGATAATTCTTAATAAAATTAATAATGCAAGATACGTTGATCAGGGACCCCTTGAAGGAACTCTTTGGACATATCGATTTACTTTTAATGTAGGCATACCCTCGGCTTACTTTTCAATGCTCTGATTTGCACTCCAAGTTGCCCGGATCACCTATCTGCGGTTGGTGCGAATCTTTTTCATTCTTCGAAGCCCTATTCATCGCCTCCCCCCTCCCCCAATTGTTCCCTAGCTGCTGTTATCCGCCTTCCATCACCGGCACTCTTCATCTGAATATTTATTACGACCAATCGTAGAAACTGTTTCTGATGTTGCTTCTGTACTCCAAGACGTGCCGAGCTCTCCATTGATTTCTCTCTCTCGTGTGGCACAGCTGCATCCTCCGACCATGGGCGAAGTGCCCGGCAGTTCCCTGTTTCCTCGTGCCTTCTACATATCCCGATAGTATTGACTTTTTTTTATCTCTATTGATCCACATCGGTTTAAGCATTTCCTTCGATGTTGCGCGAAGGGTTTGACCGTGCTCTTCCCAACGAATCTACACTTCGCAGGGTATCGACATCGAGTTCAGACACAGACAGGGTTACGGTGGCTAATACTCGCGCACTTCCGGTCAGATGATGAGTGAGTCTGTAGAGGAAATGATAAGAAGCGAAAAGCAGAGGAACGGTAGAAATGATCTGAGAAGAATATCCGTCTTTAGGTCTTCCTTATGCATCCTTCCATCTTTCTATCAGCCTTCATTTTGACCATTCCTTCTATCTCGTTTTCTTTGTCTCTTTAAATCTCGCTCCAATTTTGTTTCTCTCTTTCTATAGTCTTCTGTTCTTCCCATCATTGCTCTGTTTCCTTTTTTTAAAATTCTATTTCTCTTTCTTTCTCCTTTTCTTTCTCTCCACGGTGGTTATAACCACAGTCCACCCCACACTGGGTTGAAAAGGCCCTGGTAGGAATCTCTTAAATGATGCGAGGAACTTTTGTGGGCTTTTTACACTTCGTGGCCGAGTTAGTCGGTCTCAGGCGTGGACAGTAAAAATTTTTTTTTTTCCTGGAAGTTTTAGTTTTAGGTCCAACAAAAACAGACAAACCAACAGAGAACACACGCAATTAACAAACATACACTTAAGTGGAGAAGGATGTTCTCGGGTAATCTTAATATAATTTTTTCCCCTTTGGTCCCGAGCGAAAATACACAGCTCGCCTCCATATTTTTCATCCCTAAAGAAAATAAATCAACTTTAGAAAGTACGCAGTTTACACATATGATTCCCTAAAGCCTCAGGACCTTACCTATCTTTGAAGATTATTACGAATCAGCATTTACTGTCTTGAAATTTAAATTATCTTCAACATCTGGTGAAGATAATTTCAATTCTTCTTCAACTGTCAGAAGCAAATTGATTTTGAGTGGATAATAATGTCAGGAGCAAAAACAACTGGACTCTACTCCTGCTGCTACCTGCCTTCACCCATATACCTCGGTAGGAGCGAAGGAAAGAAAGGCAGGCGGTATAGTAATCCAGTGTTGCCTTTTCATTGGATTACGTTATGGATGTTATCGGATCTTCGGTTGATGCGTGCGACTTCGGACCCTTTTCTTTCGATGCGAGCTATCCATTGAAGTTTTAATCTTCTCACGCTGTGACATATTATCAGTAAGCAAGGTCTTAGTAGTCCCTGTGATGGAAGAAACGTGAGGGCCCTCGACATTTCCACAAGTCGACTGTCACAGAAGAAAGAGAGAGTAGGCAAGGGACAAGCAAAGGCCATTTGTCTCCAGATAGCTTGTTTACCGTGGAATGCACAGTGCTGCCGATTTCTTCTTAATAATCCCTAGCGTGCTTGGAAATCGAAGAAAATAAAATGCTCCTAACAAGATCAATAAGCAGACTGAGAGCACGGCGAAATGGATTTGTTGATGCCAAATGGGATGCCCAGAGAGGACGAACGATCAGTGCTTTCAATCGTACCACTAAACACGTATGTTGGCGTGCAAAACACGTACGAATATTCCTCCTCCTGTTTTTTTTATCCTAACAGGCATTGTCTGTTCAACGATCTTTATACAACTGCCATATTTGTTTGATTCTTTTAAGTACGTTTAGATTTAAGGAATCATTCCAATTGCCAAGGACAAACCAGACAAACGCGAAGGTCGCAGAACAATTAGTTTTTCAATACACCTTCCAAGGATCTAACAAAAACTATTGAAAGAATCGAATGTAAAATAGAAGCGAATCTCTCTGAGGAACACTTTGGATTTAGAAGGAACAGAGGCACAAGAAGACAATCTTGAGAGAGAATACTAAATAAAACTATTCTAAAATGAATGGAGGACTACATCGGAGCATATCTTCGGATTGAACTACAGGAAGAAATTTAGAATTAGTAAAATAAATATTTAAAATTTAGTAGTCTTTCTGAAAATCCTAATCATCCTAGTCACCCAACCCTCTCTCTTATTTCTCAATTTTAATTTTTCCAGCAAAAGCGAACTACCAATCGGCAATATCATATTAATTTTGGACCAGAGGCTGGTCAGTAGACAGAGAGTAGTCCTAAATGAACAATCTTCAGGGTAGACCAGTGTAGAAAGTGGTGTCTCCAAAGGATTGGGACCACTTCTCAACTCCCTTAATTACTCTGATGAAGAAGAGCAGGTGAAGTTGTTCTCTGGTCGATTTTCTGTTTTTCTGGATGAAAAACTGAGTTTAGCCGCGTTGAAAAAAGGTTCGTAAAAATTCCTCACGTCATAGACGGGATTCGAACTCAGGTCTTTTCCACCCGGTGTGGGAAGGACGAGGGATCCTACCAAACTGATAACAACTAGGGGCTACAAATATAAGTTTTGGAGTGTACCAGAAGGCTCGATCTCTGAATTTTACCATCCAAATTTGTAGATGATCGCGTTGTAGATCAGTGGAATGAATTGCTTGCCGTGGTGGTCGAGACTACATATATATTTATGTATTTTTCTTTCTTTCTTTTTTTCTTCAAGAACAAACTTATATAGAAACAATGAGTGCCGGAGAAAGTGTCACTTGGGTGAATAGACATTTCCTCTGAAGCGAACTATCTTTTGTATTTCCTGCTGTCTTTTCTCATTCTTCTCCCTTCCCCCTTTCATCCACACGTCCGTAACAGTTGTTTCCGAAAGCGCTCTCCCAACAGATCACGTTCGAACTTCGCACGTATCTTCCTGGCTATCAAAGCGGCAACATCACCCAAGACGCTGATGAGGTTCCAAAGTCGACACGGGGCCCGGTCAGAGTAAAGAAACAGATTACCAAAAGCGGGAGATGTTGTCAAGAAAAACTGGAAAAAGAGATATCTCCTTTATACGAATCTCAAGAATTGTTTTAAGGTCTAGATATAAATACAAAACGTAGATTGGTAAGGAACTCCAAAAGAGGTACCTGTTAAGCCTGTTATGCTATATACAGTTTGTGAACGATGCCATATCGTAGGATATTATCGCAGTTTATTTTTGCCCCTGTTTGTTCTCTCTCTTTCTTCGGCCATCATATCAATGTCTTGATTCCAGAAGGAAGTCCCAAAATGCGAAGTCGTATTTCAAAAACTTACATTTCAGTGTTCTTATTCTACGCGAATAATTTTAGACTTTAAGAAGGTGTTTTACTGGAGGCGATAAATACGCCTTTGTGCTATTTCCACAGTTAAAATAATGGCCGCGCCTTCCAGGCCAAGTAGAAGAATGAAACATATTTCAACTCATCTTTGCGTGCATTACAGTGAAATGGGTGAAAATGGAGAGCTTTCCATTTTTAAACTACTTGCAGGCGTATTACACGTAGAGCGAGGGTCATTTACAATTCCTATCCACACCGTAACAATTTTTAGGGGGAGGGGGATGACGCATGAGTTTGAAAACTTCCCGGCAAAAACTCATCCTGACAGTGTTCATCGTCAATCTCTTATAAATGCTACACGGATGATGCTATCGAAATGCGTGTATCAAATTCAATGGACTGGTAACACATTTCGAAGACAGCAGGAATTGTTTCTGCTTTGAAAAGTTTCTTTCTGAGACTGGAAAGAACGATGAGTAATTAATTTAATTCCTAATACATTATTTGGAAACGTGGAGTTCGTTCCAAAATGCCAATTTCCATTGTTCGAAGGAATATGTTCATTGTTTACTGAAAAATGGCAGTTTCCATTGTTTACAGGGATACGTTCATTGTTATTGAAACTGTCACTTTCCATTGTTACAGGACACCATCATTCTTCACATGAAAAATGACAATTTCTATTGTTTACAGGAACACGATTATTGTTCACTGAAAAATGCGTTATCATTGTTTAATTCCAAAATGTCAATTTCCATTGTTCAATCATTGAACCATTGTTCAATTTCCATCATTCATTGTTTACTGAAAAATGTGTTTCCCTTGTTTACAGGAATACCTTAATTGTTCATTGAAACTGTCAGTTTCCATTGTTTACAGGAATAGATTTGTTCCCTGAAACACTGGAATGTCATTCCAAAATGTCAATTTTCATTGTTAATTGTTTACTGAAAAATATCAGTTTCCATTGTTTACAGAAATAGATTTGTTTCCTGAAAAACAGTTGATTAAAATTCACTGAGTACAATTGTTCACTGAAAAATGTTGCTCTCTCGACTGTTTGCAAGAATGAGTTCATTGTTCACTACCTAACGTTGATTTTCATTGTTTAAATGAATACTTTCATTGTCACTGAAAAATATCAATTTCTTTGTTCAAAAGTATACGCTCACTGTTCAGTGAAAAATGTCAGTTTCCATTGTTTACAGGTACACGATCGTTGTTCACTGAAAAGTGAGTTTCCATTGTTTACAGGAAGAGATTTGTTCCCTGAGAAACAGATAAATGTCATTCCAAAATGTCAATTTCCATTGTTCAAAGCAATATGTTCATTGTTTACTGAAAAAGTCAGTTTCATTGTTCACAGGAATACGTTCATTTTTATTGAAACTGTCAGTTTCCATTGTTTACAAGACACGATCATTGTTCACTGAGTAATGTTAATTTTCATTGTTTAAATGAATACTTTCATTCTTCACTGAAAAATGTCAATTTTTTTTTGTTCAAAAGGATGAGCTCATTGTTAACTGAAAAATGTCAATTTCCATTGTTTACAGGAAAAGGTTTGTTCCTTGAAAAGCAGTTGATTACAATTGACTGAATACAATTGTTCACTGAAAAATGTTAATTTCGACTGTTTCCAGGAATACGTTCATTGTTCGCTGACCAATGTTGATCTCCATTGTTTAAAAGAATGTTTTCATTCTTCACTGAAGAATGTCAATTTCTTTGTTCAAAAGGATACGTTCATTGTTGGCTAAAAATGGCGGATTCCATTGTTCATTGAAACAGCTAGTTTTCATTGTTTACAAGAACGTGATCATTCTTTAGAGGAACATGATCATTGTTCACTAAAAATGGCGGATTCCATTGTTCATTGAAACAGCCAGTTTCATTGTTTACAAGAACATGATCATTGTTTACAGGAACACGATCATTGTTCACTAAAAATGGCGGATTCTATTGTTTACAGGAATACATTCATTGTTCGTTGAAACTGTCAATTTCCATTGTTCAAGGGAATATGTTCATTGTTCACTGAAAAATGACAGTTTACATTGTTAACAGGAATAGAATTGTTCCCTGAGAAACAGTTGATTACAATTCATCACTGAGTACAATTTTTCTCTGAAAACTTACAATTTCCATTGAATTTATTTTATTTATAACAATAAATATTATTAGGGAAGCTAAAGGCGTAAATATACTCCTCTTTAGACCTATCTTGTTCTTCGTTTAAATTATAAACCTCTCACCTCCAGAAACAGACTTACCCGTTTGCAGTGGTGCTGTGAACGGCAACAGTGGTCCTTAAACAGCAAAACTGTATACGAATTATTTTCTAATATTTTGGTAAGGCAGTATATAAGTCCAGAAATTTTGAAAGCAATAAATTTCGTAGGTCACACAAGAGGATGTATTATGCCTACCAGGTTCGGTCTTACAGAATGAATAAAACAAAAGCCTAAAAAGAAAACCCTCATTTCCAATAAAGAGTCGAGTTCGTTCTTGACTTTAAAACCTTGTTGAAACTCCCTTGTGGAATCATTTAAATAAATCGAAGTCTATTAAGTCAATAATTATTCGACAAAAGATCCCCTTACAGAGTTCCGGGTCGATTTCCACCAATAATGAGGCGAGGTTGAACCAACCCAAAGCTTGTAGGAGAACTTATTTGTTTACATTTAACACAGCTAAAAGCCAAGGGGTCGTAAAGGGCACATTAGCAAATCTACACTTTAAACGCCCCCCAGGAAACTCTCATCAATCAACCTCCCGATTGAACAGTTAAAGATTAAGCTGGATTTCTATAATCGAGGTGGAGATAAAGGCACAACCATTATCTTACACGCGGGAAACGCTAAATGCGGGTGCCAGATTCCTTCCTGACACGAATTCCAATAATTTTTACATTCTTAATTGCCCTCTTAACTGCCCTCTTAACTTTATATTTGGCTGTTCAACCAATTAGTTATCAGTGAATGGAAAAAGTTGGCGATAAGTGGCTACAAAACACAACCCGATCGACACAACGCTTTTAGATAATAATATTTTCCCAAGTGCTGCCATCTACTGAGAGAAAGAAGAAATAAAACTGTATTTTCATCCCAAGTGTACAAAAAAGGGAGGTAATTCTAGACTACTTCAATTTTACAACCAGAATGTCCCTCCCATTTTTTGTAGCAATTGCAATTCACGCAAAGTATCCTCTTCTTGCTCTAAAACAATAAAGAAAAAACCAGCTTGAGTGACAGATGGTAAATTTTTAATGTGGGAAGCTACACCCAGAAGAAGATTGTCTATTAAATATTCACTGGAACCAACCGAATTCTTAAGTAATCCACGAAGAAGAAACAACTTCTAAGAAAAAGGTAAACACAACTTTATTCATGAAATTGTCACATCTTATTCATCCGCGCAGACTCTCGAGGTCTGTTTACAAAGAGGAAGTACTTACAGGAAAAGAAACTCAAATCTTCAATAATTGGAGAAATCGGCCAACCCTTGACGTGTTTCCGGTTTCTGAATTGACAAGAATGGTAACTGAATTATCAGATTTAGTTATGACAGTCTTTGAATAACAAACATTCTTGGATTTAGAGAAAGTTTCCGGTTGTCCTCTCTTGCCAATTCCAACAGTCTTCAAAGATGTCACAGAGTTCCCCCTATTCTGACAGTTAATTAATTGGTGGATTGCTAACAAAAGCCGGCTGAATGACTTTGAAGAGGGTCATGTGGAACGATGTTGAGGAGGAGATGCAGTTGAAGGCCAAGAGGAGGAAATGAAAGAATAATGCAGATTTAAGAGATAAATTGAAAATAAAATACAGATTTGCGTTTATGGACATTTTTAATATTCAATGCCAACAAAATGGTATTTGTTTTAAAAGATTCGTTTTTTGATGATCATGAAATGGACTGGATTAAGAAACTGAAAAAAGGGGACATAGAATAGAAATAAGTTCAGGAGGACCTGGAGCCTTCTTAGCATCAGGATTATTCAAAATCCTGACTTCTTTTTGATGGAAGATCACAGAGGCATTGAATGGGGTGGTGGTAGGAGATGGTTTACCAAGAATGGTAGGAGGTGATTTACCAAGATCATCAATACATGAATTGGAAGAAAAGTAGGACACTAGCCGGTCAGCTTTATCCTTGGCTGAAGAGGCATTAGAACAATCTGGTTTTGACAGAGGTGGGAATAGAGAAGGGCAAAAGGTGTGGCCAATATCTTTGGCAGAGACCAGAATGCTTGGCTACCATTCTGGTCTTTGGGCAACTGAGATGAGCAGTGGTTGATCAACCTATAATTGGAATTCTGTCAAAAAAGTACATGGGGTCTGGCAGACTGTAAATGGAAATGGATATCATTGAGATTGTAAATGAGACCACGTATACTTGTAAAAAAAAAAACGAGAAGCGTTTAGGAGGAAGTGACCTAACCATCCATCAAGGAGGGTGCGGCTAATGGTAGGGCAGTTTAAATATACTGCATTTGTTCAACTACCAAACTCACCTTTAAATACGTTTCAAATTAGAAAATTGGAGTGCTCTTTTGTTTTGGGAGCGAACATTTATTTGTCAATGACTGTAAAATTGTTAGCAACAATCCAGTAAGTCATTTTGGACTAGCCTTCACTTTCGCAAGCAGTTTCTACTTCACCAGCATCTTTAAAATAGCCAATACTGTAATCTCCTAACTCACTCAATTTCATATCTCCAAAAGCATCTATTGGAATGAGTTGCTGGTTGAAATCCTTTAAGTACCATCCATTGATGACGTCACATCTTTCATAATCAAACTACCTCAACAAGCCAGAGCGTTATTATCACGAGCAGGGGGCTACCGAGACAAGCGAAACAGAAGCTAATTCAAAAATGCTTACCACATTTTTCATCCAGGAAACCATCTGATGCGATTCATCTCGTTAAATCTCCAAAGAATTAATAGTGTAGTTCATTCTTCTATCTATTTTAACGAGATACCACCGCTCCCAATTAAATTAAGGTAATGTTTTCGTAATTTACAGTCCAGAAACAATATTTGTCATGGACTCCTGCTCGAACATGCGCGTGGTAACAGTACTTTAGCGTCAGTTTGTTATCAGAACTGAGGACATTCATCAGTTCATTTTAGGCAGCTCGGAGTGCCATCAATGATAAATGGGGATAATTTTAATTCACTTCCACCTGTATAGGGGGCGTGTGGGTGGGGGAAGAGAGTTGTTTTTCGATACGGGCACGAAAGGGGGAAATCGAGATTGCTTTGCCTAATGGGTTTCATTAGCAATTAAACTGGTTATGACCACCCTCATTAAAAGACACATTCGTTATAAAATGAAGCTGAAATTGCAGATATTTCCATCCAACATCTGCTGATGGCATCCCCCACTCAAAAAAACTCGCTCAGGAGACGAAGCTTCCGATAACTTTTTGAGAAATACTGTATAAATTACATTGAACTTCTAATAAATCTTAGAATCTTAAGATCTTTGAATAAAACCATACACTATATATTGAGACTACCTCCCCAGAAGGAATTTTGTGACGTGTTTTGTGACTGATTTTTGACCGCCTACGATGGAAGACATGTTTCCCATCTAACATGGAATAAATACAAGAAAAATTCATCTGTTGTTTTCAACTTTCTTTCTTCGGTTTGTTGCTGCGAATTACAATTATTTTCTCTTTCTTTCTCTCTCTCTTTCACGTGTTTCATCCTTTCTTTATCCCACACGCATGAGAATCTGTTCCATATTAGACCTTAATAAAATACGAATTCCAATTGCCTGACAATCCATTATACCGCGGGATGCGGTAAAGGGGTTGGAGGGGGGGTCCTTGCATCTCTGTCCGCTTCTTTAGAACATCAATGAAAATAGCACGTGCGTTCACACCGCAATGCAGATTGGGCTGATTTGGAAAATGTCACTGCATACGTTATCCAAATTGAATATAAGCGAATATTGCAAAATTTGCATAAACGCTGGATTTATCTGATGGAAAAAAATCGTTGTCAGAAGTATAGTAAGTGAGTGTACGTGGAAGTGACAGAGACGCCCAAGACGCCAATAACTTTAAATAAAACCGGGCGTGTGACGTTCTCTTTATTTTCTTCTTCGTTCTTTCTCTACGTTTTGAATCGTGAGGAAATTGTATTTGCTTCTCCACTGGAGAAGTAGCCGACAAAATGATGAGGAAGATGCGGAGCAATCTCACCATCTTAAAAGATGCGACAGAAGGTTTGGTCGTCGACTATCTATCACTCCTTGTCCTCCACGTTATTTGAATCTCTGTAGGAGTATGACGAATGCAAAAGACAGCAATTACTTGGAAAGTATCAGGATTTTCTAGTTTGATCGATATATATTTAAAAAAAAAAACTTATAATTAAACCTAAATATTCTAAAATTGAATTTATTTCCAATAGATGGCAGAAATTTCACTATATATACACTATATCTTCAAAAGTAATCGGACACCTGAAACCTCCAATTCATATATTTAAAAACATGTCAGCTTACTGCTATGGTGTCCCTATACTTTTGGCTATGAAGCGTATACCTACTTTCTTGTGAGAAAGATAGCATCATTTTGAGAAGAACACTTCTAAAATCTCCTTATATTAGCATTTATTTCTTTTCGAGTTAAGTAGGAAGTGTGCCTTCCGTCGTAGGCGGTCGAAAAAGGGCCGGAAATTTTTTTTATGAATAAATATTCGATTTTTGTAATCTTGCATGGATGCACAACCTCTTCCAGCATCTCCAATCTTTTCTTTTTCATCGTGCATCCTGGACCATAATGGAACCAATCAATTTTCATTTCGAAGCTAACTCCTTTAAAGCTAAATCTGACGTCTGCCCGTCAGCGTTACAAACATCTTAGATGACAGCTAAGGTATTTAACGTCACTCGCCGACGACATTGGCGAAGAGTTAAGATCGTACACGATGTTCCGACAGCGTTTCATAAAGATGGTGCGAATCTCAGAAGACCTCTCCTATCCATTATAAAAATAAATCTCTGTAGGAGACAATTTATAAGGCCGAAGTGAGATGGTGTAATTGATATCTCAATAAGGACATATTTAAAAGAGAAAACTACCCTGTTAAACGACGCCACCTGGTGGTGCGAAGAGAAAGTACTCTGTTAAATGACGCCATCTGGTGGCGTAAAGATAAAGGTACTTTAAATAGACTCTTAAGACTATTACGCGTGATTATCAAGCTCCTGCCAACTGAGTAATGAGTCCAAATGGAGGGTGTTTCTACTGATCACGTGGTACAATATCTGGGACGCTGTTCTGCCTACGTGACCCCTCAACTAAATTACACCTGGTGGGATTAGTGGAGGTTGTTAGAGAGATGATTTCAATGTGTAGGAGTGTTCTACACAAGCCAAGCTCATTTCATTTGATAAATTAACGCCTTGGTAGGAGAAAGCCTTGGGGAATTTCTTGGTAGGAGAATGGAGAACCTTAAATAAATATTCTTGCTTGTCCTGTTGATTAGTGCACCACAGTTGCCTTTTGGCAGAGAGATGGCAAACAACAAATAATAAATAAAAAATAAAGGCAAAAAGTATACTTAATTAATCCAAAATATGCATTTTATTGTTAATAAGCAGGGCTCGACAAATTTGGTCACTTGGTTGCCAATGGCGACCAACACATCTGCATTGGTGACTAGTATTTAATAAGTGAATCTAGAGAGATAACAAATAGAAAAATAAAGTCTTATGCTTAATTAATCAAAAATGTGCATTTTATTGTTAATAAACAGGGCTCGACAAATTTGGTCACTTACTTGTCATTTAGTTGCCATTGGCGACCAAGAAATCTGAATTTGCGACTAGAACCACAATCCAAACACGTGAATCTAGAGATATAATAAATAAAAAAACTAGAGTAAAAAAAATTATACTTAATTATTTAAAAGTTATATGCATTTTATTGTTAATAAACAGGGCTGGACAATAATCGCCTAGTTGCCATTGGCAACCAATAAATCAGAATTAGTGAGTAATATTTAACACGCGAATAGTGGCTGTTAGGTTGAGCTGGGAGTTTATTCAGCTGCAGGTCAGGGGAGGGCGTTAAGAGCCAAAGCAACTAAGGCTATAAGGCGTCAGTTTATTGTATATATCTATGGCCTGTACCTTGCCAAGAGTTGGCATGATTTTTGAGAAAGGTATAGTACGATGGACTGTTAGTACACATGCTACGCGGGTATTTTATCTGCTAATGGAGGAGAATTTCTACCCAATCAGAAGACGTTTTGTTTAGTGTGACATTTCTCTCTTCTTTCGTAGGTGGCGCTTTCTTCAACATATTAATAATTCTAAATTTTTTTAATCCTTAAAACCAAAATATATATTTATAATTACAAAAAAAATTATTTAAAAAATTATAAAATATGGCAATGGTGTTTTTATCCACAGACAACGTTCACTGTCTCTATAACGAGTTGCCTCGGCACTACACTAACAAATAAACGAACGTAGCTTCACACAGGCTCCAAGTTCACAACGAGTGAGCTCAGTATCGCACTATCTCGATCTTAAAACGTTCAAATGACTCATCGTGAAGGTGAAGCTTGTAAAAATTTAATTATTCCTTTATTTTTTTTCCATTATTTCCCGATAGGAGTGCTTATACTCTCCTGTAGGCGAATTTGTTTTTGCTTCTGTGGGGCGTGCATTGTGCGCGAGCAATTTGCTTTTAAAAGAATTCCGAATGAGCATTCTTGGGGTGTGCTGCAGCGAGCCGAAACCGCTTACGTCGTGCGAACTTCTATAAACGCCTGAAGGAGAAGGAGCGCCAGGCGAATAGCGTCGGGTATAAACGTATTAAAAGAATAAATATCACATCCGAGGGCCGTTTTGTCTTGCTGGGGTCGTGTAATCGCGTCAGTGATGGGGTTAGCGTTGTGGTTTTAAATTCTTGCCATAATCCATTCGCTCGTGCAACCTCGCTTCTCGCCGGCCCTCACTCTTAAATCTGCTAACACCAAAAGAACATTCCGTGTTTCGTTTATTACCTGCGTTTGTCGTAGAGAAAAATTCGGCGAATGTATTTTTAAGCTCGGTGATTTCGTAAAATGACCCTTCTCTTGATTGTGGGCCGGAAATGTCTAAATAAAATGGAGGGGGAAGGGGGCAACATCGCTGGAATGCAAACACATTCGGCGTACATGCTCGGGATTTTTTTGCCGAATTTTGTTCCGAGTTCATTTGCCTAAGAGCGCCGTTTATGACGGTGCGAGGGCGACTGAAGATCGTTTGCTTAAGCAAACGCCCCGTGTTGGAGGCGTTTTTAATTCTTGCGAGGTGGGGGGGGGTCCCTCGAGACGTGCGTTCAATTGTGAGTTTTGTGAGCAGCGCTGTTTGGCCACCCGAGCACTTTAACAAAATGTATCCACATTCTTATGTTTAAGTGCTTATTCCTTCTATCGTTTCTACTACGCCTTCGCTCTCTTTCGTTTTCCTTCTTCTTGTTTTCTCTCTTTTCTTTGGCTTCATGAATAGCGAGACGTTTTCATCTTCCCACAGTAGCTTTCACTTTCTCTTTCATTTTCACTATTAATACTCCCATCCCCTCTTTATGCTTTGCTCCCTCTTCGATATTTCTTTCTCTCATTTTCCTAAAACTTTTCTATCCCTTTTTTGTCTTCGGTGCTCCTTTATCTTCTCCTCGTACATTGTTCCTCTCCATCTCTCTCTCTCTCTCTCTCTCTCTCTCTCTCTCTCTCTCTCTCTTCTTCTCTCTCTCCTTTCATCCTTCTCTCTACACCATTCTATCCTCTCCTCTCTTTCTCTCTTCACCATTCTATCCTCTCTCTTCATCTATCCTCCCTCTCTTAATCTTTCCATCCTCTTTCTGTTTATCTGTCACTATTCATCTTTCCATCCAGTCTCCCTTTTATTTTTATCTTTCACTCGTTATTTTTTCTATACTCTCTTTTCCTTTATCTTTTCTCTTCATCTTTTCATTCTCTCTTTCTCTTTCCCCTTCATCTTTCCGTCCTCTCTTTCTCTTTATTCCTCACTATTCATCTTTCCATTCCATGTCATTCTTTATATTTCACTTTTCATCCTCTTTTTATTTTTATCTTTCACCCTTCATCTTTCTATACTCTCTTTCTCTTCCACTCTTCATCTTCCCATTCTCTCTTTCCCTTTCATCCTTCCATCCTCTCTTTGTGTTTATCCCTCACTCTTCAACTTTCTATGGTCTCTTTCCATTTATCATTCACTCTTCATCTTAAAATCCTCTCTTTATCCTTCATTCTTCATCTTTTTATCCTTTTTTTCTTTTTGTCGTTCACTCTTCATCTTTCCCTCCTGTCCCTCTTTTTATATTCCACTCTTCATCTTTCCCTCCTGTCCCTCTTTTTATATTCCACTCTTCATCTGTTCATCTTTTTATTTTTATCTTTCACTCTTCATCTTTCTATACTTTCTTTTCCTTTTTCCTTTACTCTTCATCTTTCCATTCTCTTTTTCTCTTCCACCCTTCATCTCAGTCTTCATCTATCCATCACATCTCCCTCTTTATATTTCACTTTTCATCCTCTTTTTATTTTTTATCTTTCATTCTTCATCTATCTATACTCTCTTTCACTTATCTATACTCTCTTTCACTTATCTATACTCTCTTTCACTTTATCCTTCACATTTCATATTTCCATCCTTTTTTTTATTTTTATCTTTCACTCTTCATTTTTCAATACTCTCTTTCCCTTTAACTTTCACTCCTCATCTTCCCATTCTCTCTTTCATTCTTTCACGTTCTCTTTCTGTTTATCCCTCACTCTTCGTCTTTCTATATTCTCTTTTCCTTTATCCTTTACTCCTCATCTTTCCATCTCTCTTTCTCTTCCACCCTTCATCTCACTCTTCATCTGTCCATCACATTTCTCTCTTTATATTTCACTCTTCATCTTTTCATCCACTTTTTATTTTTATCTTGCAGTCTTCATCTTTCTATACTGTCTTTCCCTTTATCCTTCACTTTTCATCTTAGATGACAGCTAAGATGAAAAGTGAAGACTCTTCATCTGTCCATCACATTTCTCTCTTTATATTTCACTCTTCATCTTTTCATCCTCTTTTTATTTTTATCTTTCACTTTTTATCTTTCTCTACTCTCTTTCCCTTTATCCTTCACTCTTCCATTCTTCCATCTTCCCATTCTGTTTTCATTTTCATCTTTCACTCTTCACCTTCCTATTCTCTCTTTCATCGTTTCATCTGCTCTTTCTGCTTATCCTTCACTCTTCATCTTTTTATACTTCCTTTTCCTTTATCCTTTACTCTTCATCTTTCCATCCCTCTTTCCCTTTATCCTTCACTATTAATCTTTTCATTCTCTCTTCATATTTCCATCCTCTCTTTTCATTTGTCTCTCTTCGCCTCACAATGCCCTCTCTTTATCTTTCCTTCCTCTCTGTCCCTTTATCTTTTCTCTCTTCATCTTTGCATGCTTCCTTCCCCTTCTCTAATTCAATTTATCTTTCGACATTTCCTTGCCTTTCTTTCTGCTTCATCCGCTCTAAACCTTTCGGTCAGTGCAGTTCCACCATTGTGGAGTGGAACGAGAGAAGAGTAAAGAGTGGAGCGTCGAACTGTGAGTGAGTGTCGTGTGCCTCCTCCTCCGCATCGGAGTCAGTTAGCCTCCCCTAATGAGCCTTGGGTGCCTGAGGTTAGGAGGTAAGTACTTTAATTGGGCTCCTAATGATGCTTGTGTACTTAATCTTGCCTTCAACTCGGTGGACAACTTTAAGCGTATTTAGACGTTTGTTGTCTCTGCGACAACAAAGCCAATCGATGAGTATTAGCGTTCGGTGTGCGGTCGATTGTTATTGGAAACGCAGCGTCTTCATATTTAATTAAGGTTACCGCCGCAAGAGCCTCCGAATGTAGGTTCACTCAATAAAGTGAGAACACACGGTTTGAGGGTACATCTCCCGCTTCTCTTCTGCTCCCCCCTCTCTGGGAGTCAGCGGAATGTAAGACGCAGACCCCCCCCTAACGGTTACTCCCACTTCTCTAATTCTATTGTTAATCCTACAAAATGGCAGACGCGCGATGCTGTTGATAAGAAGAGCGCAAACATCGATAATCCCCACTTTAGTGCCAAGCGAAATGTAACTGGAAGGATTAAACACTCCGAATACGTGCGTGTTCCACTACACCCCCCCCCGTATATACGGCAACCGACAAAGCTAAGACGGAGGCATACATTACTGTCGTTCACGATCGTCAAACCAACCGTTAGCAGACGAATAAGAGCAGCCGAATCTAGTTTCTCCACACATCTCTCTAGAGATGCGGTGAAGATGCATTTCCAGGGGCGGCTTCTTAGGAAGATGCTACCTGATGGATGTTGATCTTCATTTGTGGGATATTTTCTTAAAAAGAACTTAAAGAACTGTGAATTTTTTAAAATATTTTTTAAAGTTTTTTTTTTAGATTTTGAAAAATTCGTATCAGCAGACGATCTGGATTGCAAATCTCCAGGATAACAATCGACAATCACAATTTTTGATCTTGAGCATACTGCAGAGACAGAAAGAGATGGTGGAAAGGTTTAGAAGAGATGAAAGAGAGAGAGAGAGAGAGAGAGAGAGAGAGAGAGAGAGAGAGAGAGAAAGACACAGAAATGTCAAAAGATAATGTGAATGAGAGGAGGGAAAGATAAATGGGAAAGGAAAGATGCAAAGGTGAAGAGAGATATATAAAGGGGAAAGGAATGATGCAAAGATAAAGATAAAGAGAGAACATGGTAAGGTGAACCATGCTCTCTCTTCATCCAAATGAGAAGAAAGAGAGGATGGAAAGTTCAAGAGAGGATGAAATGATTAACAGTGAGAAGGATAAAGGAAAATAGGGAAAGGAAAGGTTGAAGAAGGAAGGATAAAGAGCGAAATATAGAGAGACAGGATGGAAATGTGAAGAGTGAAAGAGAAAGAGAGGATGGAAAGTTGAAGAGAGGGTGAAATGATTAATAGTGAAGGATAAAGGAAAAGAGGGGAGGGAAAGAAGAAGAATGAAAGATAAAGAGAAACAGTGGATGAAAGATGAAGAGCGAAATATAGAGGGACAGGTTGGAAATATGAAGAGCGAAAGAGAAAGAGAGGATGGAAAGTTGAAGAGAGGGTGAAATGATTAATAATGAAGGATAAAGGAAAAGAGGGGAAGGAAAGATGAAGAATGAAAGATAAAGAGAGGATGAAAGATAAAGAGCGAAATATAAAGAGAGACAGGATGGAAATATGAAAAGCGAAAGTGAAAGAGAGGTGGAAACATGAAGAATAAAGAGAGAGAGAGTGTGGAAAGATGACGACTGAAAGAGAAAGAGAGGATGGAAAGGTGAAGAGTGAAAGATTCAAATAAAAAGAGGATGAAAAGATGAAGAGTGAGGGAGAAAGAGAGGATGGAAAGACGAAGAGTGAGGGAGAAAGAGAGGATGAAAAGATGAAGAGTGAACGATTAAAATAAAACGAGGATGAAAAGATGAAGAGTGAGGGAGAAAGAGATATGGAAAGATGAAGAGTGAGGGAGAAAGAGAGGATGGAGCTGAAGAATGATAGAGAAAGAGAGGATGGAAAGATGGAGAGTGAAATATAAAAGGAAAGAGTATAGAAATATAAAGAGTGAAAGATTAAAATAAAAAGAGAGGATGAAAAGATGAAGAGTGATGGAGAACGAGAGGATGGAAAGATGAAGAGTGATGGAGAACGAGAGGATGGAAAGATGAAGAGTGAGGAAGAAAAGAGAGGATGGAAAGATGAAGAGTGAAATATAAAAGGAAAGAGAGGATTGAATGGTGAAGAGAGAGGATGGAGAGACACAGAGGATGGCAAGATAAAGTGGAAAAAAGTTCATTTTGCGGAAAAGATGAAGGTGGGAAAAAGTAACTCAGAGAGAGAGAGAGAAAAAAGGAAGCGTAGAGGGGAGGAGAGAGCGAGAGAGAGAGAGTGAAAGCAGAACTAGTCTAAATGATAACGTCATAAAAGACATTATCATTGGTGCTGTAGTTCTGGTTAGAGAACCAAAATCCAAACTTTACTTCGGATATTTCAACGCATTACAAATTATTAATATTTTTATAAATTTTTTAATTATTTTTATTCTTTATACATTTTTAATATTTTTAATAAATTAATTTAAATCGGCGCACTTTTGGAAGGTGAAAATCATATATTTTCGCTCTGACACAATAATATTAGAAGAATAATAGAAATTAATGGAAAATATGGAAAACAACGTTAATTAGAAGATTTTTGTGCGTTCTATTACTTCCAATTAACCTAGTTACGTTTAATGAGGAATGTAATTTGGAGATGAATTAAAGTTTCAAAGAGAGAGAGTGATGTTGCAGTTCTCCATTAACAGATAGGAGGAAGGACTGCAATAAATGAAACACGCTTCCATTTTAATGAGGCTTAATAAACAAAGATGACACAAAAGTGTATTTTTCTCAAAAGCCATATTATTGTTAGGTCAACAGACCATGACTGTTGACTCTCTCATTTATTTTCCGGCCCTAACTGGATGCCAGATATCTAGGCTATGTCACTGTCTGAAAACATTATTTTTCAGCTCTCGCTGAAATGGCAGATTGCATTCACAATTGCAAGTTCCTGAACAAAACAAAACAGGGCGTTTCAAATATGTGCTAAGTAAAATCCTATAAATATGCCATCGTGAAAAACAGAAGGTTTCAGTTGCAGCCTTTGTTTAATTCATTTCTAAGTGATCTTAACCACTGGAGAAAAATGATTATATCTCTGATGATAAATGACATTGGAGAGAATTGCAACAAAACACTGCTCAAGCCGAAAAGGAAGGATGTGATTCAACAACTGTATTCTTTTATTGGATATTAACAATATTTTAACCAGAATAGTCTTCTATCGGCTCGAGCTAAGGAAGCATCCATGATTGTACCGTTGACAAATCTGTCGATTTTCTGTTGGTGGTGATAAATAGCTTTTTGGAGACTCCATCTCCAGAACACCACACGAATTCTATAAGCAACACTGAAATCTCGTTCTGGAGAGGATAATTATCGGATTTAAATCTTCAATCATCCTAAAAACAAAGGTACAAACCTATTAAAAGAACACTTTACTCCATTTGTTTGAAAGAAGACCTGGAACTCCCTCATAAACGCTCCTCGACCTTTCCCAACATACGATGACTAATGTAACATCCCAAGACACAGTAATTAAATGTTGATTGAAAACAACCGCAATTTTAATTCGTTATGTAAAATATGAAACTAATAAAAGTTTCGAGAAATTATTGCAGTCTTGGGTATAGAAAACTTTACGTAATAACTGTGCAGAGTGGAGATAGGGGGGAGGGGGAGGGGATTCAATCTAATGATTTAGTAACAAATGCTACGACCTGCAAATTAAATAGCCCAAAATGTGCGTATATAAAGTGTGGGAATTAAAAAGCAAAAACAGTTTTGTAGTATGAAAATTATCTCTTTCCTTATCTTATTTTTCTGCTAGTTTTAATTAAATATACTTGGGCTTTAAGTAATGCTGCTTCGTTGTGCTTAACTTTAATAGCGAATTATGCTAATGAGGAAAACATTAATACTTTTGCAGAGGTAATTAGCCTCATTTCTTACTGTTTTCATGCATACTAGGAGCAACAATTCTCATACAGCATTAATTGAATTAGGATTTTACCAAATTTCAATTGATTTACACTAAGAGAGAAAATTATTAAGCACATTAGGTGATATAGATGGGATGTTCTCCAATTTTCCAAATATAAGGATGAAAATTTACTTCAAACTCCATATTTATGAGCGCATTTATATTAACTGATCCATTAAGAAAATTGCTAGTTGTTTTGTTTTGTTGCCCAGACGATGCCAGTATATTAATGTACTAACCTTGAGTTTAAAGAATTAATGTATTAATGTTATTATTTAATGTGTATTGTATTTCCCAGAAGAGAACTTTGGGGAAATTCGTGTTTAGCCTTGAATATTTTAATAATTTCCTGGAATAATACATCACCTAGCAACTTCTGGAATAAACATTACGTGTTCTAATTCTATAAAAAAAAAAAGTCAAAGAAATTCCAAGAACAGTGACTGTTCTTTCTGAAAAGAAAAATATCTCAATAATTCATTAAAACAAGTTGTATTTCTGTTCGTGTACATTATATAGATCGATTGTCCGCTAGAGGGCGCCTACTCCAAATTGACTGTGTTAAAATAACCGAATTCTTGAGTGTAACTTAAAAATGCGACAAAAAATCATCTTCGAATTGTGATGATGAATAAATCAAAATTAATAATATTTGTTAATTATTTTTTAGCAAATTTTTTAATTGTTAATACTGAAAATAATAAATATTTCAATCATTCATTAATATAAGTAGTATTTCTGTTCGTGTGCATTATAGAGATCGATTCTCCGCTAGAGGGCGCCTACTCCAACTTAAAATGTGTTAAAATAACTGAATTCTTGAGTGTAACTTAAAAATGCAACAAAAAATTATCTTCAGATTGTGATGATGAATAAATCAAAATTATTAATATCTGTTAATTAATTTGTTATCAAAACTTAATACTGAAAATAAATATATTTCAATAATTCGTAAAAATAAGTTGAATTTCTGTTTGTGTACATTATAGAGATCGATTATCCGCTAGAGGGCGCCTACTCCAAATTAAAATGTATTAAAATAACTGGATTCTTGAGTGTGATTGAAAAAAATGCAACAAAAAATTATCTTTAAATTGTGATGATGAATAAACAGAAATTGTATGTTGTTTATTTATAATAAATTTCATTAAGTTACGTTTATCGAAACGTTTGAAATACTTAGCTCGATAAAAATCACATACAAAATGTATTAATAGTACCAACAGTGAACTTAACACGTTTCTTCAGATTTTCAAAAGGTGTTTTAATAAATTCTCATTTATTAACTGAAAATTAAAATAATAAAAAAAACTATATTTTATTGCTCATAACTAATTTAAAATGCAGAATTATTTTATTATAAAATTAATAATAAATGCATGTTATATTATATTATAGTAATATAATATTAGCATATATTATATATACGTAATATAGCAAATTACGTTACATCAAATTATATAATTTGAATCATTATTCAGTTTTTAAGTTAATAATTAATTAATTTAATTAATTAACTTACAATAAAGCAAATTCAAGTCTATTACTAACAAGTATCTTCTATCTTTTCAACCTTCAACCCATTTAATTGTAAAAATATAACTCCCTCCCCCTGTAAATTAGTATTAGTAGAAGCATATGATGCAAGAGAAAGCAAGCTTATAGAGTATCAGCCAAAAAACAACTCCCCATTTCACCCATCCATTCGTTCCAATTGTTTGTCCAGTTCCTCCTTAAATTAATTGAACCTATCAGCTTCCACAACTACAGATGGAAGTTTGTTCCAGCAATCAACCACCTGCTGGATAAATGCAACTTTCTGCACATCTCTTCCACAACTGTCTTTCAGCAAGCTAAAGTACCCCATCAGCATTGAGCCTGCTCAAGCCATTCAAGTACGTATACACCTCAATCAGATCATCTCGCAGGTTCCTAGTCTCCAGACACTGTAGTTTGCAGAAGTTAAGCCTTTCTTCATAAGGGCACCCCTTTGTTCCCTTCACCAGTCCTAGTGCCCTTCTCTGTATTCGTTCCAGTAGTTCTACATCCTTCTTGAAATGAGGCCTCCAGACCTGTATACAGTACTCAAGGTGTGGCCTGGCTTTATACAAAGAAATAATCACCTCCTTATCCCTGCTGGCAAAATTCCTGATATGGTATTACCATATCGAAATGTCATTCCACTTGTTTCTTATACACTGTCTTATTGTACACTAAAACAGATGCTTTTAATGATTCTCATAATTATGTGTAAATTTCGAAACTGTTCACAGTGCTGGTGATGACAGATGACAAACATCTTTTTTATTCAATTGGTCTCGCTGGAAGAGCGAGGAAATAATTCGATGCAAACCCTTCTCAACAAAGGTAATTAAATAGTTTTTCCCTCGATAACAGACATCCATAAGACTATGCCACCAGATAGTTGTATCTTAACTTTAAAAAGCTCTCAACTAAGAAACAAAGACAGTAGTGAAACACGAGCCAGAAAAATAAGAAAGAACCCGCTGATGCAGAATTTCAGAGCAATTAAGTATTACTGGGAAAAGACTCAAGTGGGGATTGCATTTACAGAGCAAATAAATCTTTGAAATTAAAAAAAGAAAGATAAGTTTCTCTGTATGCTGTGTATTCTCATCTCTCCGCTCACGTGGATAGTTTTTATTCCTTAGAAGACAAGAAAAACCTTGAAAATGCATCTGCAATTTATTTGTTGAATAGAAAATACTCAAGCTTTCTTCTTCTTCAAGCGAAAATTAATGTCTTTGTGTACCGGGTAGCTAGCTAGAAGCAAGAGGGGCTTCTTTCAACGTGTCTCTTCTTTTCCATTTCTTTCAAGTTCGGAAAACAATCAAAGTGGTCGTGTTTATGGGACTTTGTTGGAAAGAGAAAACTGGAGAAAATTAATAAAGGGTTAGTCAGAAATTAACTAAAGGAACTCAGATGTTATTACATGTTTTTCTCGAAGGTGTTTATATGGATTTGAGTCCGTAAATAAACCGGTAGGCTGGAGGGAAGGAAAAGCATTCTGCAAATGGAAAGATTAATTTCACCTACCTGAAGATTGGATTTTGAAATAAAATGGCTTGGAATTTGCGTCAAGCCAATTAAAGCCGCGAGTGGTCAGTATACAGTGTCTGTTGATTGCTATATTCTGACTACTTTCCTGTTGCTAAATTACAAATGAGACTTATTGGGAAAAAAATCCTCGCTGGTTTGTGAGGCCGACTAACATGGCCAATAAAGTCTAAGACGTATAAGATGTAAATAACAATATTCAGGGGAGTGTCAAGACTTTTAAAAGCGCAGATATGCAAACAAGAACAGTCTCTCTCCATCGCCATCACCCGAAATAGTCCCATTGATAGTGGAGCCCAGACTCCTGGGCTTTTATCTTAACACAGCCCTGACAGATAAATATATTCCGGAATTAAAGAAAAAAGTATATTAAGTAATGCGGTGTTTTGCAATGCTACCGAATAGAAACATGCTTTTGCATTTCATTAGTGGGTCATGGATCTGTGCTCTATTAGCCTTCCATTATTTTTGATGCAAATATAAATGGCTTCACATACTGAAAAGCGAGCTCTCCAAGCTAATGGCAGAGAAACAGGTGAAGGTAACCTCCCTTTCTCCCGACAAAGTTCTTAGAGAGGAGACAAGCTAATGTAGCTTGTAAAATCGACATCGTTAGCGCAAAGTCTTCCAGCAATAACAAAAACTCCGACTTCATTAGGCCCTTAAAGTGTAAAAGAGGACGTCATACACACATCGATCGCATCCTCCTGTATTGAACTGTGGTTGGAAAAGTGCACTAACTATTTACATTTTTCCTCCGTTATTATTTTCGAACGTGTCTCTCTTTTTGGATGGAACAGCTTCCCTCGGGTGACATTCGGTAGTAGCCTCACCTAATGATTTCGTCTTCTGTCAACCATTCTAATGAGCAATAGTATAATCACAGTTTTTTTCCCTTCCCTCCTTTTCAATTTTTCCTATTGGATGCAGAGTATCGCAAGCTGGCTTCCGATAATGTCAGTTGGCGAACCCTGCTAACGACCCATAACTTAATTAGGAGAGTAATTTATGCTAATTTCAAGGTGAAGATATGGTAAATAAGAACCGACTCATTTAGTGTAAACAGGAAGTCTATTTCTACCCATTGATGAGGAATACGTTGGCATTTTTGGCTTCTGTCATTTCCTCCTCTTAGTGGAAACTCAGAGGAGGAAATGATAGAGAGAAAAATTCAGAGCAAGAGTTTCCCCCTCGATGGTCAGGAACACTAATGATGATGTCCAACATCTAGGTAATTAGACAAGTGGGAGATAAAAGGAAAAAGAGATACGAATAGTAATAGATAAACATGGAAGCGACTTTGAGCATTTGCATAACTGGGTAGGGCATCAAACAATTGTAGAGAATAAAAGGGATCATCATGAAAATGAAGATACTTCTAAGAGAAGTAATTTATAACCATTCGCTTAACATGTATTTCTTTAATATATTAATGTTATTTATTCATGTTGTGGAAAGTGGAATCACCAATGATGGGTATCCACGCATTGTGGTTCAAGTTCGTGTGACTGCTAAATACTTAAAGGGCCTGCTCATAGAAGGAGAAATGTATTAATGCCTGGAATCAAAATTTTGATTCCAGGCTACAAAACGATTTGATAAGTACGGCGAGAATGTTTTCAATATTGAGAACAATGGAGTTTAAGCTGTTTTATATAAGATCAGATATGTGGCTTCTATATAAGATTTTTAATTGATGACAGAGGTTACCAGACAGGAGATACAAGTACGTATTAGATATATCACAGAATAGTCCATCACTTCTACACAGTAATATAAAAATAAATGAAATACATAAGGATGGGATGTTTTTTTTTTTTCATGATGGTACGTTCTACTTGATGGTATCTGATGTCTACCGTTGTGGATTGAGTTTAAGAAGCTGGCAATTAGACTGACGAAAAGTAACAGTCAAATATTTGTAAATGGTACTCGTTTTTTTTTTTTTTGTTCAGAAAGTAGTGGTAACCCTGTTCTGTTACCACTACTTTCTGAACAGCCTTCACATCTGATAAAAATAAAAATGTTTTTTTTAGTATATCTTCTATTATCTTTTAAATTGCATTTTTATTTAGATTTAATCTTTCTTTCATGTTTTATCTTTACATACAGTTGTTCATGTTCTGTTTTAGCGACATAAATCATAAACAATGAGGGGATAAAAGAAAGAAAAAAAATAATTGAAAAGATAACAAAGCGAAAAGAATGGATAAGAAGAAATGAATATGAAATAACCAAAGAAAGATAGATAGAAAAGAAACTGAGAAAAAGACAGTCATTACGGAGAAAACAGAATGAAATTAACTGCGAAATAAAAATAATTGAGCAGCGTGCCTACGTGTACATCGAATATTTGGGCACTCCTTAATTACTCGGATGATTTATACTTTAAAGATACCAAATGAGAGGGTTTAATTAGGCGGAGTAATTAATTTAGTCTGCTTTCTGATTTTTGACGTCGGAGCAGAGTTACAAGACTGATGAATGAAGCTAGTGTTGGGCTGACTTTATTTTTTCCCTTTCTGGTATTTAAATGGATTCTGAAGATGTCTCATAAAGTTTTTGCTTCCTAAAATGCTTTAAGAAACACCTTTATTTCCTTTAGCAAGTGGGATGGAAGGTATAGCGTAACCCGCGTGAGATAAGCCAAGAGTAACGAGAGGAGAAAAGATAAAAAAAAAGAGAAGGGAAGAAATGCCAGCTTCAGAAAGTTAGAAAAGAAGATTTACAAACTACTTAGATAGGAATTAAACACACTGGAATGACAGGGGAGGAAAGAAAAATTAGGAAGTAGATGAGAAACGTGGAAGATTACACTTACTTTTTGTAGAGTGGTGTACTTATATGCCTAGTAGAATTAACATTTAAATTACTAGATTTTAAAACGTTACCATGACAACGTTCAGCAGTTACTAATTCCCTCTATTTCCTGGTATTGCACTAGTGAGAAATTCCAAAGGGCTGCTTTGGATTGCTACAAATTTACAGAATGATAATATTTCCTACTCATCTACTTAAGAAATAGGGTACCAGTGGTTCTGTTAAAAACAATGAATATCTTTTTTATCTAATGTCATATGGTTTTACAATTTTACGATTGACAGAGGCAATATGTGATCCATATATGCAACTGCTACTTTTGTCTACCAATGTATATTATTTAATGGATCATTGCATTCACCTAATAGTGTAGAAGTACATTTGTTTAATGTTATGCAAGGGGAAACACAATAAAAACTACACACCCATCTCTCAAATCCCCATAGGAAATATTTGGAGTCGCAATCGATCTATATGCTCTACCAGATACCAACGGTACATCTTACAAACATGCTTAAAGGAAAAGAAACCTAGAAAAGGGATCCTAAAGCGACTGGTTGCAGAGTATTACGAAATCACAAGACCGAAGCGAGGAAAATAGATATCATTGGTATCCTCTCTTTTGTATTACATCCATAGCTGCAAAGGAAAAAGTTTTACCTACCAGAAGGATATTACATTACCTATTGAATTAGAAGGGAGCGTAGAGATGCATAAAATACCCGCTTCGTTGGAAAACATCGCAAAACGACACCAAGAAAAATACTTCCGACCGTAACAACGAATACATTGAAAGGAAACTGTTAAAATAATGTTTTCAGAGCACCACAGTTCCGATTCATCTCCTTTGGGAATGTTAGCGTACGGTTTTCTGGAGATCTTTTATTCTGCATATAACAAGATAAAAATGGATACTTCCTCTTCTCAGTAAAAATGGATGCTAACGTTTTTCGATAAAATTGGATACTACCTCTTCTCAAGTTTCTTTCAACAATCCTTCCTAGTGAGAAGATAACCATCTTTGCCATGGTAAATTATTTCCAATTTTTGGTACACCCCCACCGCATTTTCTTGCTATGCTTGGACCTTATTCCATGTATCCCTCCAACTTTTTATAAACAAGGATACGATACTATAATAAAGGCATGAAAATGATTTCATAAAATTTAAACCACGATAGTAGTAGAAAAGGTTTTTAATAGAAAGTTCATTTAATAAAAATAAATATATTTTTTAATTTCATCTTTCACTTTGTTATTATAAATTGTCCAATTTTGTCTACAGTTTTTAATAAAGCTTTCAGAACTCGACTTGGTATTAATAAACTTAAAATCAGTGTTTCTTTCTTTCTGTTTAAAAATGCTCTGGGTTTCATAATATTTGACTTTTTTCAATTGCAAAATAGACTTTAAGCTCCTAACATTCGGTTTTAATAAAGCAACTAAAGCGACTAGAGCGACCTCTGCAATGAATTTATCAAAAAGTAAATTATTTTCAAAGTAAAAATCAATTATTTATTAAACAAATATAAAAGTTATTTAACAAAAATAAAAACTTAAAATTAGTGTTTTTTTCTTTTCGAAAATTCCCAGTGGTTTTGTTAATATTTGGCTTTGTTAAAACAAATTAATTTCAATCGCAAAGTGCGAAACAACTTGAAAATCCAAACATTCGATTTTAATAAAGCGACTAGAGCGACCTCTGTAATTATCAAACAATAAACATTGTCGTTTTAAGCGTAAAAATCAATTATTTATTAAACAAATATGAAAGTTATTGAACAAAAATAAAACTTAAAATCAGTATTTTTTTTCTTTTCGAAAATTCCCAGTAGTTTCGGTAATATTTGGCTTTATTTAAAATTAATTTCAATTGCAAAACAGAACTTTAAAATGCAAACATTCGATTTTAATAAATCGACTAGAGCGACCTCTGTGGTGAAATAACCAAAAAAGTAAATATTGTAGTTTCCAGCTTGAAAATCAAGTTTGTTGTCTCTTATAAAACAATTAATTAAAATTATTAAAAAATATGAATGTTTTCAATACTTTTTCATATTTTATATGAATAAATATTATAAATATAATAAAAAATAATAGTAAATAACGAAAATTACTGTAATTTTTATTATTTACTAGAAAATGCAGTGTAATTTAATTTTCCCCAAGCTCAGTTGGCAAACTGCTTTTCCCATCATAGCAGGCTGGGTTTACTAGTAATAATAATAAAGAGAAAATTACCTATTTCACTAACGAATAATCGTAATATGTTATTTTCAGTTAAATATGAAAGAGTAATTAATTTGTTCTAATCTTAATAACATTTTCAATTTTAATTAATTAAAATTAATGAATGACTTTGGATTTTTTTTAATGATAGTATGTTTTAATTTACCAGAAGAAGAACAAAAGAAAAACCTACCCGAAACGTAGTCATGGTATTTTTTTTTTTGTGCAAAATAAATCTTTGTGGAACATAGAATAGTGGCGTCGATATTTTTAGAGAAAGCAGGGGGGGATGTCTTTAATTTGTGAAGAGTTTTATAGGGATGAGATTATCGTTTATTTGTTGTAAGTAGTATATTCTTTTATTATTTTAAGAGGCAGTGATCACCATCACAAACTGGTAGGGTGACTTCAAAGCGGCTTTGTTCATGAGGCGAATGTTGTTTTGAAGTCCGTTCACCCTCCCCTGGATACATTCCCCCCACTCTAGCTTGAGCACATTTTATTGACGTCTTCCACGTTATATATGCAATGTCAGTCGGCTCGTATCATGCAAGGCTTGCTCTCTTCGACCCCCCTTCGTTGCTCTGATATGTCTACGTTCGCTTGGGTATTGATTCTCTCCTCTTTTCTGCTTTGCTTTCTTTCTTCGTTCATTCCGTGTACTGACCTTTTCTGGGGTTCCTCCAATCATCTGATGACAACTGGGTACGAAGGTGAGCTATAACCACCCACAAGTGCACGTGATAGGACCATACACTGTAGAATGATTGATAGCAGACCACTAACTTTGCAATTCTCTGTGTTCGGAACAAGATTTTTTTTCTCTTCCTTCTAGTCCACGTTGAGAACAGGAATTTTGGTATCCTTAGCAGATAACACCCTTATTCCATACTGTCACTCGGTGTTGTGTCCTTTTCCAATTCCCCTAGTGGTGGTTCATCCATCAAGAAATGTAAGGTGTAAACAAATAACGATTTAATATGACCAGACAGATGTACTCTTTTGCCCACGTTCATTTAGATTAAATACGAAAATAATGCTTCTTGGCGCAAATATAGAAAATACAATTTATTTTTTTTTAAATACAAACTTTTATTTTTAATAAATTTATTATTAAGGACATTTTTATTTAAAAAAATTGGAAATTAAATTTACGTTTATTTTTTTAGATTCATTTTAAAATTAATTAAGACATTTAAATTTATAAAAACGCCTTTCGATTTTACATGCGATTTTTTCTTAAATTAATACAGTGTAAGCCGAATTTCTGTAAGTTCACAATTTAAATACGAAACTAAATAAAAAACTTAAATACGAAACTAAAGAAAAAACTTAAATACGAAACTAAATGCTTCATAAATTAAAAAAAAACTAAAATTTCATTTATAATAAATATATTACTTAGGATAATTTTTATAAAAAAATTTAAATAAAATTTAAGTTTATTTTTCTGAGATCAACTTGTTAATTAATTATCATTTTAGTTATTAAACGATAATTTATTTAAACACTTTTTCCTTAAATTAATACATTGTAAGCTGAATTTTAGACGTTCCCTCAGTTCAACTTAAATACGAAACTAAATGCTTCCTGTGGGGAAACTATCAAAAATACGAAAAAAAACCCACAAAATTCAATTTTTGTTTATAATAAATTTATTATTTAAGATAATTTATTAGAAAATAAAAGTAAAATTTATTTTTCTGAGTTTAATTCATAATTAATTAAGATTTTAATTATTAAATGAAATTTATTTTCCTTTATACTTTTTTTTTTAATTTAAATACGATTTTAGCTTTCAGAACAGTTCTTTCATACAGAAGTTTCATGAGGGAGCCATACTATTCATTTTTTATTTAAACAGGCAAACGTCATTTTATGCGAGTTGCCTCAGTATTGCACTACTTGAAACGAATAATTTCTTTTAGAAAACGAATAAAATCTGCAAATTATTCCTAATACGATGCGTTTTCAGTTGCACAATATGTGCGCTCTCATATTTCCCTCGGTCTTGCACTATCTTTGTGCAAGACCGAGAAAAACAATCTAAAAGTGATCGATTAGTGCATAATAGCCTAATTTATTCTTCATTCTAATAATACAGAAGTCTCTCACCTGCACTTTTAATTCTTCTTTCAAGATGTCCCTTAAGAGGTTTCATTTTATAAAACGAAACGTTGGCCACTATTTGAAGCGAAATTTTAAGGGATAAAAATAAAGGATTGTCGGGCAGTTTTCTTCTGCCCTTAGAGGTTACTGAAGATATGATTTCCGGTGTGTGTAATGACGTACTTCCTTCCTAATTCACTCCTCAGATAAGAACCCAAGCCACTACAGAAGTTGAAAAATAGATGCGCCTCTTGTCAAGTAGGTAAATGGAAAGAATTGTGATTAATGGATTGTGGGTAACCGGAGAAACCTTTACGACCAGTTGGGCAGTGCGAGGGCATAATAACTGTTTCCCGATCCTGAAAGGTTGGCAGAGATAAGTAAAATCTTGAGAACAGTATTTTTCCTTAACCTGATGAAAAATTACGATAGAAAGAAATGAGACTCTACTCGATTTTCAATATTGCCCTTACTAGGTTCATGATAAGGAGATATTTGTTTAAATAAACCTGCATTTTTTCGGTTTTTTAATATAGTCTGAGCAGTTTATTAGACCATGAGTCAAGAGAAGAGGTCAACAAATTACCTCTTCAATTTATTTTTTGCAATTGTTATACGCTATCCAACCATGGTCTTAATAATATTACCAGGCAGTGTATTAAGTATTCCATGTATATTAGCAAAATTAATGGCCAATATATTAACAAATATCAGAGAAGAAATACCCGCATTTCTTCTCTAATATCCAGGAAAGCGATCTTTACAGGGACAACTTCCTCTTTTTCCTGCTCGCAAATATTTCTATTTATAGATCTGTGCCATTTAAACATAAATACATCCAATTATTGCTTAATATTTTAATATCCTAAGGCTGTGCAGCTTTGAGGCTGCACTACACTAATTTCTTTAAAAAAATGTTCATAACAATCAAATTGCAAAGGGAAAACATTATTTTAATCATTAATTTGTAAAGTAAGAAAATTTCCCAGGAAATAAATAATTAATTGTCATCTACTTTTAATTGAACGCAACAATTATTTCTGTACAAAATTTATCGATTAGATTAAAAATGAGAAATAACAAGATGCAAATAAGTCTTGGATACGTCTTAATTGGTTAGAAATATTAAACAGATAGCAATGTTTAAGTTCTTGTAGAAAAATCAACAGGATGACAGTGGAGCCATCTAGTGGCCATACAACATTGCATAATAAATAATTATTTTTGGATTTATTAACTATTTCCGGTTTATTGTCTATTATCTCTTGAAATTTTTGAACTTCGTTTTTGGAAAAACTATTTCTTAGTTTCTTTTCTTAGTTTTTTTCTTTTAAGCGAGAAAGTAATTTCCTCTTCGATGATAAAATACCTCGTCATCCGTGATTGATTTTTAATTTCGTGGATAGCGTCTAAGGATTATCTTTAGCTCCTGCAATGCCTACCAATTTTGGCAATAAATCCCAAAAGAATGGGCAATTTATATCTTTCAAACAATCGTTATACCATAGGAGTTGTTTAACACCTTTGCATAGGATTACGTGGCGATAATCACACGTTCCAGGCTCTCGGAAACAGGACCCCCGCAGCAGAAGATGCGTGGAGTTTGAGAGAAAAATTGCATCGTCTTCACAAATGGATGCCTGCAATTGGCTGCCTCCTCGAAGCCTTCAGAATGATAACGATTTTATAGTCTTGGATATTGAATGGTGGAAGGCCCAGCGATATTATTCCATCATCGCATTCTTTTAAAGTTCAAACAAGGCCGCGGTGTGTTTCTTTTCTTGACCTGTCTGCCACCGACTTCTCGTGACTCTCTGAGATGATTAATGTACTGCTGGAGTGAAGAACATGCCAAACCAATAAAACATCCTCCCACAGAAGCCACAAAGACCATTTATTCAATATTTATCACAGCTTCGAAGACACGGGACACGTGTTACTTTGACGAAATAATTAGGGGAGCACTCGGTGAAAAAGATGAAACGAATGAAACAGTTCCAGCTTCTCTTTTGGTTGGTGTTTGAGTTTTCTTTTTCTTTTGTCGAGCTTTCAATAGGAGTGATGATATCAGACAGCTGTTAAGAAAACTCAATATGCAATGATTTATATGCTGGGCTTTTATGTAGCAGTCGTGTTTGTGTTCGTGTTTAAAGAATGCAAGATTTTGAATCATTTGTGGTTGAATTCGTTGGGGAAGTATAGAACGATGAAATGAATGTATGGATGGAGCTTTTTTTTATGTCTTTCGTGAATTTGTGGGCGTGGGTGTACAACTTTTTTATCGGTGAAGTCATCTGTTATTTCGGAAACGCCCTCTGTCGGGAAAAATTGTTGACCATGTACTTGCATCGTGATACATGCATTAGCCTAATAGGAGCCATGTCAGCTGTCCAAGTTTTTGTCTTTAAATTTCGTTAAGGGGCTTTTGTATCAAGAATAATTAGCCACTTCTTCTGTCTCTCGATTTTTTTCAACATAAAAGGAGAAAAAAAAACTACAAAAAGGTAAAAAGGAATGTGTACTCAGAAAAAGGAGAGG